>NC_133531.1:3802655-4113219 GCF_048544455.1 Silene latifolia
GTGGTGGTGGGCAGTTATCGGAAAAATGTGATGTGTATAGTTTCGGGGTTTTGGTATTAGTTGTGATTTCGGGGAGGCGGCCGTTGCAGGTATTGGCCTCCCCAATGTCGGAATTTGAGAGGGCCAATTTGGTTTCGTGGGCCCGGCAATTGGCTTACAGTGGGAAGTTATTAGATCTTGTGGATACCTCAATTCAGTTATTGGATAAGGAGCAAGTAATGGTTTGTATCACAATTGCATTGTTGTGTTTACAGAGATCACCGAGTAAACGTCCGAACATGAAAGAGATTGTAGAGATGCTAACGGGCGTGGCGGATCCACCTCATTTGCCTTTCGAGTTTTCCCCGTCACCACCCTCGGGTTTTCCGTTCAAGTCTAGGAAGAAGGGTAGGTGAGTTTCCACTTATTTAATTGTAGCATTACTGTTTATTATTCTTAATCTAATGTTTGATAGTACTGTAGCATTTTCTTTGACAATAGATTGAATTGTATGTGAATTATGATGTGTATGACAATTTTCGATGTAATCATCATCTGTAGTAGAGATTAAGGCAAAAGGAAAGGGAAAATGTTACTGTACTACTGTTTATTATTATTAGGACCTTGTTAATCTAATGTTCAGTGACATCATTTTCGTTGACATTAGTGTGAACTGTATGTAATCATCATCTGTGGAATTTATTTAATCCACTAGAAGCAAAAGTAAAGATCTTTCTTGATTTCAGTCCTGTAAACTGTTCCTTGTGTAATCAATGAAGTCTTTACGTAATAATGAGACGGGGTTTATGTTCCTTTGATGCTTCACTTAGCCTGTTTATCGTGTGTTAGACACTCTATTATCCTCACACAACACGACACTTGTACACTTCATTTAGATCAGAATATGAAACTTTTATGAAAATCTGTCTCCGACATTTTGCCACTCCCCCACCCCACAGACACCTTGTTGGACTGACATGGTTACAGGATTCGCTATAAATACGCCCTTACAAATTCGCGATTTGCTCTTATGGAATGTGTGTTATTTATTTTCAGTAAGTACAAACAACAACATTACCCCAGTGCCTCAATGGCTCCCGCAAATTACGGGGTAAGGGAGGGTCGGATGTACGCAGCCTTACCCTTGTGCTAGAAACACAAAGACAAGATAAAATTCGCTCTTAACCATTCACGGTTCGTAGGGTACCTGAGCGAATCCGGTAACCTTGACCCGCCTTTATGCCTCATTATGAACTAAAAAAGAATATTCACTGTGTGCTTAGCAAGTTGGGTTTGTTGAGGCCCTACGAATGACATTATAACGTGCCTTCACCTGAAACATGATTAGGAACTGAAATTCTATCCAAGAAGCTGTTTATTAGCAATATAGCATTAAGGAATCCCATGCATAGTTGTGAGTGTAAAGTCATGGGGACATTGTCTTTCGCTTTTCTAGTGGTTAGGACACAATCATCAAGCAACATACTCCCTATCTTTTAGTGCTGAGGGACCTGGATTTGATTAACCCTTCTTTAATGTATGACCAATGTTATTTGGGCCCTCATGAATTGTCCTTTTTCTTTTGTTGTCTGATATAATTGATAACCTTTGGAAAGTAAAGCCATCTTTTTGCTTAATTATCGTTTAATTCGGTTAGTTAGACTGTTCTCTCTTGGCCCGTCAAACGCCTAAACTTATCGATAAATCATATGCATTGTTCTTTCTAAGTACTGTATTAGCTTAAGCTTAAAGCATTGTACTGACTGCTCTGCTTTGTGGTCCAGATCTGGAATTTTCATTAAGTCACTTAGGATAATCCAAGCAAAGTCATTTTTATGCTTAATTATTGTTCGATTCAGTTAGTTAGACTGTTCAATCTTGCCCCATCGAATACCTAAACTAGTCGATAAATTAGTAAGCACTGTTCTTTCTAAGTACTGTATTAGCTTGAGCTTAAAGCATTGTACTGCTTTGCTTTCTGGTCCAAATGTGGAATTTTCAACAAGTCACTTAGGATAATCCAAGCAAAGTCATATTTGTGCTTGATTATCGTTTAGTTCGGTTTTAGTTAGACTGTTCAATCTTGGCCCATCGAACGCCCGAATTATAGGTAAATTATATGCATTGTTCTTTCTAAGTACTGTATTAGCTTAAGCTTAAAGTATTGTACTGTTCTGCTTTGTGGTCCAAATCTGGATTTTTCAATAAGTCACTTAGAATAATCCAAGGCATGTGTTTGAACATTACTCATGTTGTGTTCTGGTTGTTGCTAAATGAATTTTTTTTTGTTACTTGTCATTAGTTTATGTCTTTTTCTTAATAATTTATATTTTTATATAATATTAACTTACAGCTCTCCCAAAGAGATATTTTGTAGCCTTTCAAATACAGCTAACATGTAAGGACAGTAGGACACCTAGAATGGTCTGAGGAAAATATCCATGTATTCATTAGGTGCATTGCTTTAGCCACTATGTACCGAGCTTGGATCCTCTCCATTCCCTAAAAGAAATGGAGAAATGGTCTAAATTTCATTCCGTGGCTATCTAGTGGTCCAAGTTTCATCTTCAAATGTAATGAAAAGATAAAATTAAAAGAGAAAAATAATGTAATCATGGCTTAGTATCTTTCTGCTCCAAATTAATCATGATTTTCCAGTTCCTTTAATAATATTCTCCAACCAAGTGATTAGTGTGTTGACAACTGGAATCTGACACCCTAATAGATAAATCAATTTCTTGATAATATATGTTTTTTTTTTGCTTTTAAAGAGGTAGAACTTAGAAGGGTACTTTTGATGCTGAATCAATTCCAACGTAGATCAGGATTATATGACCCCTCGTGGTTTTGTCCTAGCTCCTAAGGTGTACGGTGTACGGTGTACTGAGTGGTCAGTGTTGGTGTCAGTTCACATTGGGTTTGAATTTGGTTATTCTTGCAATGACAACTGCAAGGCATTGTACCATTTGGTTAATTGGTGCCTTGAATAATGCTGGTTTACTTCAGATGTGTAGGGAATAATTACCTCTTTACAGCTTATGAGCAGAGGTCAATTTCAAGAATTTATGATGGTCAGTATTGGTTACTCTGTCCTATATGAACCTATATTGAGGTGGAGACGTGGAGTTAGTAAAACACTGAACTCCGTGTTTGTTTCCCATGTATTCTCGTTGAAATGTTAGAACATGTTCGGGGAAGGGATGATCATCTGTTCTTTTGGTGGCTATGTTAGTCCGATACCCACCACGAGTGCCGGATGCAAGACACGGCAACATTGTGATATTGTTTCACACCTTTTGACCTTAGATTGTGTCAAAATGTCTCGGCGTGTCAAATTGTGTTGGACAGAGGACATTCTACTTAAGTGAAGTGTTGAAGTAACATAAGTACATAACATGGTGGTGTACAGGGAATATTTGAAAGTAGCTGCAGTTGTCGTTTCTTGTGCAACTGTCTGAGCGTCTCTCCCAGTAGCAGGCCACCAGTCACACAAGTGATTCTATTCCTGTGAAACAGAGATGAGAATACATCATTTTTGTCAAGTGATTAACCCTTATCTATGTCAAGACTTGAAAATTTTGCAACGCTAATTTCATAAGAATAATGTTCAGATTTCTGGCCCCTGCAACTTATGCTTAGGTTCTTTCACGTTAGGAGTATTACCAGTACAATACCCAGTAATGTTTGTGGTGTTTTCACGAAGCCCAATGGAAAATGCCCGGGAAGGGCTTGATCAAGAAGCTTTCGATCCTGACGTCTGACTTGTTGCCCATCTTGGTTTGTCAACTCTACTGGTAATTTCCTTCTTCCTTTGATTGTGTTTTTTCCGCTTGTTATCGTTGTGTACTTGTGTTTATACTGTTTTGAACTATTGATTACTGCACTCGTTAAGGTATGCATGTAGTCATGTAGATGCCCTGAGCTTGTTATGGCAACATGTCTTGGTAAGGGACCGCTTCAATTCGGGGCTCAAATTTACCTTGTATTATTTTTTTTTCCGGTTAGGTGAGTTTGGCTCAAATTGTACTTACGGTTAGCTTTGAATCTACATATTGCAGTATTTATTGTGTAAGATCATTGTACATTGTATCACGGTTCTTTTGTACGTTAAATACCTCAATGCCTCATTTGTTTACAAGACGGTTTTATTCTATAACTTGTGTGTGTACTGGTTTACTGTGTTCATGTGTTATTAAGTCTCATCTGTTTTTTTCTGGTCTTTTACTCTCTGTGTACAGACCAAGAGTGAATGTGAAAATCTGAGCCACAAGATATGAAATTAGTTGAGCTTTTATTGCAGAATGGCACACCAGAGGCTAATTTACTTCTGGTGGTCCATGACAGCAACTACCTACATTGTATTAAATGCTTTTTTCAGTCTTTGATCCCAGAATTCTTCGTAACGGCTAAATTCTCGGTCATGAGACTCATGATACCCTTAAATTTAGTCGATACGACCTCAAAATACAGTTTTAGTCCCTCATCTGTGCCTCGTCAACATATAGCTAATTCAGCAACAGTGTAAGTTTCATTTCTTTCTGAAATAATGTGAAAACTCGCCTATAACACAGCTACTACATCACCTAAACAATGCAGAAAGATCGTGTTGAACTTTTTTCTCTTATTGTTAACTTTTGTTGACATTTACTAGTAGTTCCGCTGATAAACTTATTGAGGACTGGTACTCGTGACCTGGTCCGTACCCTATTGACAGGAAATCATCCTTGAGACTAACTATTCATAATTTCTTTTTGCATATATTATTGCATACTGTATTAACCTAATAACCTTGCAGAGTTGCAGGGATCATGCAGGATGAGTTACTCCGCAAACTTTTCGTACCCGAAATTCAGCATTCATCAATTTAATGCACCCAAAAATTAGCTCTACCTGTCCTCAATCTTTACATGCCCTATCTTCCACTCAAAACCCACTATAACTTACCCTTTTACTATAAAAACATTTTAACCTCTTTATCCCTATACTTAAAAACTTCATATTTTTCAACTTCATATTCTTCAATTTCTATCCATGGATCCTTACAAATTCCTCAAAATCTCACCAAACCCTGATGGCAGCATCACTAGGCTTATTCCCCTCGTCCCCGTACCCCCAACCGAAAATCCACCACCACCACAAGGAGTCGTTAACGACACTGCAACTCAACCCAACACACCACCAACAATTGCCTTGTCTAAGGACATTCCTTTGAACCCAACCAAAAACACCTTTCTCCGAATTTACCGTCCTTTATCCCCACCTGATTCTACCACCAAATTGCCTGTCATTATTTACTTCCATGGTGGCGGCTTTGTCTTTTACTCGGCCGCCTCCTCCTACTTCCATCAGTCATGCAACCGCATCTCGGCTGACATCCCTGCTGTCATTGTGTCCGTTGATTACCGATTGGCTCCAGAGAGCCGCCTTCCGGCTGCCTATGAGGATGCTATGGAGGCTATCTTGTGGGTCCGAGACCAAGCTTTGAGTTGTGCTAATAGTGGTCAAGGGGCTGATCCTTGGTTGAGCCAGTTTGCTGATTTTACTCGCTGTTTTCTGATGGGTAGTAGCTCTGGTGGCAACATTACTTACAATGCAGGTCAGATTTTGTTATTCTTATTATGCATATACAAGTTAAGATGATAGATTTCCTGTATTATATGAGTAGAACAGTAATACAGTTTGCCTTGCTTAAGACCGCCTTAAATTAAACGTCTCACAATCTTTTATGTTTGCCAAGTTTAAATCGGTTGTGAGTGTCGTCTTACCTTATGGCGGTCTTAACCAAGATTTTGTGCGACTAGAATTAGAGATGAAATACCGGGAAAGGCGGAAAGGTTATGTGCAAAATGGAACAACAGATTCACTCTTACTTGTACTCGTTTGTCTTGCAACTCAAAAACTCGAAATTTTGGAGGTCTGTTTATGACATTTATCGTTCAACCCAAATGTATGAGATACTGAGACAACCCTACAAACGTACACGTACCCTGACTCCATTCATTATGGTATTTTCGAGAGTGGATTTATAACAGAAACCCGAAATCAACTGTTGCATTATATGCAGGTTTACGTGCATTAGATCTGGATTTGTCACCGATGAAAATCGAAGGACTGATAATAAACCAAGCGTATTTTGGAGGAGAAAATAGGACTGATTCCGAGTTACGTTTAGCCGACGACAAAGTCGTCCCATTACCAGCCAACGATGTTATGTGGTCCCTCGCCTTGCCCAAGGGAGCCAACCGTGATCACGAATACTCCAATCCAATGGTCGGGATGAGTTCTCTCATCGGTAAGATCAAACAACTACCAAGGTGTTTTGTCAACAGGTATGGAGGGGACCCGCTAGTTGACAGGCAGAAGGAATTTGCGAGCATGCTCGAGTCGTGTGGGGTCGACGTGGTTGCCATCTTTGATGAAGGAGGGTTCCATGCTTGCGAATTGTTTGAGCCTCAAAGGGCTCTCAATTTGGTTAATAATATTAGGCATTTTATTCACTCTACTCTTCCTAAGTCCTCTATTTGAAGACACTAGTATAATAAGGGTATCGTTTGAGTTTTCCGTTCCTGACATGGCTGACATTGTCGTTCAGGTATCGGTGTTAAGCTAATGTATGCACGGGAGTACGACGTAGGATACATTACTACTATGATTGCAATAATGTTGTACTAACCCTATCTTTAATTTTACGGAAATTTCTCATGGTATCCCTCTATTTTGACAGATTTTCCATGATATCCATGCTTAGGAATATCTATCTATTCATAATGCCCTTGAGGTTCCCTTTTTATGTCGATAGTACCTCTTATTGTAACCGCCTTTAAAGAGACGTTAAATTTTAATGACGTGACAATATTAATTAGGGTATTCATGGATTAGTTTGTTGTGAAAATCAATTTAATATACATCATTTGTTGAAAAAAAATAAAAGTTTGTACATTTTTCACAGTAGCGCTGTGATTTATACATTCTTCCCCAAATATCCCTTAGAGTGAGATTATCAGTAAGACTCTCCCAAGTCTTAACACTCTGCCACATCAGCTTTCCACTAACTTTTATTATTTCTTTATTGTTCAGACTCACCTCAGACTTTATACATTATTCGTCAGACTAATCTCATACTCTACTTTCCCACTTTACTCCTTTTTTTCACAAAAAAAATGACACATGTTATTCACTCATTGGTTAATTTCCCTTTAAGTTAGGGTCAAGACTCACTCAAAGTCTTAAGTTGAGTCTTGGATTTCCAAGACTCAACTTAAGACTTTGTTAAGACTAAGGGTAAGATTATTGGTAGTCTTGAGACAAGATTTTGGTAAGTCTTGAGACAAGACTCACTTAAGACTACCAATAATCTATCTTAGTCTTGACAAAGTCTTAATAAAGTCTTAAGTTGAGTCTTAGAAATCCAAGACTCAACTTAAGACTTTGGATGAGTCTTGACCCCACTTTAAAGAAAAATTATCCAATGGGTGGGCAACATGTGTCCTTTCTTTTTGTTAAAAAAATAAAGTGGAGTGGAAAAGTAGAGTCTAAGGTGAGTCTGACGGATAATGTATAAAGTCTGAGGTAAGTCTAAGATGAGTTTGAATAATAAAAGTTAGTGGAAAGCTGATGTGGCAGAGTCTTAAGACTTGGGAGAGTCTGATTGATAATCTCACCCTAAGGTAGATTATTGGTAGTCTTGAGTGAATTTTGTCTTAAGACTACCAATAATCTTACCCTTAAGATGTAACAATTTCCCATGGTATCTTTGACTTTATACAGTTTTCCCACTAACTCCTGATTTGAGCAATGTAATAGCTTGATAAGGGGATCATATTGCTATCATTCTATGTATCATCTCGATTTACTCGTATTCAACATCCACGTAGATAATCAATGTTACTTTTACGTTAATTAAAATATACGATTTTGGACATAATTTTCATATTTGCCTGTATGTCATCATCATTAACTTTATTCTTCAAATCTTTTTTTACCTAACATAGTCATGTTGGACATTTGTGGAGCTTCATCTACTGAATTAACATAGTCAAGTCAGCCAAGATTTATTTTCTACAAAAAATCTTTTTTGGTTCGTGAGTTGTAATGCTAGAACATGATGCTTCTTTTTTACTCCTATAACTTAAGATATTTGGGCAAAAATGTATAAAATAAAGGGGTACTATGAGAAATATTTAAATTTTTATTTTTATTTCATACTGTATTTATTATTAATTTTTAATTACTAATTATTGCCACATCATCAAAATTTAACGTCCCTTCACCAGGGGTTACGTTAACATCTTTAGAGGGAGGAGGGGTATTCTCAGCATCAGTAGGGGTGATAGGCTTAGGCGGGTCACTAAATAAAACGTAATCAATTTGTAGCTGCTCGAAATACATCAATAATTTCTGGGACCAGCGCTTATAATTGTGACCGTCTAAAGACTCGAGTTTCGACATATCAGGAACAATTTTCGATATAACAGACATAGTTACAGCAACTAAATAGTTTTCAAATTGTTATTCGAAAGATGCAGAAACAGAAGAAGAATAGAAATACCAGTCGAAGACGAGACTATAAGCGAAGAGAAATTAAACCCGAATGTAGTGCCGTGTAAACCACTGCCTTGAAAACTATTTCTCCGGTACGACCGTGGTGGCGATCAGCTAGTGCCGGTAGTTCCCCAAGGTTAACACTACAGTCCCCACGCAGTTCCGCCCACTCGGAACTGTGAGACTTGGAACGATATTATAACAGTACCCAGAAACTTTATAGAGCAGAGAAGAGAAAGGATAGAAGAGAACGAGTTTTTTGTTGTATGTTTTGAGAAGCAGATCAGAGGCTATAAATAGCCTGATCAGAGAGCCAAAACCGACTGCAGCAAAGTAGGAGTCAAGGGCTGGAAACGTGGAGTGATACTCTCACCCACTAACAGCATTTGACTAAAACTAACTGACTGCTAGGTTTAACAAAACAGAAGCAAAAAACAACAACTCGGTCCAGACCCAAAAAGATAGGCACAGCCCGCCGCAGGCGATTGCCGAATCCCGAATCCCGAATCCGGATCCGGGCCGGGCTCGGGCACGGGCACGGCGCGCGCGCGCGTGTGCGAGCTGAATTAAGCACCTCGCAAGGCTTCTACAAAAGCCTCCCTTGACCCACTAGTGATAGTGTAAGGTAAGAGGTCATATATAAATACATGAAACTCTCTTTTCCTCACCAATGTGGGACAATTGGAAAAAGGAGAGAAGCCTCACTAAGCCCCTATTTCCAACAATCCCCCACTAGGGGCGCCAGAGACAAGAAGAAAAGAATTCTGGGTAAAGGAAGGATTGGATACTTAGGTATCAATATCTTTCGATTTGAATTGACACTTTAGTGCAATGAGAAAACAACTTACTTACAGCGAGAGAATATCTTGCGATTTGAATTCCTAGCTGAGCTTCGGTCGATACCCCCCACAACACATATCATACCTTCAGATTAAGATCGTTCCGCGAAAGTGCAACGAGCTCTTTTAGAGCTATGCGTTTACCTCGGTACTAATAGATGTGTTCAGAAGACTTCTCATAGTCTAATGATCGTTACACCTACGTAGGTGACTCAAGTGCTTCTCAATAGCACTTCTCACATGAGTCATTAAGGACCTAAGTCCAACCTGGTGTATGATTCATCAAGTGCGTCTCAAAAGCACCACCATAGAGGCTATGAATCATACAACGCCATAGAAATAGAAGCTTTAGACCTAGTCAGGTCTCACTCTTGACCTAAGGACTTAAGCCCCATTCCCCTCGACGTATCAACGACTAGTCTCCTAGCCGACCCTTTAGTAAAGGGATCAAGAAGATTGTTTCGGACTTCACATAGTCCAAAGCAATCACTCCGTTGTCTTGGAGTTGTCTAAGCTCGCAGCGTGCCTTATTCGAATGTGTCTCTTCTTTGAATTGTAGACACTATTCTTTGCAACACCAATAGCGACTGCGAGTCACGAGTGTAGGGAGACCGGTGTTAGCCGTCCGCCCCACACCGGTATATCGCTAAAAGGTTTCTCAACCATTCGGCCTCTTGTCTCGCCAACTCAAGAGCTATGAACTCGATTCCATGGTAGAGCGTGCGATACAAGTCTGTTTGGAGGACTTCCACGATATAGCACCTCCACCCATGGTAAAGACATAACCACTAGTAGAACAGATCTCATCGTTACCTGCAACCCAGTTCGCATCACAATATCCCTCTAACACAGCAGGAAATTTACTATAATGCAAACATAATTCAACTGTTCCTTTTAGGTATTTTAGTAAACGACGAAGAGCATTCCAATGTTCATTACTAGGGTTATGTGTATAACGACTCAGTCTACTAACTGCATAAGCAATATCTGGTCGAGTACAGTTCATTAAAAACATCACACTGCCTAGGATTTTAGCATACTCTTCTTGGGAAACACTCTTACCCAAGTTTTTACACAAGTGTACACTAGGATCATAGGGTGTTCTAGCAGGCACATCATCAAAGCAGTTAAACTTTCTCAACACTTTTTCAACATAATGAGATTGACTTAGACAGATTCCATTGGGGTTTCGGATGACCTTAACTCCTAGGATAACATCAGCTTCTCCTAAGTCCTTCATCTCAAAATGTGATGACAAAAATTCTTTGGTTCTAATTATCACCTCTAAATTATTACCAAGTATTAACATGTCATCAACATAAAGGCATATAAGTACACAATCAGATTCTATTACTTTTGAATAAACACATGAATCAGAATTGTTAACCACATAGCCATTACTTATCAAAGTGTTGTTAAATTTCTCATACCACTGTTTATGTGCTTGTTTTAGTCCATAGAGTGACTTGTTCAGTTTACACACTTTACTCTCTTGACCCTCAATCACAAAACCTTCAGGTTGAGACATATAGATCTCTTCCCTTAGTTCACCATTCAAAAGGCGTTTTAACATCCATCGATGTATAACAAGGTTATGAATAGCAGCTAAGGCGACAAGAGTCCTAATGGTCGAAATTTTGGTCACAGGAGAGTAAGTATCAAAGTAATCAATACCCTTCTTTTGTGTAAAGCCTCTAACTACAAGTCTAGCTTTGAACCTCTCTATTGTACCGTCAGGTCTCATTTTCTTTTTAAAGATCCATTTACTTGTAATGGGTTTACTACCTTTAGGTAAATCAGTCAACTCCCAAGTCTGATTTGACACAATAGAGTCAAGTTCACTTTTAATAGCATCTTTCCAAAAATTAGCATCAATGGATTTCATTGCCTCACTATAGGTTTTTGGGTCATCTTCTATTAAAAGGTGAAACAAACTCATCACTAGCACAAACAGTGTATCCTAGTTCGAGACAACATAGTTGTATCATAATCATCACCAAAGTTCTTTGGGCATCTAGGTCTTTTACTTCTTCTAGGTTCAACGAAACATCACTAGAAGTGCTAGCACTAGCATGTGAAGACATATCGGAAGATGCAATGGTAAACTAGGAGATGGTACAACAGTTTTATGAAAAGGAAAAACATGCTCAAAAAATTCGGCATCTCTAGCCTCAGATATAGAACGGTCACTCAAAGACATAAATCTATAAGCAGAGCTATTTTGAGCATAACCTATAAACACACAATCATAGGTCTTAGGTCCAACGGTAGGTCTCCTAAAATCAGGTAAGCCCACTTTAGCCAAACACCCCCACACTCTAAGGTAACTTAGGTTAGGAGGATAGCCCTTCCAAATCTCATAGGGGGTCTTGTCAATTTTCTTATGAGGTACACGGTTAAGAATGTGACAAGCAGAAAGTATTGCTTCCCCCCACATATCGTCAGATAGGCCAGAACTTAAAAGCATAGCATTCATCATTTCTTTTAAGGTTCTATTTTTACGTTCAGCTACACCATTGGATTGGGGTAAATAAGGTGGACTAGTCTCATGTATTAAACCGTTTGCAGCACAAAAGTCAGCTAGATAACTGGATTTATACTCACCACCTCTATCAGATCTTACCCTTTTACTTTTTCTGTCAAGTTGGTTCTCAACTTCATTCTTAAAGTTTATAAAAGAGTGTTCAGCTTCATCTTTAGTCTTAAGCAAATAGACACGGGTGTATCTAGAACAGTCATCTATAAACGTAACATAGTAATTCTTGCCACCTCTACTTGCAACATTTTTGAAGTCAGCTAGGTCGGTGTGAATTAATTCAAGAAGACTCGTGTTCCTAGTAGTCACAGGTTTACTAGGTTTCTTTGTAAACTTAGCCTCAACACAGCTAGCACATTTAGAGAATTCTTGACTCGTCAAACTCGGAATTAAACTCATAGTTCTAAGTTTTTTAATATAATCCACATTCACATGACCTAACCTACCATGCCAAATATCAATAGACTCAGCGATATAAGCAGAAGAAGATGCAATATTATTAATAGCGAGAATCGAGTTCAATACAAAAGACCCCAGGAAAGATAACCCTTGCCCACAAATTCCCCATTACGCGACATTACCACCTTGTCGGCCTCAAAAACAAGTTTCAAACCGACTTTGTTTAATAAGGCACGAGACACAAGGTTTCGATGCAATGAGGGTACAAATAAAACATTACTGAGAGCAAGTGTTTTCCCTGAGGTGAGTTTGAGAAAGATCTTGCCTTTGCTCGTGATCTTTGCGGATGAAGAATTAACCATGTAGACGCATTCCCCATCAGCAACTTCCTCGAACTCAACAAATAAACCCCTATCGCACATAGGTGTCTCGAAGCTCCGATATCAAGACCCATTCGGCTACATTACCCACCAGATTAGCTTCCACAACCACAAATTTGCAATAACATCATCATCACAACAACATTGGCCTCGGCAGATTTCTTCTCGAGAACATTGGTAGGCTTTGTGACCAGCTTTTCCGCACACATAGCAGACAATAGGACCCTTAGCAGCGACTTTGAATCTTAGGAACCGGTTTGGTATGCTTCCCTGGACCATTCTTCTTAGCAGGACCCTGGTTCTTTCCCTGACCAACCTTGGCCTTACCCTTACCCTTATATTTCAAAGATAAGACGGACCACCGGACTCAACCAGATTAGCTTTTACGGCGGCAACGGCGGGAGAGCGATCACGGATTGACTAGCGGGGAAGGTCTTTAAGGCGATTAGCCTCCTCGGTCCTCATATGTCCTATAAGTTCCTTAAGGGACAGGTCTTTCTTTTTGTGCTTAAGTTGGTTTTGTAATCGGACCGGGAGGGAGGGAATTTCTCTAGCGAACATTAGCTACGAAAATATCATCAAGTTTCATGCCTTCATTCACAACATCAAGACATAAGTTCTCATAGACATGGACTTGATCCATTATAGGTTTCCGTCGACCATTTGAAATCCCAACCATTTTCCCACAACATATTTCTTTTTCCCGCGTCATCAGCCCCGTACTTGGTTTCTAAAGCCTCCCAAATAAACTTAGCCGATTTATTAACAGCAAATAAATCGAACAAGGTGTTTGTCATATTATTCAGAATGTGACACCTAGCAGTTTTGTTGTCCTTAACAAATTTTGCAATATTCTCTTCATTGGACTTAACATCTTTAGAGGGAGGAGGGGTATTCTCAGCATCAGTAGGGGTGATAGGCTTAGGCGGGTCACTAAATAAAACGTAATCAATTTGTAGCTGCTCGAAATACATCAATAATTTCTGGGACCAGCGCTTATAATTGTGACCGTCTAAAGACTCGAGTTTCGACATATCAGGAACAATTTTCGATATAACAGACATAGTGATAGTGTAAGGTAAGAGGTCATATATAAATACATGAAACTCTCTTTTCCTCACCAATGTGGGACAATTGGAAAAAGGAGAGAAGCCTCACTAAGCCCCTATTTCCAACATTTATGACCGAAACCCGAAATCAACTGTTGTACTATGCAGGTTTACGTGCATTAGATCTTGATTTATCGCCCATGAAAATCGAAGGACTAATATTAAACCAAGCATTTTTCGGAGGAGAAAAGAGGACTAATTCGGAGTTGCGGTTAGCTAACGACAAAATTGCCCCATTACCGTCCATGGACGTCAACTGGTCCCTCGTCCTTCCGGTTGGAGCTAACCGTGATCACGAATTCTCCAATCCAATGGTTGGGATGAGTTCTCACGTCGATAAAATCACACGCCTACCAAGGTGCCTCGTTAACATGTACGGAGGCGACCCACTTTTGGACAGGCAGAAGGAGTTTGCCAAAATGCTTGAGTCATGCGGAGTGCACGTGGTTTCCATATTTGATGAAGGAGGGTTCCATGCTTGCGAATATTTTGAGCCTCAGAGGGCTCTCAATTTGGTTAATAATATTAAGTATTTTATTAACCCTCCTTTTCTTAAGTCCTCTCTTTAAGGACACTAGTATATTACTCCCTCCCAGTCGTTATAATGTTCCCCTTTGATAATGGCACGATACTTAAGGAAAAGTATTAAAATAGGAGTAAAAGAGTTGTGTGGGGTTGGTGATAGGAGAGAGGGATGAATTATTAAGAGTTAAATAATGAATTGTGGGGCCAAAACATAAAGGAAAGTAATAAAATAGGAGTAAAAGAGTTGTGTGGGGTTTGGTGATAGGAGAGAGGAATGAATAAAATAAGAGTAAAAGTTTCTAAAAATAGAAAGGGGAACATTACTTGAATAATCCGTTTTGGGAAAGAGGGAACATTATAGTGACTGGGAGGGAGTATATAAGGATTTAAGGGTATCGTGTGAGTTTTCCGTTCCTTACATTGTTGTTCATGCTTTAATTTGTACGGGTATTAAAATAAATATATATGTACGGACTACTTCATAAGAGACATTATTACTCCCTCTGCTGTTCTCGTGAATAGTTTACACTTTTGTCAGGGGAAAATAAAGTAACTGTAAACTATTGATTGGGACAGAGGAAGTACTATGATTATAATTATGTTTGGGTTCGTAACTCTATCTTCAATTTTATTTTTGTTAAGTTCGTGAAGATATTAGCTGGTTTAACGATCAAAGTTGTTATAAATGTGGTATCCGCTACTAAAATGATTAGAAAGTCGTAATATTAATATTGTCGATCGGGACTTATATTAAGCAAAATTAAAGAAATCGATTATATTTTATTTAGAGAATTAATTGACAATTTGACATCACAACTTTGGACATTGATTTTTCAAAAAAAAAAAAAAAATTGGACATTGCTAAAAATAAGGAACACTTGAGAATTAAGATTTAAGATGTGGTATAAAGTAAATTCCTCCATAAACTTCGATAATTTTTGTTAATTGTGCTTTTTTAGCAACAAAAAAAAACCGTAAATTGTGCTTAGTCACTTAATTAATTGTTGTTAATTGTTGTTAATACTAAAAAGAAGATTATGTAAAATTAAAGTTTCAAAAAAAAAAAAAGATTATGTAGGTGATCTCAACATAATTATCAACGTCAATTATTGAGGTACGAGCCGATTTTTTTTTTTTGGTGAAAAACCATGGCGAAATTCGATCCTTACCATCATCTTAAACTAATTCTAAAGCCTGACGGAACGCTACAACGTTCTGTCATCGCTCAAGTGTCAGCCAATCCAAACCCGACCCAAGGTGAACTAGTCGCATCTAAAGATGTGACCATAGATACTCAAAAAAATATATGGGTTCGAATTTATTGTCCTACGAAATTACCGGCTAATGATCGGTGTGTTGCTAGGCTACCGCTAGTAATGTACTTCCATTCCGGAGGTTTTATCGATCATAGTGTGT
The DNA here is from genome assembly GCF_048544455.1 of Silene latifolia. Classification (NCBI taxonomy): domain Eukaryota; kingdom Viridiplantae; phylum Streptophyta; class Magnoliopsida; order Caryophyllales; family Caryophyllaceae; genus Silene; species Silene latifolia. The sequence goes on from NC_133531.1 coordinate 3,818,380, forward strand.
CTGATATCGTGTACCATGAACGATGTAATTTATTGTCTAAGAATATTCCCGCGATAGTTGTTTCCCTTGAGTATCGATTAGCACCTGAACATAGACTCCCGGCACAATATGAAGACGCGATGGATGCAATTTTGTGGGTACAAAAACAAGCGTCGAGTCAAAGTGGTGAGCAATGGCTAAGGGAATACGCGGATTTTTCAAGGTGTTATTTAATGGGACGCGCAAATGGTGCTAATATTGCGTATAACGCGTCCCTTAGGGCCGTTGATATTGATCTTAAGCCGTTAAGGATATGTGGAGCGATATTGAATCAGCCTATGTTTAGTGGAAAACATAGGACTAAATCTGAGTTGAAATATGCTTGTGACGAATTAATGCCATTACCAGTATGGGATTTAATGTGGGAATTGGCATTGCCTAAGGGCGCGGATAGGGATCATCGATTTTGTAACCCTATGAAGGATAATTTTGCTAAACAAAGTAAAATTGGGAAGATTGGGAAGTGTTTGGTGATAGGGTATGGTATGGATGCAATGGTTGATAGACAACAAGAGTTTGTGACAATGTTGGTGAGTTGTGGTGCAAGAGTTGAAGCACATTTTGATGATATTGGGTTTCATAATATTGATATTGTTGATTCTAAAAGAGGAGCTTATAATTTGCATCTTGTTAGAGAATTTGTTAATTAGTTGCTTTGTTACTAGAGAATACAATTGGTTTTGGGTTCGAACCCCTTTTTTATATATTGTACTGGCGTTGCGTCTCATCTCGCACCCAAAAAAATGTATTCTTTCTATTTTATTTTTTATTAATGGGTCATTAGAGGGTCTTCTATGATGTTGCAAGGAAGACAAGGTTGATTATAGTCAAATGGTGGGATTTGAGGAGAAAATTTTAGTTGTTTGGGCTCATTAGTTAGAGGTAGAGTATAGACATTGGTTAGTGAATGATTTTTATTGGGAGGGTAGGATAATGTGGTACATTTGATGGATTTCTTAAAAAAGAATAATCATGAATTGTTACCTTTTAACAATCATATATTGATGAAAATTGCGATTGTATAAGTAAAATTTACAAAAAAAAATAATGTGTTATTATGATTGTATAAGTAAAATTTACAAAAAAAATTAATTGTGAATTTATAACTTATATATCCATCTTTTTCATTCCATTTCTATTGATATTAGCCAATTATGTTACTATTTCTAATAGGCATATTTTTTAAATAATTTTATAGCAAAATAAATTTGAACTTTGAGATTTACTCATCAATTTGAACTCGTTTAAGTGAATCGAATTGATCATATATTCGTATGTTAATTTTAAACTAAATTGGAAAATGTGTTTTTATAAGGCATCGGAGAAATTATCCATTAAAAATACATGTGAATTAAAAGAACCAGAATAGATGAAGGTTATTCAATTGATTATGAACGTGTTGTACAAAACTAGGTTATATAGTCTACAATATGCAACTAATATTATTCTCCTTCCTGTTATATCTCCTAACTTATAGCAACTAATAATACACTTTCTATCCTAAGACAATACGTATCATACAAATATTTACTGAATAATCTCAACCATATTGTGACACCCCTCGATGAGGCATCAAAAGAACTATTAAATCTAAGCGGAAAATAAGGGATTTTTAAAACCTTTAAAGTTTAAAGTGTGAAATCCACCATAAGTGATCAAACGAAAATGAAAAGTAAAATGAATAAGTTTTACAATTAAAAACGAAGTGCGTTGGGGAAAAGATATCCCACGAATAAACACAAGTCTAACGATAGGTGAATCTAAGCAAACTATAACTAAGGTCCAAGGTTCAACGTTCTCGCTAGCTCACACGTCTTCCCCATAATCTGCATCACAAACCTGTCATTCATGTAAACATGAACGCCACAATCAGTGGGGAGTAACTCAGGGTTCTCCCAGCCACAATATGTCAAAATGCACATAAGCAAGAACTTAATTAAACATATTGATCATGCATCATACTTGAATAATATGAACAAGGGAATATAAATGATAATCATAATGAGATAGGCACATTGCATTCTTAATGAGATAGGCATGGTACATTATATTAAACATGCATTCAAGGTAACCAAAACATGGATATGAGATTAGGCATCGAATCATATGAAGAAGGTAAACAACGGATCAGTTGAATAGAAAATACATGGATGGAAACCAATAGCCATTACTTGAAAACCTCTTAACAACCATAGCACGGGACGTGGCTACTAATGTCACATTCATACTTATGGCTTGCATCTCACCATAAGAACGGATGGGAACATCAATCCGACGATCATATCGCAACTAGAGGCTTGCATCTCACCACTAGTATCCGATAGGACCAAGACTCTCACAAACAATCATATAAGACGTGCACTCTCGTATATAAGAACACGCCAATGACCGTAACAAGCAAGACATTTACAAAGGATTGACTCAAAACAAGACAAACCCCTAGACTCCAACCTCCTGGTAGGACGACGCTCATAATACGGTCCTAGTCTAAATCGCCGAGACTCTCGGGATGGACGACACCCGATTCGACATACAATCCCAAATCGTATCCAAGACTCGATCCATGACACCTAGCCGTGCCCCAAGGTCGAGTAACCCCAAATCGGAACAATGGTACCTAGCCGTACCCCAAAGTCCGAAGAGGCGGAAGGAAGATAGCCCAACTCGGAAACAATGGCACCTAATCGTGACCCAATGTCCGAGGGCAAATAAATAAGGAATGTCGAGTAGTCACACAATGTAAACCGTCACACTCCGGTCACAAATACGAGTAACAACAATAATTCGCATTATCATAACATAAACAAATCCTAAATTGACCATTTACCAATCATAAGAAGGATGCGTAATTAAATAAATGATTAATAGAAGTTATAAGTGAAGAGAAACCATAAGAGAACTCCCAGTAGGGTGGGGACCAAACCCGCGCCATTTATGAGCATTGGAACAAAGAGTAAGAAGCATATGAAGTAAATCGTGCAACATAACGTATAAAAACACTTAACTTAACCAAGTAGATGGTCACTTGATAAGAAAACAACCTTAAAATGAATGTTGTCCACAATGAGCTGAAGCTCAAACTTTACAAAGATTTAAAATGTCACTTCCCAAAAATTCATCAAGGATGAGCTTCGGCTCATTTGCACCGAAATTTAAATAACACCATTATAATGAATAAATTCAACCAACACACCACCAATTTTACCCAAAGTTGCTTCAACATCATTGTTGGACACATAATCAACCTCCAAGTATCAATTATACAATTAAAAACAAGAATCCACAACATACAACATTCATAAATTACTCCATGTTCATGAATAAGACTTAATAAGGTAAACTCAACATAAAGATTCCATCTTTTTCACTCAAAAGCTTAGATCTCAACATATCCACATACTAAATCACCATTTAAGACATATTTCAAAACAACCATACTACCAACTTCATCATTTACAATATTAATCCAATAAATAATCTCATGACACAATTAAACATGTCAACTAAGCATGATTAAGACGGATTTTTCTCTAATTAACATATGTAAACAACCCATTTAATCCAATTGAACAAACATGTGACAAAAGACTAGAAATTCCTCAAACAACCATAAGACGGTTTCACAAACTAATTTATCTAACAATGAACATGTGAAACATGTAAAGATTCATACTTTAACAAACACAAGAATAAACCACAACATATAAACACATTAAATTGACATAATGTCGAGTAACCCATCACCGTTACCTTTTTGCACTTAAATCAACAAAATACTCGTCTACCTTTCAAGAATCCACTTCCGGGTCAACTAAAACTTCTCCTAAACATAAGAAAACACAAAATAAGACTAAGAATCAAAATTAGAAAAAGGGTACCATGTATAAAACGGCTCGACAGCCCTATATAAGGAGGAAAGTCGGTGTCTTTCTTACCTAGAAAGATGGAGGGCGATGAGAGGAAGAGATAGACGCGAAAATCACTTGATTTGGACAAGAATTGAGCAAGTTATGGTGTTTTGAAGGTTTGTAAGAGGAGAGTATGAAAATGTTGTTTGTGTTTGTGGTGGTGTTGCTGAAAATGTGAGGAAGGAGGAGGGGTTAGGGTTTCCCTCATTATTTTGATGAGGAGGAAGGAGTATTAGGTGAGTCCATTGGTCATACTAGGCCCAATAAGCAAAATTGAGTCGATATACACATGAATTTACGTCTCAAGCCCACTACAACTCAAGACGGAGAATATTATTATTATTATCATTATTATCCGACCAAAATATTTATTTTGTATAACTTAAGCTTTAAAAATATAATATTTATAAAAATCATGTTTAATAATGAAATTAATTAAATTAAATAATTTAAAATATAAATAAGACCATAGAATGGTTAATTAAATTATAAATGTCAAAATGGAAAATTCGCGGGTGTTACACATATCATATCTTCAATACTATACTTTAACATTCCCCCTTAAGTTGGAGCTCGTGGAACACCGAGTCCCAACTTAAACTGTAAATGATCGAAGATTTCTCCGCCTAAAGCCTTTGTAAATAGGTCCGAAATTTGCTCCTTGCTTCTCACGTGCGATGCCTTGACTTCCTTCGATACAATATGTTGTCGCACAAAATGACAATCTATTTCTATATGTTTTGTTCTATCGTGGAACACCGGATTCTTAGCTATATGAATAGCCGCTTGATTATCGCAAAACAATTCCATCGAATCAGTATGAAATACACCCAAAGAAGCAAGAAACGATTTTACCCATATTAGCTCACTCACGGCAGCTCCCATGGCTCTATATTCGGCCTCGACGGTTGATTTTGCCACGGTCACCTGTTTCTTAGCTCGCCAAGAGATAGGTGATTCTCCTAACGAAACGAAATAACCACTTATCGATCTCCTTGTCAATGGGCAGCTAGCATAGTCCGACTCACAGTATCCTTTAAGTCGTAAGTCACATCCTTTCTTCATCGTGATTCCCTTGCTAGGATTTCTCTTTATGTACCTTACTACTCTCAATGCCGCTTCCCAATGCTCCTTTCTAGGCTCGTTCACATATTGAGAAAGTATATGGACTGTATATACCAAATCCGGTCTCGTGATCGTTAAATAAACTAGCCTTCCAACAAGTCTTCTATACTTCATAATATCCTTCAACACATAGCCTTTTGCTAATGATAAATCGTGTCTCTGTCGAATTGGTGTATATGCTGTTTTTGCACCTTGCATTCCCGTTTCTTCTATGATACTCATTGCATATTTCCGTTGGTTTAAGAACAGCCCATTTTTTCCATGAGCAACCTCTATTCCTAGGAAGTATTTCAACTTTCCTAGATCTTTGATTCCGAAGCTTTCATCGAGAAATGCTTTGAATTTTGCACAAGACACTTTATCATTGCTCATCACGCTCAATCCAAGTCTTCAAAGTCAGGTACTCGTTATCCTCTTGATAAGTATGTTATAACAAATTGTTTTTCAAATACTCATAAAGCTTTTCTAGCCATTATTGACAAAGAGCAAGAGCCCTTTCGTTATAGTGAAGCAGCAAAGGAGGAAAAATGGAGAAAAGCTATCAGTAAGGAGATTGAAGCTTTAGAGAAGAACAAAACTTGGGAGATTGTCACATTGCCAAAAGGAAAAAAACCCATAGGATGCAAGTGGGTGTATAAAATCAAGTACAAAGCAGATGGCACCATTGAAAGATACAAGGCTCGATTAGTGGCCCAAGGTTTTACTCAAGTGGAAGGGGTAGACTTTCACGAAACCTATGCACCGGTAGCAAAGATGACGAGTGTAAGGTGTATGCTCGTTGTTGCCGTGTCAAAGAGTTGGTTCATAGAACAATTAGATGTGAACAACGCTTTTCTGCACGGAGAACTTGAAGAAGAAGTATACATGAGAGTCCCACAAGGATTCGAAAGAGGAGGTGAGAACAAGGTATGTAAATTACTCAAATAAATTTACGGTTTAAAGCAAGCTTCACGTAATTGGTTTGCGAAATTGACAAGTGCAATGAAACCGTGGTATAATTGTTTCTTCCTGTTCCGCTATGATATTTTACAGACATCGCAGCATCATTTCGTTCCTCTTTCACTTTGGTGAATGAGGCATGTCTTTCTTCTCTGAGTACCAAAGCATAGACACGATTCAGGTCAGCGATGGGATCCTCCATCAGCAGATTGGTTCGAACCTGTCCATATAGCTTCGCATCCAAGCCCATCAAAAATTGATGTACTTTTTCTTCTTCTTTCTCTTTTGCTATGGAAACGGCTGCTCCGCAATTACAGTTTTTGATTTTACTGTATTTTGCTAACTCGTCCCATATAATCTTCAGTTTTGTGTAGTATTCAACCACCGTCTCTTGGCCTTGTTTGCACTCATTCAACACGCCTTTGAGTTGATGGACTCTGGGAGCATTCCCGGCAGAGTATCTCCCCCGTAGCTCTTCCCAAACATCTTCAATTGGTTGAGCAAAGGTGATACTCGGGTGTAACTTCGGATCTATCACGTTCCTAAGCCACGATCGCAACATCGCGTTGCACTGTCGCCACGCTACGCCTTCTAGGCTCTCTTCTTCTTCATCGCTCACTGGTTTCTTTACCTTGCCTTCAAGGAATGCGAGTTTATTTTTTGCATCCAATCCGTTCTTCACGGCATCGGACCACATATCATAGTTTGTGCCATCGAATATTATTTGCGTGACATTCAAACTAGGACTGTCGGAAGGATGAAGATATAGAGGAGACGTCATGGGAATTGTCTTTGGACCACTCTCGCCTCCTTTCGATTTTGCATCGTCTCCAGTCATGATTGAGCAATGTGATTTTAATATTTTCGTTGTGAATGTTTTTGAAAAAAAAAATTGGCTCAAGATACCATGTGAATTAAAAGAACCAGAATAGATGAAGGTTATTCAATTGATTATGAACGTGCTGTACAAAACTAGGTTATATAGTCTACAATATGCAACTAATATTATTCTCCTTCCTATTATATCTCCTAACTTATAGCAACTAATAATACACTTTCTATCCTAAGACAATACGTATCATACAAATATTTACTGAATAATCTCAACCATATCATATCTTCAATACTATACTTTAACAATACACAAACCTTATCATAAATCAAGATGATTATAAAATTTCTTATAAGATGATTTACGAGGAAAACACAATATAGGGGTTGTTTGGTTTACCATGGGAAGATGAAGTTCCTAGAAACTTAAATTCACATGAATTTGTAACTTTTGTGAATTGCAAAATGTTGTTTGGTTGTCATGGGGAAATGAGTTCATGTGTTCCTAGGAACTTAAATTCACATGAATTTGTTACATAAATTCAGATGAAGTTCCTAAGAACTTAAATTCACATGAATTTCTTATAAGATTTTTTTTGGTACATAGAATTTCTTATAAGATGATGTACGAGGAAAATACAATAGAGGGGTTATTTGGTTTACTATATAAGCCCTCTTAGGGGGTGTTTGGTTCACGCGTGGGTATGGGTTTGGAATCGGGAATCATACCTGGGTGGTATCGGGTTGGAACTTGATACCTCAAACCTTGTGGTTTGGTTCAATTTTTGGAGTATGAGGTTAGAAATCAATCAAAGCAAAAAAAAAAAAAAAAAATCAAAATACAATATTTTTAAGAGAAAATTGTTGATTACAGCCTTTTAAAAATCACTTTTTGAAAATTACAGCCTTATATAATTTTTTTTGTAAATTACATCCAAAATATTACTCCCTCCTATTCTCAATAAATGTCCCATTTGGAGGAGGGCACAAATATTAAGGAATAATGATAAACAATGAAATGTTAAAGGTATGGGTAAGATTATAGGAGAGAGGGTGTTATAATTAAGAGGGGTAATTTGATAATGAAATGCTAATGATTCCCTCCTTTTTTACACACCAACTGATTTCCCACCAAAACGAACCAAACTTGGCTGAAATTTTGTTTTTTCATTACACGGTTGCGATATACAGACGGTTTCGCTTACAAATAAAATGACATTATAATTATTACACATTCTATTTTCTAATTAAATTACCTAATAAAATTACATTACCTTGAAATAAAATTACAGCACACTTAAAATAAAATTACATTAACTCGGGAAAAAATTACAGCACACTTAAAATAAAATTACATTAACTCGGGAAAAATTACAGATCCAACTTGAAAGATCGAAAGAGAAAATTGGACTTCAGATTAACTTCAACTTATCTTGATTGGCGTGTCTTAGTTGTTCCATAAGCCAAGTAAACTCAAATTGTCAGTCCAAATGTAAATATCCAACTCACCAACATTGAAATTTGGCACCAAAATTGAAATATGGAGCCAAAATACAAAGAGGGAAATATTTGCGCCAAAACCGAAAATTCAAAAGAGTGCAAAGTTCTTTTGTCTATAAATAGCAGGCGTGAAACAAAAAATTCATTTACTAACTTCAGTCCAAAAAACATCTTTAAAACATAGAGCTATCAAACAAAAAATTCACCAACATTCAATGAAGAATCTGACCAACTTAGAAAGATCAAAAATAAATGAAACACTATTGAATAACAGTATAAATGGAAAACCAAGACATGGTATTATCAATGAAGTGGCAGCAAGGTTTTCAGTCGACAGGAAACAATAACAAGGTTATGGATGGCAGCACAAAAACAGAGAGCATCATCCTTACCAGTGAATGTGAGCAGCAAAAAGAAAGGCAGCAAAAAGGTGGGAAGAGCAATTTTAGATGAGGAGAAGCTCAAATCAATTGACCTACTGGATAGGTCAACACAACACTCATTGGCCACGCACTTAGGTGTAAGCCAATCAACCGTTTCAAGATGGGTGATGTCAAAACAAATCAGGTCACACACAAATGCACTCAAACCAGGTTTGACTGATAAAAACAAACTTGCTAGATTAATTTTCAGTCTACAACATTTAGTATATCATGAACACACTAAAAGAATTGTTTTCAAAGATCAAAGCAATATTATTCACATGGATGAGAAATTGTTTTCTAAAACTAAACCTACTACAAGGTTTTATTTGGCTAAAGGTGAAACTGACCCACATAGATGTGTACAATCAAAGAGTTTCATCGAAAAGGTGATGTTCATGTGTGCTGTAGGTAGACCATTATATGGGTCAAATGGTGAATTAATTTTTGATGGCAAAATAGGAATATGGTCATTTGTTGTTGAAATACCAGCACAACGAAGCTAAAAAAATAGAGTAGCAGGAACAATGGAAACCAAGTGTATTGAGTGTATAAACAAGCAAGTAACAAAAGACATGATAATAAATCGTGTGTTGCCAGCTATAAAGGCTAAATGGCCTTCTAATGTTAGTAAACGCATAATCATTCAACAAGATAATGCCCGTCCCCATTTTAGCAATGATGATCTTGATTTTAAAAGGGTAGCAACATCAGATGGATGGCTGATTGAATTGGCCTATCAAACACCCAATTCACCAGATTTGAATGTCTTGGATTTGGGATTTTTTAGGTCAATGCAATCTCTCCAACAAAAAAAAAGGCAATCAAATTGGATGAGTTAATCAGCAACACAATCAAGGCATATGAAGAACAAGATGCACTAAAGCTGAAGTATGTATGGATAACATTGCAAGCATGTATGGTAGAAGTAATGAAAAAAAAGGTGGCATAGACTACCCAATTCCACATATGCATAAGACAAAACTAGCAGCAGAAGGATATGTTATCAAAGTCAATTTTTTTGCGCAGATCAAACAAGAAACAAGCAAATCAAACAATCAAGAAGGTCACACTGAAGAAGATGTTATGACTGTATTCAGTTTTAATGTAGAACTTTGCAACTCTTTTGTAATATTCAGTCATTGACACTAATATGGATATGAACTTCAGAAATGATCAAATGAGTACAATAAGCTTTTGTAAACAAAACTCTTCAATTTTGATGTACATACACAACCTCATCACTACAAAAGGTGGTGGCAATGTATACGAACATCAAAAATGATAACCAACCAACTACCCTCAACATTAGATCACTGGGTAGATAAAATAAGATGAAACAGAGTATATACGGCCGAAAAAGTTATCATCACTAGTCCATTAAAAAAAAAACAGTTTAAAAATTAAATACAGGATATAAGAAATCAACCTCAAAACGGTTCGTCTTCCTGTGTAGGATCAAAACCAGGCCAATACTTAGAAAGCTCCTTTATAAACCAACTAGTAATAACTGCATTTTTTCGTACAACCTCCGGATCTAATACCAGATCTGAATTTGAAGGATCATCATTTTTACATGCAACATCAAATGATTGTTCCTTCGCCTTCTCCTCATATTCATATTCCAATAAAACCCCAAACTGAGGCCAGATTCTACAAAGTTCTTCCATAAACCGCATTCTTTTCTTTAGATACCCATGCTTTTCCAACCACTGCTCAATCTCTTCATCAACGATTGTTTCAGGCACGATTGAGGGACATGCAGCAATGTCAGACGATCTTTCACCAACTTCTTCATCTTCCATCTCCATCTCACCCTCATTTAGATAGAAATCTTCATAGATCTTCTCCATTTTACGAAGATCAAAATCACCAGAAAAAGGTTTAGATTTTTCCATTTTTTTTAAAATTAATCAAAGGCGAAGACAAAATTTTGTGAATCACATCATTTTTTTGATGAAGATTAAAAGAGGACATGCAAATTTGATGAAGAAATTAAAACATTTCACGGATTTGATGAAGAATCAGATCATTTTGATGAAGAAATTATAGCCGTTCACATATTTGATGAAGAATCAGATCGTTTTTTTGATCAAGATTAAAAAGGAGATGCAAATTAGATGAAGAATCAGATCCGTGAGCATATTTGATGAAGAATATGAGAGGATTTGAGAGACGGATGAGAGATAAGGAGGGGACTTGTGAGGCGGACGAGAGAGAATTAGGGTTTCAGGGGGGAATGGATCACAATATAAGGTGGGAGCTATTAGGGATTGGGCTGGGTTAATTAGGGGAAGGGATGATTAATGGGCTTGGGTTAGTATATTAATAGGTTGGGTTAGGGATGGTATGGGTTGCAAATAAACAAAAAAGCAAAGGGTAGAAACGTCATTATTCATGTCCAAAAAAGGCAAATGGGACAGTTATGTGAATAGACGAAAATGGCAAATGGGACATTTATTGAGAATAGGAGGGAGTACTTTTCTTCTAAAATTGCACCAACTTGAGGATTTCGGTGATTTTTGATGATGTTTTTATGTTGTTTGGGGTGATTAATTGGTTTGTGTTAAGGAGAGGTAAGAAATCTGGGTAAGTAGGCTCTCAAATAATAAAGGGTATATCGAAAAAACATCATCAAAATTCACCGAAATCCTCAAGTTGGTGCAATTTTAGAAGAAAAGTAATATTTTGGATGTAATTTACAAAAAAAATTATATAAGGCTGTAATTTTCAAAAAGTGATTTTTAAAAGGCTGTAATCAACAATTTTCTCTATTTTTAATAGTAATTTTTATATTATTAAATCATGTAGATAAAATTTAATCAAATAAATATATAAAAAGATTTGTTTACAATTGTTTTTATCACTTTTTAATATTTCTAATTTGATACCATAATCTCATACCCACCCATTCCCCGGGTATGAGAAACCCATACCTAATGGGTTTGAGGTATGAGTATGAAACCTTCATTTTCGTCAAACAAACACATGGTATAAGTTTGGTTCATTCCAAACTCATACCTCATACCTATATTAGGTGAACCAAACACCCCTTACCCTCTATTTAATCCAATTGTACTCAATTTAAGTGGCGAACATTTCAACAACTTTTACAAATAAGATTTGAACTCAAATGAGACAATTTTTGTTTTTTGTTTTCTTTTACTGTTGTATCAGATTTACCTTCTCCTGAAATAGTCTTGGTAATTTATTACTAACAAAGTAACAATTTCTTTGGTTCTCAATTACAACCAAGCCGCTTTTTTTGTTAAAGTCGTAAATTAAGCTCCCTATAATATTTGAGTTCATACTAATTGTTGTAGATACATCTACTTACGACGCCAACAAGATCCACATTTCGCACAATGGCTTATGACAAAAGTCGTCCATTGATCTAGCTCCTTTAGGTGTCACACAAAACGCTGCCAAACACATAAACAACGTGACTAAGGGCTAAAACCGTTTATTCAACGAGCAACTCCCCTTGAAATCGTGCTTTCTCGCAATAGTTTTCACCAATCACACATGAAATACACGGAGTACAATAAATAGTATCTATTTAAACATTAACACTTGCATATCATAAGGAATATGGTTTAATTTAAAAAATCTTAAAAAATCTTTCTATATAAGTAATTTTTTTTCCTAGTCACAATGTGAACATTGTTGTATGTATCAGTTTTGTGAACTGCTCTCAACTTAAGACAAAAAAAAAAAAAATTATGCTATTTGTTGCTGTCAAAAAAAAAAAAAAGTTTTGTGAACTGCTCTCAACTTAAGACAAAGGTATTATAAACTAAAGGTTGATCGATGTAATTAGACATGTGAAAGAAATCAAGGTATTTGATAGATAAGACAGACGTATTATGGATAACAGATGTTCAGATGTTAGAAATTAAACTATCTACGAAGTATCATTTTAGATTTGAGTTCATACTAATATTTGTAGATATATCTACGTAGGATCGACAACAAAATCCACGTTTCCTACAATGTCTTTTGACTAAAGACGTTGGTTGAACTAGCCCCTTTAAATAACACGTTAAATCACATACACAAAGCGCTACCAGTCACAAAAACAACATGACTAAAGACTAAAATCGTTTGTTCACTAAGCAACTTCCCTTAAAATCATGCTTTATCACAACAAATATTTTTTACATTAAAGAGAGTAAGATAAACAATTTCCATTTAAACCTTAAAACAACATATTATATACTCCCTCCAATCCACACCAAACTCCCCATTCACTTTTTGGAGGTCAAACTTGGAAAAGTTTGACCGGTAATTCACTCAAAACTATAAATCATTGAAAAATAAAAATTACATATTTAGTTTTGTTATGAAAATATCTTTCACAAAATTATATTTTTTGTGAAAAATTTCTATGTTTAAAGGACGAAAACTACGGTCAAAGCGTCGCCTCGAAGACCACCCAAAAGCAAATGGGGAGTTTGGTGTGGATTGGAGGGAGTATTATATTATATATTTGAATATACTTCTATTTTCGTTTTGTACAAATGGACTTACAAGGGTAATATATCATTATATTGTATACGAAATTCGAATCCAGAACATAAATATTACTCCTTATCATTTAACCGTTAAACTAGCTGATATCTACATATATAGTACTTCGTATAAATCTACGAGATCATGAATCTATGGTCGATATTTTAGAAAGTACAGTCCGTCTTGCTTCAGACCGCCTTATTTCAGACCACAATAAGACCTCTCACAAGTGGGAAGCACATGACCCCATGTGCTTTCCCACTCACACCCTAAATGAGTTTTTTTGTGAGAGAAAATGGTATCTATCTGACTATTTTAGACGGATATGACGAACTGAAATAAGAATTTGTGTAGAAAGTAAAAGGAATCTTAATTCTCGTGACTAAAAAGGGATGTATAGTGGGTTCGATGAAAAAAAACGAACCTGAAGACAATAACAACAGTTAAAAACCCAACACAACACAAACACATTTGACCGTTCATATTATCAACAAATTCATCACTTCCCTCTCTCTTAACTTCCCTCCATGACCGGCGGCGGCGGTCCTTACGACCTTACGCCACCGCAACAACCACCGTCCGACGGCGAATTCCTCCTCCGCCTTCTCCAAAGCCACCGAAACAACCAGCGTCAACCACCGCAACAACCACCGTATAATCTCACCCTCGATCCCGCCGTCTCCGCCGTCGGCCCTTCTCTCTCCATCCCCTCCCAAAACCCTAATTTTCAACAACAATTACAACAACAACAACAATTGCAACAATTACAACAATTACAGCAACAACAACAACAACAACAACACGGGTCTTTGTTTTCGTCACCTCCATGGCCCCACCACCTCTCTCCTTCCCCTCAAACGGCGCCGTTTCGCTCTGCTCCTCACCAACACTTCCGCCAACAACAACCACAGCAACAACAACAAGGGTTTGGTAATGGTATGAAAGATTCAAACTTTGATCAGGGTTTTGATTTGTTTAAGGAACGGGAATTGGGTTTTAATCGAGGAAGTATTACACGAAATGGGTTCGATCCGAATCGTAGAATTGACCCGAGAGTGAACTGGGTTCCTAATCATGGTTCGCCTCCCAATTCGAGGCAGTCCGGTTCTGGTTCTGGTTCCGGTTCCAGTTCAGGTCCTCCCCCAGGGTTTCCAGGGAGTAATTTGAACCAAATTCGGAACCGGGGTGACTTGTATAATGTAGGTGGCAGGGAATCAAGCAGTAGTTATAGGAGTTTGAGTGGGGTTAATGGAAAGGAGTATGAGAAAGAGGGGCGGTTTTCGAGAGGAGACAATGGGGTTGGGTTTGGAGGAGGTGGTGGTGGTGGAGGTGGAGGTGGGCTTAGTGGGCAGGTTGATCACCCTGGTTTGCCAGCTGGGAGTGCTCTTAATTCGGTTTTGGGTTCGGATGTTGAGCAGTCATTGAAGGTGTTACATGGTGGAGAGAGTGATAATGGGGTTAGTCAGGATGAAATTGATGAGTTGAGTGAGTATCTTGTCGATTCGGTTCTTGAGGAGGAGCCTTCTACTGAGAAGAGTGAGGCCAGTGATCAGAAGAAACCCCGTGACAAGGTAGTAATATTTGGATGTGTTTTACTTCTGTTTTGATGTTTAAAGTTGTGCACTTTGATTCGTTTGCGCGTTTGGTAGTTGTTTGAACTTTGGAATGGTAGCGAATGTTAGGTTGGTTTGTTTAGGTGCGAGTAATATGTCTACTAGAAGCTTGAACATATATTGGATACACTTTGTTATGAATACCTATATGTGGAAGTTGCTCTATGTAAACGTCAAAGGAATCATCATAAGTAGCTTACCATGTACTCCCTCCGCCGCGGTCATTTGTTGTCCTTTGGTTTTGGCACAAAGACCAAGGAAAGAGGATTAGGCCAGTTACTAGATGACAAGTGGATTAAGTTGAGTGTGAACGATCAAATTAATCATCAAATTCATTCTTAAAATAGAAAGGACAACAAATGACTGAGACACCCAAAAATAAAAAAGGACAACAAATGACCGGGACAGAGGGAGTATTATGTTGCATTCAGATTTTTAAACTGTTGTGCGTTTGGTAGATGTTCCCAATGGACGCCTATCTTACGTTGATTTGGTGTAAGTGCAGCTGTGCAAGTAATGTCTCTTATAAAACAGATATCAGTATGCTGTGTTATGGTTTCCTGTATATGGAAGTCACCCTGAATTAGCTAAAAAGGAATCATCATAACGAGCTTACTCTTTTGTATGGGTGCATTGACTGTTTGTTAATGTTGTGTGTGTTTCAAATTTTCAGTGGTGATTCTGTTAACATAATTGATTTGTGATTATATCCATTGGTGCGCACCAAATTATTTACGGTGTCCACAAATGGAAAGCATTAAAACTGTCTACGTCTCGTATTTTTAACATAAAGGGGTGCCGCATTTGATATCTTTGAGTTATAGTGTTGACCTGGGAGGCTGGGGCATGGGTGCATGGCATTAATACATTTTTTTAAGAAAAGGCTAGGTATAAGCTTATAAGTCTCAAATAGTTTTGAGACTTATAGAAACATCCCCACATTTTTAAAACTATATATATATAGGCTAAGTAGGCTGGCATGGCATTAACACAATTTTTTTGAAACTTGTAGAAAAAATTAGGTATAAGCTAAGTAAGCTCAAATAATCAACCAACCATGGCTATCTGCCATTCCTCCTTAAATTATGCCAACTTTGCAAGGATTATCAGTGATGAAGGGGCCTATATAAATGTGGGCTAGCAACTTGTTAAGGGTCACTAACAGTCATTGGTTAGGGGATGAGTGATAATAGGAGGGAGGGATAACAATTATTAACGGTCTTTGAATAAGGAGCGTCTGGTTTTATGAGCTGCAGCATAATCTTGTATGGGGGTTGTGTCATATACTCATATCCGACTTTCCCCAAGGAGGATACTAGAGAGAAGCTAGGAGTGGTGATGGTATGGACCTGGCTATGTAGATGGCACTCTAGTTATTTATTTCCAAAGATGGTGGCTATAAAAGTAATATTCTCGTTTGTGGTACAGAGTTTTCTGTGTTTGCTATGGCAGCATCAATTCTATCCGTGGATTTTCATCTATTAGTGGTTTATGGTTGAGTAAATTTTGCAAGACAGGAAAGAGGCAGGTTTATTTTTGTTAAATTTTTGTTCTATTGCTGTAGCGAAATTGCGTGTGTAATTTTGCAGTATAAAGGCCCTGAAGCAATATGCGAGCTACATTGTTTCTTCTTTTCTTATATCCCACTGTTAGACATCATGTTGTCACAGTTTTGTTCCGTGACTTCTTTGACCAGTAAGAGTTAATATTAGCTTGCAAGTTGCAATCACAATGCGTTTTTATTTGTTTTATGAAATATCCCTTTTGTGTTGTGCCTTCATCTAGGATTTCAGATCAGATGCCAGAGGAAAATGGATCCTTCCCCAAAGGACAAGGAACTCTAAAAAAATGATTGAGTGCAGGAGAGATATACATAGATTGGCAGTCCCGTTCCTTGAAATTTACAAATCCCTAATACCACCAGAGGAGGAAAAGTTAAAGCAAAAGCAGTTGATGTCGTTGCTGGAGAAACTTGTATGCAAAGAATGGCCACATGCTAAGCTGTATTTGTATGGTTCATGTGCCAATTCCTTTGGAGTTTCAAAAAGTGATATTGATGTCTGCCTTGCCATTGCTGATCAAGATGTCAATAAAGCAGAAATATTGTTGAAACTCGCTGATATTTTAGAATCAGATAATCTCCAAAATGTGCAGGCGAGTCAAACTAGTTTCTTTGTTGCAATTTTGTCTTGATCTCTTCTACCGGTGATTTTATCGGTCCTCTATCAAGGGTCTGGATGTTTTCTTTACTCACTCACTCGCTCTTTCATTTTTTTCCTTTATCCTTGTTAGGCCACTCACGTCTAACCCCAGGCACATCGCACACACATCCATGTTTATTTGACACTTCACTATGTGGTTGTTTGCAAGTATTCAACTTTCAAAATAAACGTTTTTGAGATAGCAAAACACATTATAGACTTGTCCAGAGCTGTTATATTAGTAAAACTACGGGCTAGAATTGAATCATCAGGAATACATGTTTTTCCTTGAAAAGTACTGAAACTCTATTCGAGTTGGACAATAATGACTGGCTCTTATTCACTAATAAATGACCACTGAAGAGAAACTGTTATTTATCTCAAGGTTCTATTCCTCTTCTGTTTGCTGCATAATTTGGGGGGTTGTATATTTATTCCTCCAAAAATTCAAACTGAAGTTGATGAAGGAGCATTATTTACTTTCTTTGATACTTAAGTTGTGCTTCCAGTTGATATGTTCTTTGCTGATTAGTGATTACTTCTCTTGGATTGCAGGCATTGACCCGCGCACGGGTTCCCATAGTGAAACTTATGGATCCAGTTACCGGAATCTCGTGTGACATTTGCATTAACAATGTTTTGGCTGTTGTCAATACAAAGTTGCTCAGAGATTATGCAGAAATAGATGTGAGACTCAGGCAGTTGGCCTTTCTTGTCAAACATTGGGCAAAGTCCAGAGGCGTCAATGCAACATACCAAGGAACATTGTCGAGCTATGCGTGAGTTTTTCTAGAGTAATTGCTACCTTGCTGTATGACTGAATTTATGGAGTAGCTAATGGTTCAAAACGTTGCATTGTTCTGTTTGCACATCATTTTTTATACTTAAAACCACATACCTACGGGAAGAATTGCTTTCTTTGTTGTTCTGTCCTTAATGTTACCATTGATATGAACTTTAACTAGCGACCTAAAATTTTAAAGTGACAATACTATTTATTTTTTTATATGGCTTTGTTGGAGGGAAGACGTTAGTTGAGTCAAACGAGCCAGTGGTTGTCTACGCAACAATTATATACCTTTTCACTAGATTAAAACTAGTAGCTTAGTGTTTTCCATTTAGTGTAACAGTCTTTGTCAGTCATGTTGGCGCTACACTTGAACTTAGCTCTACACTTAAAACTCTCTCATGGCGGGTGGGAAGATTTATAATACGAGTATTTTCTTGTGATGTTGATATGTGCATCCACCATATATTTTTATGTGTCTTCTGCAATCAGAAACGGTTATGTGGTCGTTTTGGTAATTTTGAATTGGTTGTTTTAGATTGGGTCAGTTTTGGGCTTGAGTCATTTTGGGTCTGATTGTGGGGTTGGGTTACCTGTGCAAATGGTCAGTTCTGATAGGTGTAATTACCTGTGTACATGTATCTTTAAATATACAAGCATATAGTGATGTACTCCGTAATAATCAGTCGTAATTTACTTATGCAGGTATGTACTGATGTGCATTCACTTCTTGCAACAGCGAAATCCTCCTATCCTTCCATGCTTACAGGTTACATTTTCTAACTTGCTGATCACTTTTGTGTAATTGTTCTCTGTTGCTTTTTACTTGTTAGAGTATGTGGTTGGCTTATACTAGTTCTTCAACATGACTCGGAAACGAAATTGTGGAAACGTACCAACTATTTTTGGTAAATATCATTATTTTTTAGTTAGGTTGTACTCCCTCCATCCCATTTTTATTTTTATTGTCCCCCTTTGCATTTGGGATTATTTAAGAAAAGATGGTGAAATACCAATCCTACCCTTTGAATTTAAGGGAATGGGGATAATATCACTGGGATGAAGATGGTAGTAGCTAAATTATCTAGGGACAATATTGGGAGTTTACAACTTTTCCTAACTAGATTTAGAAAGGGGGAAATAATTATGGGATAAATTTTTAGAGGGAAGGGGACAATAAAAATGGGATAGAGAGAGTATTTCGGGAAAATGATTTATGCAAGTGCTTTGAATCATCCGATGTTATAGAAGGACTCGCAGAAGGATAGTCCCTTTTGCTTATTATTAATGGCCATGGGGATAAAAATGCATTTTTTAGAACTGCAGAAGCAAGAATTCTTGTGTACTCGATCTTTACCACATAATTCATTTTTACTTTGTATTTCATGGCAATTGAAAGGTTTCCAAGGTCATTGAGAGAAAAAATTGTTTTTCGAATAGGATACTTTTTGAATGTTTTTCGCTTTCAATCTCAAAATCAGTGGGAGTACTATCTATGAGGCTATGACGCAAGTTGTGTATTTAGTCTCTATTATAATCTCATTACTTGTGTCTCATAATTATCACTCCTTCGACTTAGAAATGCCTTCTATATTTTCACACTGGGTTGAATGTGAGCTCTTCAAATCTGTATAGTCGAAATTGATCATGCCTCGGGGCTCAGGCTTCCATGTCCTAGATTCATATTACAAGCAAATCCTATAATTGCTACCATGTCTTAGATTCGTATTAAATGCAAAATGTCTTCTATTGGACTTATGAAACTTCTCTTTAACATTAATATATTTCTCCTTCTTGAACGTAAACTGTTTTTGCTCGATTTCAGGGCATGAAGCCAACTTATGCTGTGACCATTGATCACATTGACTGCTCTTTCTTTGACCAAGTTGAGAAACTTCGCAATTTTGGGGCCCAAAATAAAGAAAATATTGCTCAACTTATGTGGGGGTTCTTTAGTTATTGGGCATATTGTCATGACTATGCAAATACAGTCGTATCCGTTCGAACTGGAAACACCCTCAGGTGAATCTCTATTTTTTTTGCAATCAGTTGCAAACTCTTGTTTCTCCTATTTGCAACTTCATGCTTTCACTGGGGACTAGTTCTCGACTTTTTTTTTAATACCAACCCTACAACCGTCAAGAAAATTTTCTTCTCCATTTTATGTGGACTATGTTGTTATAGCAAGAACTTTCCACCTTCCTTGGTTTCGAGGACAAATATTTATCGTACTTATAGTCCTCACTAGGGAGTTATGGTATCGCACTCTTGTCAGACAAGACCCTCAAGGTTATGGTCCTTACGGATATGGTTTCTGTCTCAACCTGTTATCAATCCGAGACTTCTCTTAGGAGAGGCAAAAAGGGAGGTCCGCTTGGCAATTTAGGAAGAGATTATTTAATGAAGCATTTAGTCGTAAGATATTTGACGAGTTTAAGCTTTACCTTTCAAGTCTCAAATATCTGACCATTTAACTTTTATTAAACTCAAATAATTTTAATGTCGCGATGCAATGTCAATTTGGCATGTGTTCTCGTCTCTGGCAAACGGGTCAATCAGGTTGGGGTCGGGTTCGAGTCAACTTCCGGTCGGGTCATTTCGGGTCTATAGATTTTGGGTCGGGGCGGGTCATTTCGGGGTCCGGACAGCTATTAGCCTATTATCAAGTTATTTGTGGATAATGCTCGTAATCGGTTTTCAACATTTAACACACGGGCCGGATTATACTGGGTCGGGTCAAGTTCGGGTGTCGGGTCGGGTCAATTTTGCCAGGTCTAGACTCTTTGCGCCCATGCACTAGACTGTTCAAGTATTGCCAGTCCGATACTTGGATATGCACATGTGCCTGAGTTACTGACCCCTTGACCAGAATCCGAGTAATATACTACGAGTAGTATTGAATGAAGTATGTGTGTTCCCTTTGAGGCATTTAATAATCATTTCCTTAATTATTCTGCAGCAAGCATGAAAAGGATTGGACAAGAAGGGTTGGAAACGACCGCCATCTAATATGCATAGAGGACCCGTTTGAGGTAACCCATGATCTAGGTCGAGTTGTGGACAAGCACAGCATTAGAGTTCTCCGAGAGGAATTTGAACGCGCAGCTTGGATCATGCAGTATGATCCTAATCCCTGTGCTACTCTCTTTGAACCGTATGTTCCTCCTCCGTAGTTCTGTGTCCTTTTATTTTCCCCTCTGGTTTTTATGTCAGCGAACATAGCTGTAGTTAGTTGCCCTAATTGTATAGTGGCGACGGGTTTTGGTTTGTCTAATATATCAAGTAATTTAAGGGGATAGCGTGGGGTTTTAATTTAAGGTTTGTCGATGTAAAAAAAAAAACCGTGTTATGATAATGTTATTGCTCTTGCAGTATAAGACAATGTTTCTCATTTTATGCCTTACTACTCGAATAGGATTTGGGTCGGTTTTGCGTTTGATTCTGTAGCTGATATTGTACTTCCGACTTTATGACCGCTACTGATTAATACTATGAAACCACATACCTTTTGGTGTAAAGGGTGCCACAAGGGCGATTGTGATGCTGACGGGGTTTGAACCTAGGTCATGAGTATTATTACATTTACATGGCTTTGCCAACTAAGCTAGTTGAGATCTGTAAGTTAGTGTTAGATACACCCTTAATTCCATAATAATCATTTAACCTTTTAAAAAATTGTTTTGATGTATATATAATTTGAAAAGTAAGGAAATTATTATGCGATATACCCTTAAACTTGATCGAAGGTCAAGCATTTCCCTTCTTATTTGCACGAGAGTTCGTTTTAATTGTACAAGAATATGGGTAATGCACAAATGAGAAAATATTTTTCATATAATAATACAAGACAAGAATATTAGTGTAAAACCGTCTTATAGGAAATCGCAAGTTTTAAATACAAAGTTATAAGAATACACTCCTATTATGTTACACAGTTATTATAGGGTAAGGCGATCTTAACTATGCGACGTCTTATACTGTTTACAACATTCAAGTAACTAAGAAACAACTACAACTCACAAACTTATTATTACTCCCCACATTTTTAGGTCATCTCTATGTTGGGAGATCCGTTTACACAATATTAGTGTAAAACCGTGTTACTGAAAACCAACTACACAACAATGAGCATCAGTAGTGTTAATAGGTCATCCCTAGGGTAGGGATCCGCTTACACAATACTCCCTCCGTCTCAGTCAATTGTTATCTATTCTCTTTTATACAAAGACCAATGCATGTGAAACAAACTAATAAAATAAAGAAACAATTGCCACCTGCATACACTATCCACTTGTTCAATACTTGCCCAAAATAAAAATAGATAACAAATGAATGGTACATCTCAAAATGAAAATAGATAATAATTCACCGGGACAAAATGAGTATTAGCGTAAAACCGCGTTACTGAGAACCAACTGCACAACAATGAGCATCAATAAAGCCCAAAATCGAGCCCAAACTACCTTGAAGCCCATCAGGCCCAGTAGTATCCACAACCAACTTAGCCACATTACCCACATCATACTCAGTACACCCATCATACCCTTCTAACAACCTCTCCATATCCCGCCACGTCTTCGGCTTATGCCACCCACTCTCCCCACCACCCCTCTCCTCCACGCGCCTCCGCCACGTGTCACAATCCGTCGGCCGACACTCCACGATCACCACCTTATGACCCGTCTCACGCGCCATACTAAGAAGCATGTCAAAGTGTGCGCGACGGGAGAGTGGGGAATCAACAACGATGGAAAGACCGAGTTTTAGCTGCGTGGATGCCACGCGCCATAGCGCATCGTAGGAGAATTGGTTGAGGAGGGTTGACGGTACGGTGGAGGAGAAAGAGAAGGTAGCGTCGCGGATATCGTCTTTGTCTAAGAGAGGGCAGTGTAAGGCTGCGGCTACGGCTTTTGCTAAGGTGGTTTTACCTGTTCCTGGATGTCCCTTCATTGCTATTATTATCTTACGTTGTTTCTCCATTTTTGTGTTTCTCCTTAATTTGTTTTTTTTTTAAAAAAATAAAAAAATGGTGATTAATTGGATGGAAATCACTTAATATAAAAGAACTCACGCAAATGTTGGTGTTGTTTTACGTCACTTTTTTTTTTTTTTTTTTTTTTGAGTTATTGTTTTACGTCACTAGAAAGTACTTGTTTTCATCCTTATCCTTTATTTTTTTGGATATATGTATACAAGTGTACATACACTTCTTTTAGCGATAACTTCCTTATCAGGTCGCTTTATCGAATACAACAGTCTTATTTAAGAATTTATGACCTGATAAGTAGGTTTCCACTTGCGTATATAAGACAAATCTTTTGTTAAACCCTAGGCATCCTTCTTTGTCTCGTCTTCCATATATACTTGGTGTCTATACTAGTATGGATCTCGCGCATGCATGTGCAGTATTTATAGTCCTTCTTTGTACACCTCATTTAGCGATAACTTTCTTATTATCAGGTCATTTTATCTTATACAAGAGTCTTATTTAAGAATTTATGAATCATTGTTTCTTCGTTTTCTGGTTTATACCTTTTGGTGGAACAAGTTTTCCTCTCTGTTTACTTTCATTTACCTTGAACGTAACTTGTTTTGTCGACAACTACCAAAATCACTATTCCGATAAAAGAAAAACAGGATTTCGGCGTTGAATGACTTATTATAAGTCATTACGACATTATTGAGTTTATTATACATCATGTATAGCCATGTCCGACTATCACTACGACATTATTGAGTTTATATTACACACACGTGTGTATACACCAACTACATTCTGGAAGGTAATTGTATTAGTCAAACCGAAACACTTATAACTAGATTCTGGAAGGTAACTGCATTAGTCAAACCGAAACACATATAGAGTATGTGTGTCATATAAAGTATGTGTTTCGGTTTGACTCCCATATACTGTATATGTGTTTCGGTTTGACTAATGCAGTTACCTTCCAGAATATAATTGGTCTCTGTATACACAAGTACATATATATAAGGGGACTACATCTTGGTAGACGGCTGCGTTAGTGAACTGGAACCCAAAACCTCAAACTCGAAAGTGATCGGCCAAAGACATGCTGCCAGGCTTCCTGGCGATAAACTTCTCAATCAATTCCGAAACTTTAAATTGCCTGAATAAGGCTGGATTTTCGGGTGAAGTTAACTCATCAAAAGGTCCACACAAGTTCTCATCGTCAAACCTTGGACTGAAGAAGGTAGCAATTGACACCCGCGGCTTCTCCCAAGGATTAGCATATACACGATGTGCCCCACTCTTGTACTTATCATTCGACAATATCTGGAATAAGTCGCCAATGTTGATAACTAGAGCACCATGAACGGGTTTGAGATCGGTCCATTTACCATCATTCTCGACTTGAAGTCCACCCACCATATTTTGGAGCAATATAGTGAACATGGTATAATCGGTATGAGCACCGGTCCCAATGGTTTTGTTGGGCTCGGGACAACGTGGATAATAGTGTCCCGCCACGGCTCTCCTTTCCAAAAGTGGTGTTCCCTTCAATTTATCGGAATTTAGTCCCAAGCCTTCGGTCAATAGCCCTCCTAGTCGTTCGGCTAATAGTGTCACCTCTTTATCCCACTCTAGCATTTCATTCCTACACAACCATGTATATATTGTTGTTAATCGTAACTTGGGGTCATGAGTAAGTCTTACTTAGGACAAAGTATCTGTTTTATCTGTAAAACGGATCTAAATACTACCACATGGTGCTAATAAGGATAAAACTTTTGGCATTTCCTAGGCAACTTGTCCTGTGATTTGGTATCTGGTTCAATGTATACGACAAACAAGCCCCTTGTGTGTATACTACTTGAATTAGGCCGGACGATCTTCAGCATTTTCCTTTATAATTCCTTTAGAGAGATTTTAACCAAAGGTAACAAATAATTGAGACGGACAAAATATCATAAAAAGTTACCGTGGAATTAGAGTGAACTAGAAGTACCGAGAGTAGTCTAGCTTTTGCGAAGGCTTCCGACTCTTTACGTCGATCATATATGTGTTCTTTTCGTTGTTTATCGTAAACGTTGCTGATGATATCCATTTGTGATTATTGTAGGAAATGTTGGAGGATTTTGGGTCTTGTTTTGTGTATCCATTTTTTAAAATTCAGAAAAGTTTACGGTGAACCGGACCGAAAAAACCGTAATTTCGGTCCACCGTACAAAACGCACCGACCGTGTACGCCCTCCCTACAAGCTAAGTATGGACCGTTTAATTGTGAATGAATGTATATCTTGGATTTCTTGGTATTTGGAGAAGTTTGGAGTGTAGTAGTACACAGATTGTAACTAATCAACAATGGTTTGTTTTATACGGGAGTCGTTTTAATCATTTGGTTACTTTTGGTTAAGGTATCATAAAAAATATAAAAGATAAAGAAATGATTGAGATTTGAGACGGAGGGAGTAATGCAGAGTATGGAGTATGTCAAGGTGAGCAGCGGTCCATACGGAATTTCTTGTTTGTACAATCATCACCCAATGACCTGTCCCACCCGCCATACTGAGAAGTATGTCAAGGTGGGCGCGCCTGGATAGTGAAGAGTCGACAACGATAGAAAGACCGCGTTGGAGGTGCATGGATGCAACAGTCCATACCAAATTCCTTGTTTGTACAATCATCGTATGTTCGTATATGTAAAAATGATGGAAATTATACTACGGTATTAAATTTCCTTACAAAAAGAGCTTTTATATGAATATACACGTTTCATGATATTTCCTGATACGGAGTACATTTCACTAAGAAAAGTGAATTTCTCGAAATGTTAAGAGTGAAATAGTATACCCGGTTGCTTGACTAACTTACTGATATTATTTACCTCAATCACTTTTTACAAACATTTAATTTGCTACTGTTGACATTTGATGTAGCATGTAAAAAAAAAAGACATTTGATGTAGCATGTTCGAGTGTCAAAGTTGAGGCCAACGCGTGCTGACGTGGACCCATTTCGTGTAAATAGTTAAAAATGGGCCATATTTTTGTAAATATTTTGGTTTAGAACGCCATTTAAGAAAAAAATTCTAAACAAAAACAATCTGTTTAAATTACAGTACTATTATACAATAATGCTCGTTATGAAAACATGTACGAAGTACTATATCTATTTTACAGTACCGAGTTTATTTTAGACATGTTCGACGATTACTACTACATTACCGAGTTTATTTTAGACACACTCGTGTATACAAACAAGTTACATTTCGGAAGGTATATAAGTAACCGCGTCTCAGTCACACTCGCACGCATATGTACAAACTGACTACTACTGATCACTCGGAAGGTAGTTGCACTAGTACACCGGCGACCCACAACTTCAGAGTCGAAAGTGATCGACCATAGACATGCTGCTAGCATTCCTAGCCATAAACTTCTCAAGCATATCCGAAAATTTAAGCTGCTTATACAAAGCTGGATTTTCGGGTGAAGTTAACTCTTCAAAAGGTCCATACAAGTTCTCATCTTCAAACGGTGGGCTGAGGAAGGTCGCGATTGACACTCGCGGCTTCTCCCAAGGATTAGCATATACACGATGTGCCCCGCTCTTGTACTTATCATTCGACAATATCTACATCACACATGTAAAGTTTCAGTAAACTCATTGTATTAACACAAATTCTGGTTTCTGAAATTAAGACTTTCCTGAACATTTTCTGATAAAAAGTTACCATCAGTTATAACTTTTTATTATTTAGTATTAACTTTTTTTAAAATTTTCTTGTCTTTATCATTTGACAATATCACACTATGTGCCCTGCTCTTGTTCTTATCATTCGACAATATCTACATCAAACACAAGGTTTTAGAAAACAAAATGCCAATTAATTTTAAGATATAATTAAACATGTAAAATTTCAGTAATTCTGGTTTCAAACGTCTGAATTGGTCTGAAATTAAGACTTTCATGAACATTTCCTGTTAAAAAGTTACCATCAGTTATAACTTTTATTATAGAATGGTAAAAAAATTCTCGTGTTAAGGGAGACTAACTGTTATTATTAATTACCTGAAACAAGTCGCCAATGTTAACCACGAGAGCACCATGAACAGGTTTGAGATCGATCCATTTACCATCATACTCGACCTGAAGTCCCCCAACCATATCTTGGATCAGTATAGTAAACATGCCAAGATCGGTATGAGAAGCGGTCCCAATAGTTTTGTTAGGCTCAGGACATTGTGGATAGTAGTGTCCAACCATGCCTTTTCTTTCCAAAAGTGGTGTTCCCTTCAATTTATCGGAATTTAGTCCTAAGCCTTCGGATAACAGCTCCCCTAGTCGTTCGGCTAAGACCGTCACCTCTTTGTCCCACTCTAACACTTCGTTCCTGCACAATCATGTATTGTTGTTAAGCGTAACTCCGGGTCAAATATACTTGTAGGATTTTTGGGTAATCGGGTCAATTGGGTCTGATTCGAATCATTCAGGTCATACTAATTACTAGTACTATATAAAGATTTGTCTATGCAAGTACAGGTCACATTAATCCGATTCGAACCATTCAAAACAGGTCAATTTTATCAAATATATATTGATTATCGCGATTTTTGTTAATTTTTGAAGCAGAGAATGCTAAGTATCGTTTTTAAGTTAATTACTTTGTACCATTTCATGTCAATTGGGGTTATTTTGAATAACAACTTGTGGCGGTATTCGTCTTGATGAAAAGAGGTTAAAATGTCAAATATACTCCCACTTGCGTAGTTGAGTATATAAGACAAATTTTTTGTTAGTCCTCGGGTATCCTTTTTTGTCTCTGACTGCCATATACTACCCCTCATATCCACTCATTTCTTCCCTCTTTCTGTTTTAATGATAGTCGGATTTTTTTTCCGTCTTTACTTTTTTTAGAAGGTTTTGTGTGGTCCAAATTCAATTGTATGTGGTTAGAGTGTTTTGTGTGGTCCAAAATCATTTTCTTAGTTCTTGTACAAAATAGAAGGGGAAGAAATGAGTAAATAAGAGAGATTATAATTGATTTTTTTAAATTTAAGACAAATATTATCATCTTAAATAAGAACAAAATACTCCGTATGTGTTGGCTCGAGTGAAGTTGAGATTTGGGTTATATTGGGCCTATTCATCACTCATTAGGTCAGACTTTACCGGGACAGGACATGTTATTTCTACTTCACAAATTTAGCCATCCTAAATAATTTTTAACCCTTTTTTTTATTGTGAAGGCTTTTTAATCGAATGTAAATAAATAATTGAGACGTAGAAAATATAGTAAAAATGAATTAGAGTGAAAATTGACAAAAATCCAGAGATCCTTTGTAGTAACTTTGTACGAGGTCTCACCTGAAACCAGGAGGATATTACCTTTTTTTATCTTTTCCTAAAGGTTTTTTAATTGAAAGTAAATAAATAAGTGAGATGTACTAGAAAATATCCTAAAAATGAATTAGAGTGAAAATTGACGAAGTACAGAGATCCTCTGTAATAACTTTGTACGCACTAGGTCTCACCTAAAAACAACATGATATTTACTTTTTTATCTTTTCTTAAAGGTTTTTTAATTGACAGTAAATAAATAAGTGAGACGTAGAAAATATCGTAAAAATGAATTAGAGCGAAAATAGACGAAGTATAGATATCTTCTCTAGTATCTTTATAAGAGGTCTCACCTGCAAACTTCAGGAATATCCATGGGATCAACAGGATTAGGAGACAACCGAACCGAAATAGTATCACACCAACTAGCAGCCATATACTCAAACAAGTCATGATACGACGAAAACCCGAAACCAGGACCACTCGCTAGAATATCTTCTCGATACTGTCTCTTCTTTTCCTCGTCCGGAAGCTCGTGTACTGCTTGTACAACATCGAGCAGTCGGTCGAGGTGAGACACTGGCACAACATGGTTAATCACTTGGAAAAATCCATATTTTGTTGAAGCGTCTCGTAGTTGTTCGACTACCTTAGCATGGTCCATCGACATGTCAATGACTGGTATTTCGAGATTAGGGTCGTTGTTTTCGGTTTTTTCGTAGTAGAATAGAGTTTCGGGTGGGTGGTGAAACATTCGAGGGATTCGAGTTATGCCTGAATCAACTAGACCTTTAACTCCGAGTCTAGTTTTTCCGAACGCTTCCGATTCTTTACGTCGATCATATATCGGTTCTTTTGGTTGTTTATCGTAAACGTTGGTAGTGAGGATTTCCATTTGTGAATTTGAGTTTGAGAGAAGTAGTTAATAATTTTATGAACTTTTGGACTGTTTAATTGTGAATGTATATCTTTGATTTCTTGGTATTTATAGAAGTATGAAGTGTAGTAGTGGCACTAACTAGACTGTTTATATGGATGAGTACTATGGTGTCACTTGTTTCGATTCAGTTAGTCTTCCTTAAGACGGATTAAATAGTACTTTTATCATTTTATCTGACCTGTTTTAAATTTAAGACGAATATACCCGATTTAAATATGAATTTGTGATTTTAATTGTAGTGTAACTGACAATCGTTTAAAGTTTAAAGAAAAAAAAAACAATGGTTTGACTTGTATGGGCCATGGGGTATGATAATGTAGTTTATGTATTCTTGTGTACTTCTTAAACGTAGGTTTGTATAATTAAAAAAGTAAGTCTAATTTGCATAATGACTATTTTCGATTGTCTTAGGTGGTATGAGGATTGAACAAGATTAAATTAGGTTTAAACAAATTGTTGGTTTGGTACAAGGTCTTTATTATACGTTCTAATACTTTATCCGTTTTTGAAATAATTCTCATTTTCACTATCTGATTATTTTTCAAGTGACCTTCTAATATCCCGCTATTTTATCTCATCTATACAATTATTATTATTATTATTATTATTATTATTATTATTATTATCCCCTTTAACCCACTTGCAACATCATAGACGAGTTTTATTGTTGTTTATAGTTATAGTGATACTTTTTGAATCGCACAATTTGCGTTATTTTAGAAGGTATTTGTAATACGAATGAGTATGGAAAATAAGGCGATTAGGTACTAGGGGGAAGATCAAGATACAATTTCTTTAATCACAAGATACAATAAACAAGTATATGCATTATTAAGGAGATTTGTCCATGACGATCAAATTGACGAAATGATGGCGATTTGAATTTAATAGGGAGATACAGTAAAAGGCGGCTGAGCCATATCCAGCCAATTGACCATGGTCCATGTGCTAGCTAAGGATGAAATAATGGAGCGATCAACTTGTAGTTTTGGTCTAACTTGTACTCTACTTCGTATTTGTGTTTTGTCACTTTATTGCTCTTACTCTCTTAGATCGCTTTTAGGGTCGAGGTCAATTGGTGAGGGTAGTGCTGGTAAGTTGAAGTTTATATACTAGTTTTAAACCCGTGCAAATTGCATGGGGTCGTTGTTTAAAATTTTGTTATCATTAAGAACGTAAAAAAATATTCTAAACTCTGTATTCGTTATATGTTTAGGAATTTATAGTCATATTGTTATTTTTTTTTGCAATCAGAGAGTTTGTACATTGTGAACATAACGGTATTTTAAATAATATAACCCGTGTAATTATTTTTATACTTATTATTTCAAATACAGCAATATAAAATATAAAATATTGTGTCAAAAAATATCAAATAATACAAATTTTAGATAAATAGTTTCGCACGTTATGAAATGAAATTTCATTAAGCACGTATACCATCGTGAACGCATAATAAAACCATATCGTAAATATTTACTCATCCCTTTTTTTTCAACTCATAGAGGTATACATTTTGAACTTGTGTACAATAATCCATCGATAAACATTATCACAATAATAATAATAATTTTTATTATTACTTGTAGTTGGGTTTAGCCATGTAGCCGGTGTACACCCGTTAAAATTTGACTTGACCCGTAAACCTGTCCTAATCGGAACACGTTTGTTCAGATCAAAAACTCGTAAAGTTTCGACCCGTGATTTAATTGTTCCCACCCTAAAATGACCCGTTATTTGAAAGTAGAATCCTGAGTCATCTGACATGTCAAACCCTATAAGTATGATGTCTAGTATAACTTTTTTGCATAAATTGACCACATATTTGAACAACTCATCTAAAATGTGACCTAGGAAGATGTAAAATGTTACAAATTCTTTTTTAAGACGATTATATCAATTTTATAATTAAAACTGGTTAAATAATATTATTCATTCGATAGATAAAGACAAAAGAATAATATTTAGGAAATAACAAAACATTATTCAATCTATATCTCAATAATTTAATATTTAATCCGTTTTAATTATAAAACAAATACCGTGATAAGATGAACTTTTTGACATGATTTTGGTCTACCAATTAACCCATTTAAATAACACTATGCATATAAGTGACAATTGGTCTCCCTTGTGACGGGTTACCATTTGTGACGGATATTTTGTGAGATAAAATGGTAACAAAATGGGTTAGTGGAGAAAGGGGACCACATGAATAGTGTTGCAGAGAGAGAAAAAGTGGGTACATTGTGAGGTAAAATGGTATCCGTCTTCAGTTTGTGACGGATATGTCATGTCTTCAATGAGAATTTGTGTATAAGTGAATGACTTATGACTTATATAATGAAACAATACCATATAACACAAATACTACGAAGTACATAGAAGTGAAAACCTACACTCACATAGTCACCGCCTAACCTCATACAGTATTACCCAATTTGTGTGAAATGTGTTCATTCTAAATAAATCGTT
The DNA here is from genome assembly GCF_048544455.1 of Silene latifolia. NCBI lineage: Eukaryota > Viridiplantae > Streptophyta > Magnoliopsida > Caryophyllales > Caryophyllaceae > Silene > Silene latifolia. Next base: position 3,849,975 of record NC_133531.1, read on the forward strand.
TACCCAGTTCATTCATCATTTTTGTTATTGTTTCACTATTACTTGAGTGATATACAACTCAGATTCTTCTCTTTCTTTCTCTTGATCATTTCTCTTCAGCCGCTCGCTCTCACCCACTCAAATTATATGAAATTACTCTCACACAATACCACTTACTATTTGCCTTCATAAATGAAGGTTATATTATAAGGATTGAAAAAAAAAAGGTAACATATGGATATTTTTACAAACGATTTATGGCTTTTGTAGACGATAATCTAACTTTTTATATTAATATGCATATTTTCAATTAACACTTTTTTTCACCATTTTTCTTTTTCTACTGAATTCGTTTTATTTTTTTCCTTTTTCCATGATAATTTCTTTGATTAATTTTTTTGGTATTTTTCATTTCATGCAAATTTAAGATATTTAATTATTTCAATTTTTTCTTTTGAGGTCTCTTTATAACGATATTGAGAGACCGTCTCTCGAAAGTTTTTGTGTTATTAAAAATGCCATCCATGATCTATGAAATTTTTTCAAGTTTTTTTATTTTTATTTTTGTTGTTGCCATTTTTCTCTTGTCTCAGTTTTCTGGGTTTTTTATGACACTAATTTTTCAAGATTTTTGTTTTTATCGATTATGTAATTTAATTAGAAACATTTATGTGATATCATCAATTGTATATCCCGACATTAAATTATGTAATCATTAATTTATACTTTTATTTATTGTTCTATATTGTATTGGCAAAGGTTATTTACTAATCAAAATAATCCTTACGAAATTTTTGTTCGAGTTGAGTTAAGTTTTGGACAGCACAAAATTAAATTTTATTATTTTTGATTTTAATCAATATTTATGGAATCTATATATCACAAAATTGCTTTAAGCAAATCATCATATGCAAGGGAATTAAAATGATGCATAGAAGGTGGGTCACCAGAAAAGTGGAACTTTGAAAATTTGACTTTTAACCACAGAGTGACACGTAGGCTCTGTGGTTGTTCGTTTAATAGATAGGATTTGGTTGTTGTCGAATATTTATTTGGTTTGTTGGATTTGTGCCTTGATTCTGTTAGTCGTCATTCGAACAATTATGCGGGTGTCTCGCTTAACGGTATCCGTATTTATTATTGGGCTAGGTCTATCTTGGGCCTTTACTAGGTCATTCTGTATTAGGTCTTAAAAGTATTATATAAACTCTCTAAGCCCCTACCTAGCAGTCATACCGTCTGAATCTGTAATCTGAAAACTCTTCACATATCAATAAAACTCTCTGCCTTCTGCCCTGTTGACGTAGCTAACACACCGTTAGTGAACCACGTAAATCTGTGCGTTTGTCTCTTTATTGTTCTTTTATTTGTTCTTTCTTGCTTCCGTTATAACATGGTTGCAGGTACATTGGGACGACGTTAGCAGACAAGAAGACTACTAGAAGGATTCTACACTCAAATTTCATCCGTTGCTCCTCAATCGTTTTGAGGCTTCTTTGTTGGACCCGAGAAATCGTCCGTGTTATTTACGGACATTTTTGTTCCGGGACCCTGATGTCTCGAAAACCGTGTTATACACTCTATTTTCAGCCGTTCGGGAGGCCATATCGGGTCGTGCTTCTTTTCCTCCCGGTTTTCTACCACGTTTTCGGGGCCGCTTCAAGAGTTACCTTATTCAATTTCAGCCAAGTATTAAAACAATTTTATCGAGTATCCAATTTTTGCCCGAGATTTGTTTATCGTACACCAACAGCCTTAAATATCATCCATTGCTCCTCAAAATTTTTGAGGTAGCTTTGTCTTACCGGAGAAACCGTCAGTGTCATTTTCAGACATTTTTGTTTCGGGACCCTCATCTCCAGAAACCCTGCATTATATACTTCATTTTGATCCGTTTCTAAGACGAATCCGATCATGTTTATCTTTCTCCCGTTTTTTCAACCAAACGGAGTCTCTTCAAAAGTTACACTATTCATTTTCAGCCACAAATAACAAGTATTAAACAGTTTTTTAACGAATATTCGATTTTCACCCAAGACTGTTTTCTCGTACACCAACAACCTCAAATGTTATCCGTTGCTCCTCAAAATTTTTGAGGCCGCTTTGTCTGACCCGTGAAACCGTCCCTCTGATTTACGAATATTTTTGTTCCTAGACCTTAGTTTCCCGAAAACCGTGTATTATATATACACTTCAAGAGTTTCCTTATTTTTCACCCGATTTTATCACACTTTTCCGGGGTCGTTTTAGGAGTTACCCTATACAATTTCAGCCCCAAATAACAAGTATTTTAAACCATTTTTTAACGAGTATCCAATTTTTAGTAGAGATTGGTTTATCGCACGCCGACAGCCTCAAATGTCATCCATTGCTCCTTAAGAGTTTCGAGGCCGTTATGACAGACATCAGAAATCGTCCGTGTGATCTATGGACATTTTTGTTCCGGGACGCTGATATCCCGAAAATCGTATATTAAACTTCATTTTCAACTGTTCGGGAGGTTGTATCAGATCGTGTTTCTTTTTCTCCCAGCTTTTCTACCACGTTTCCGTGGTCGCTTCAAGAGTTTCCTTATTCGATATAACCCCTAATAACAAGTATTAAAACATTTTTATCGAGTATCCATTTTTTGCTCGAGACTGGTTTATCGCACACCGACAACCTTAAATGTCATCCGTTGCTCCTTAAAAAATTTGAGACCGCTTTGTCTGACTCGAAAACCGTCTATGTGATTTACAAACATTTTGTTCCGGCACCATGGTATCCTGAAAATCGTGTAATATGCACTTCATTTTGAGCCGTTTGAGGGGCCGAATCGGGTCATGTTTATCTTTCTCTCGGTTTTTCTACCACGTTCCCGGGTCACTTCATGAGTTACTTTATTTAATTTCAGCCACAAATAACAAGTATTAAACCATATTTTAACGAGTTACCGATTTTCACCCTAACCTGGTTTATCGCACACCGTGACATCGACCAGCCTCACATGTCATCCGTTGCTCCTCAAAAAATTTGAGGCCGCTTTGTGAGACCGAAAAATCGTTCGTGTGATTTACGGACATTTTTGTTCCGTAACCCTGATATCCCGAAAACCGTGTAGTATACACTTCATTTTCAGCCATTCGGGAGGCCGTATCGAGTCGTGTTTCTTTTTCTCCCGATTTTCTACCACGTTTCCGATCTGGGGTCGCGCCAGGAGTTACCTTATTCAATTTCAGCTCAAATAACAAGTATTAACCCATTTTTTAACGAGTATCCGATTTTCACCTAAGACTGGTTTATCGCACATCGACAGGATAAAAGGTACAAAAGCGTACAATTTTTTCCTATTTTTTTCATCATAATTAAAACATGTGCAAATAATATGAATATGAAATCTATATTATACTAAGATGTACATCATCTTAATATTATTAGAATAATAAAATATTTCAAATGTCATTTTTTAAAATTTTCACATCATCATACACTAATTATAAATATTATCAACAATATAATATTAAATAATAAAAAATTTATACTCAAATGAAAGTATTTTTCGCTACGAAACCAAATATATAAGTTTTGAAATGTTTTGCATTATGTTTTTTTTGTTAGATTGATAATCAAATAATTCTTTTACGTAAAAAATCGTTGTGATATTAAAAATATTACATAGTATATTTGTAAGATTTTATAGTATACTTTCCAAAAATTTAAAAAGATGATGTGGACGCTTTAATATCGCTCGAAAAAGTCTTTTTTATATATACATAATACCTCATCCGTACCAGACCAATGATAACATTTACCTAATACGGTCGTACCACACCAATGGTAACATTCCTAATTTGGCCCACAATATTACCAAATTATCATTATACCCATTTGATATTTATATAAAATGTCACTACATACCCACCTATTTTCTTCCATCTTTACCCCTTCTTTTACCCTCTTTTCTTAAAAACCTCATTTTTTTACCACGTTACCATTTGTATGGTATGAAGGGGGTATATATAGATTTTGAGCTAAATTTTTAAATCTAGACCCAACTCCATGGGATTAGAAATAAATGTTAAAATATCAATAATAATTATAAGGGTTTTTTTTGTCAGAAATTACCTTATATTTAGGGGTATTTGTAAAAATACTACCTTACATTATTTGTTTTGTTTTCGACTACCTTTGGTTTCTTTATTTTTGGTCAATAACTACCTATATTACGAGTCTAAACGGAACTGCTCAGTTTTCTGGCTTTAACCTATCTCGCATGAGTCCTTTATGTTTCAAACTTGCTTAGATCCTATTTTGGGAAGACATGATGTACTTACGCTTAACTTTAAGAGATGATCATAGTTATTATGGAAATGTGAAAAATATAATTATGCTTATTTGAAATTAAATTGTGGTTTGAACGCACTTGATAATTGTTGTTAGGTGTTAAGAGACTAATGTGAGATAGGTTAATGTCGTTAAATCAACCAAATTTTGCCATATTTTCAGCATAGGTAGTTTTTGACCAAAAAAAGAGAAAACAAAGGTAGTCTAAAACAAGAAAAATAATATAAGGTAGTCTTTTTACAAATACCCTTAAATATAAGGTAGTTTTTGACAAAAAAAATCCTAATTATAATGTAAGACGGTCTAACACTCTTACAGCATAAGACGGTACCTTTACGTAGAAAGAAAACTCATTTATTAATAATAATGATTCTTATTTTTATGAAGTTGGACCGTTTCAAGATAATAAAAAATCGTCTTACCCAATCATTTGTGTTAACAATTGGAATGATTAAACGCACACACCCCACACAAGGTCAACACAATCCTCCCACATGCACTTGCATGATTTTTCCCCACACCTCTACAGTCCAGACCCATCTTCATCGTCGCTCTCATCACGTTCATCTACCGTGCTTGTCAATCATATTAGAAATGATTCCTAAACCAATTTGGATTTTCGTATTGCTAGACTTCCTTATGACTTACACTTTCTAATTAGGAAATTATAACTCTTTGTATTTATATAAAAAGACATTTTGTATCTCATTATTATTATTCATATAATTTTTCAATAAAACCTATCTTTCTAATAATCCACAACAAAATATCTGCGCAGAAAAAATTTAGAATATTGTTTGGAGGAGGAATTCAAGAGGTTTAATTATGAACGTTTATATAAAATCATCTTCCATAAAACTAAATGACGAACATGCCCAAATTTATTGATTTGAAATAGATAAGAAGAGGGAGATTGCTATTGTACCCTACAATCCATTATTTCCTTTGATTTTTGGTGGTATTCAAAACAAGTATATAAGAAGGGCTTTTCTAACCTATGCCACTAGGCATAGGATAAGAAATCCAAAAATGAAAGAAATAAATGATATTTTTATGGGAAATTGCAATATTAATTACTTTTACATTTTTTACAAGAAAATACATTTATTTCTTTCCTTTTTGGATTTCTTATCCTATGCCTAGTGGGCATAGGTTAGAAAAACCCAAGTAAGAATAGGAAAAAGTAATATATTTATCTTATATAATATAAAGCTATTATATTTGGTCTGTCTTAATTTTAAGATGGATGACGTCGTCTTAAATAAGAATTTGTGATCTAAAAATTGTACACATGCATAATTTGGAAGAAATAAGCCACTTGTAGTCTAATTTAACTGGTTTAGAAATTGGGAGCAATGAGATTTGAATCTGTGATCTTTTTAAAAGTTTAAACTGATAGTTAAAGTCCAAGATCGATCCATAATTTGAGAACTCCATGGGCAGATATGAGATATGTTCACACGGGAAATTATGAGAGGTAGAAAAAAAAAAGGTTGAGGTTATCGATTTTTGTTATCCCAAAGTTATATTCCCAACTCTACTTAGGGGTGTTAATGAGACGAGACAGCTCGCGAGTTACTCGAGATCGATTCGGTCAAAGCTTGGCTCGTGCGAACTTGGCTCGGGCTCGGCTCGAGAGCTAAACGAGCCAAGCCGAGCAAAGGCTGGCTCGACTCGAAAAGCTTGCGATCGGCTTGAACTTGTGTAATTACATAAGATATTGCTCATATTTTATAAAAATATTTTATCGTGATTATATTTTTGTATCACACATATCAAATGCCTTGTTGATTTGCCAAATACTTTACATATAACTTTCGATCCTTGTTATTGAAAATATCGAAAGAAAAAATTTTAAAAAATAAACAGTTTATATAGGCTCGATTTGGGCTCGAGCTCGAGTTTTTATAACGAGCCCATTTTTTACAAACTCGGGTAATTCGAGATCGAGCTCGAGTTTTGGTTCTTGAACACAAGCCGAGCAAGGCTAAGTTCGAACTTGACTCACCTCGTTAACACCCCTAGCTCCGCCCTTGTTAGCCAACTACGTACTACCCGTCTCTTGATGTTATCTAAACAATGATAATGTCAAAATACATAGGACAACCTTGCGCAAGGTAGGTGCGAAAGATAATACCAAGATCTCAATTAATACAATACATTGTATTAGACAAAAGAAATCCAAACTTTATGTAGTGTTTGACAAAAAATAAACACAAATTCTTGTTTCAGACCGACACTTTTGGTCTTATTTGTCAGACGGATAAAATGTTGCCATTTTTTAAGAAAATGTAACCAATTAATTCACAAAATGTTATGACTAGAGGTGTCATTTTTTACCCTGAAAATGATGTGAACAATAATGGTAACATGTTATCAAAAAATAACAACATTTTATTGTAAAATGATGACATGTTATCCGTCTTATTTCAGACCAAAAAGCAATGGTCTTAAGAAAAACGGACTCAAAAATAAAACTTTAGGTAATTATTCGCAAAGTGATCTAAATTATAAATAGTATTTGACAACAAATTTAATAAAGTACATAGTGTAATATTTCACTATTATACAACAGACTTATTTGAATAGTTAAAATTGGGAAGGTTTATCCTTGCTATTTGCCAAATTGTTCCTCTTACAATTCTACAGTCGGAATTGGGTCGCCATAGACTTGCTATTTGACTCTCTGGTTAAAAATTTCTTAAGTAACTCGGAAAAATTTAATTGCTTGTACAAGATGGGATTTTCCGGCGAAATTAATTCTTCTAATGGCCCAAATAAGTCCTCGTCGGATCCTGGGCTAAAGAATGTACCAATTGCCACCCTAGGTTTCCGCCATGGATTAGCATATACGCGATGTTCTCCGCTCTTATACTTATCGTTAGACAATATCTGAATGAAACAGTAAGCAAGGTTTAACATTAGCGATTATAAACGAGCAATTAACGAATCTAATCACCGGTTATACAAATACAATCGGACATAGCTCCGAATTTTTTGAGCTAGTAGTATTACTTTCTTGACGTAATGGTGATTTTGTTAAGCTAATAGTACTACTCCTCGTGACTATACCGTTAAGCTAGCTGACATCACCAGCTATATAAATACAATCAGACATAGCTCGGGTTTTTCTGAGCTAGTAGTATTATTTTCTTGAGTTAACGGTGTCATTTTGTTAGCTAATAGTTTATCTCGACCTAATAGTCATGAGTAATTGGGTAGCACACCTTATGACTTTACCAGCTAAACTACCTTACATCTGGCGAGCTAAGTAAGTTTCTATGTCTCACGACAAGATTCATTGGCCCGTCATTATGTGACTGAAATAGATAGGCCTATAAATCTTATTGTAAGATAGGCCTATATATACAACTGATGATATAATCCTGTTTCCGGTGACGAGATTCATACAAAAACAAAAGGTTTGAAACATACTTGAAACAGGTCACCAATGTTGACAACAAGAGCACCATCAACAGATTTAAGATTAATCCATTTATTATCATGTTTAACTTGAAGCCCACCAACTTGATCTTGGATCAATATTGTCAACATACCAAGATCAGTATGTGATGAAAGCCCAACTGTTTTATTGGGCTCAGGACAATAGGGATAATATTGTCCAACCATAGCTATCCTTCCCAAATAAGTCATACCCTTCAATCTATTGGTACTTAGGCCTAATCCTTCAGACAATAATCCCACTAGTTGCTCTCCCAATTGCTTCACTTCTTTTTCCCACTCCATTACTTCATTCCTATGTAAAGTAACAAGTGGCGGAGTTAGGTTTTAAACTTAGCGAGACGAAAATTTTCAATATGAGCAAATGAGTAATTGTATAAATAAAATTGGAAAAAAAAAGTCTAGAACACATTATGATTAGCTTTGAAATTTCCATCCTTCAACAGAGGCAGGTTCCCTACTAACCCTCTCCTAGCTCCATCACTTGCTTTAAACAACACTAATGACGATCAAAAGACCATTTGATGTCTACCAAATATAATAGTACGAGATTTTGGGAAGGAGCCTAAAAGTAGTTTTATTTTTAATTGAAAATAAATTTTAATGTTAAATAGAGGTAGCTCGAATGGGGTCGGCACCAATACGTGATATAAATAAAACTGGAAAAAAAGGCCGAAAACGTTAATCAAAACTTTGAATTTTTCACCCTTCAACAGAGGCGGGCTCCCTTGCTAACCCTCTCCTAGCTCCATCACTTTAAACAACACTAATGACGATCAAAAGACCATTTATTGTCTACCAAATATAATAGTACGAGCTTTCCGAAAGGAGCCTAAGAATATTTTCGTGAGGACTTGCTCAAAGCAGACTATATCGCCGTAAACATCCACGTAGCATAAGCCCAATAAGATCATCAAACTATAAAAAAAAAAAAACTATGAAGCAGTTAATCTTGCTTAAGACCGTTTTAACTTAAGATCTCTCACAAGTCACAACCTTCTTTTATTTCTACTACTATGTTAATTGGTTATGAGAGTTGTCTTAAATTAAGACGATCTTAAACAATACTCCATTAATGTGTAAATATGAAGAGGTATGAATACATGGATCTGACCTGCAAACACCAGGGATATCATCGGGATTCACAGGAGTGGGACCCATTCGAACAGAAATACTATCACGCCAGCTGGCAGCTTTTGAGTGGAACAAGTCATGATTAGAATAAAACCCAAACCCAATACCAGTATTAACAATATCCCTACGAAAGTATCCCATCTTCTCCTCCGCCGATACCTCGTGCACCGCTTTAATGGCGGTGATCATACGGCGGAGGAGAGATGGGGCCACCCCGTGGTTAACTACTTGAAAAAACCCGAACTTGGTGGCTGCGTCTCGAATTTGGTCAACTAACTCATTGTGGTTAGTTTGTGACATGTCGATGACGGGTATGAGGTGGGTATGATCATTTTCGACTGCTTGTTGATAGTCGAAGAGTGTTTCGGGTGGATGTTGGAAGATTCGAGGGATTCGAGTTATGCCTGAATCGACTAGGCCTTTTACTCCTAGTTTTGTACGCTCGAATTCTTCGGCTTCCTTACGTCGGTCGTATTCGGGTTCGGTTGGTGTTGGTTGTTGTCCATTGTTGATCATGCTTGTCATTGTTTAGTAGTTTTTCAAAAGAGCTTAGTTTTGTGAGATCAGGAGTGATGCTTTTGTTGTTAGTTGAGTGCACCGACGGTTCTCTTAGAAGTCTTCCTACCATTTCCATCATTTATTTATTTTTTACATTTTTTATTGTCTGTGACAAGTATTTTGACAAAAAAAAAAAGTAGTTTTAATTGACGGAAAATAAATGATATGGGATGATAAATGACAAGTTTGGTTACGCGTTCAAGTAATCACTTAACGTCCAAAACTGAGTTTAATTGACGGAAAATAAAGTTTAGGGGTACACTTAGTGATAATGACAACAATTAGGAGTACCATGTATGTTTTAAAAAGTGTAGGAGTACCATGTAGAGAGTCAAAAAATTGAAGGGTACCATGTAGAATATCCCAACAATAAAAGGTAAATAATGCTCCAGAGAATATTTTTAGATGTATTGGCAGTGTTGATATATTTTTGATGGGGCATATTCTGCACCCGCTGACCAAGTCAACATACTGAGCAAGGTCAAAGATATCCACAAGCAAGTCAACGACTTAGGCAGCCTCACTGACGCAGCCCGTCGGCCTGTCTCTTGTGCCTCGGCTAGGACAACTAGCCAGCCAGGGGCACATATCCGCGAACTCATATCCAAGACCCCTCGGCGGCGAGTCAACAGTGCCCGCCGGCCTGCCATGGGTCCCTCGGCCGAGGGTAGATCAGTCTTTCCACCTGCTAGCCACTTGGCCACTACGTGACAAAAGGTGAAAGTCTATAAATACTCCTCAACTTTCATTGAGGAAAGGATCCACATTTTAACCTAAGAATCACTATTCATCTGGTAATATCTTCCTTATCTCTCTACAATACGTACTTAGCCAAGTAACAACAACTTATCTCTCTAAGTTTACTGACTTGAGCGTCGGAGTGAGTTCGCTCGGTCCAAAGCCGAGCCCTCAGTTTGTTCATCGTTTCAGGGGACCGAAAGGAGGATCCAATAAAGACGTCATTCTACAAGCACGGATGGTAACAAATAACTGCTCTGGATTTACACCCGGAACAATTGGCGCCGTCTGTGGGGAAGAGATACTAGAAGCTAGTCACATTCATTCCCAAACAAAAAAAAAAAAAAACAACACAAAAACCCACCCAAGAAGCTAAGAAGATGTCGAAACAACAAGAGGTATTCGTGACTGACGAAACCGAATTCTGCCAAGATGATACCGTCCACAATTCTAGAGTTGCGCAACCCTCCACCGGCCGAGTAATCCAACCGGAGTATGGGATGCCAATAATACCAGAAGAAAATTTTTTGAAGAAATGAACTTTGTGCGGAAATCATGAGGGATACTGCTCTATTTATAGAGCAAAGCCCATGAAGAAGGACCAATCAGGGCACAACCCATGAAACGTCAGCCAATCAACGAATAGACACGTGTCGGACATGCAACCACGAAATGTCAATCGTTGCAACAGTTGAACGTCAATCAATGAAACAGTGACCAAGCGTCTTCAACACGCCCCTTCATATCTCTTTGCCTATTCATCTTCCTCAACAAATTCCTAAGTATCCGTTCTCCGCCGGCCATATGATCGACCAAGCTAGGTAGCACCGGCCGGGGGCAATCAAAAACAACCGGCACTCTCAACCCAGGTCTCGGCCAGCGTCACTTTCTTTTCCACATCGGATGTCCATTACACATCCATGTGGAGGGGGGATATGGTACGGCCTAAGCATGACCAAGCCGAGGTAGAAGAAGCCGGGGCAGAAAAATTTTTTACTTGCGCAGAATATACGCTCAACATACATCGGAGCCCATACCACGGCATAGACTACGCTGGGGGCAAATTGATGGGGCATATTCTGCATCCGCTGACCAAGTCAACATACTGAGCAAGGTCAAAGATATCCACAAGCAAGTCAACGACTTAGGCAGCCTCACCGACGCAGCCCGTCGGCCTGTCTCTTGTGCCTCGGCTAGGACAACTAGCCAGCCAGGGGCACATATCCGCGAACTCATATCCAAGACCCCTCGGCGGCGAGTCAACAGTGCCCGCCGGCCTGCCATGGGTCCCTCGGCCGAGGGTAGATCAGTCTTTCCACCTGCTAGCCACTTGGCCACTACGTGAGGAAAGGATCCACATTTTAACCTAAGAATCACTATTCATCTGGTAATATCTTCCTTATCTCTCTACAATACGTACTTAGCCAAGTAATAACAACTTATCTCTCTCGCGTCGGAGTGAGTTCGCTCGGTCCAAAGCCGAGCCCTCAGTTTGTTCATCGTTTCAGGGGACCGAAAGGAGGATCCAATAAAGACGTCATTCTACAAGCACGGGTGGTAACAAATAACTGCTCTGGATTTACACCCGGAACAATTTTACTATATAACAAACCAGTAGGTCTCAAAGTTTTTGTGATAACAAACCGTGAGACCCGAAATGTTAAATTCAACAACGGGCCTGGGCCGCACCCAAACGGAGGAGAAAAAGTCCACAACGTAGGCCCAAGAGGATTCCACTCTAAAACCAATTGGCGATAGAGGGAGTAACCCCTTGTCTTATAAGGTGGTAATTCTTCTCCTCTTTTATCAATGTGGGACAACCTTCACATGTGGAACTTTGGGTTTCTTCACACGAAATAGGACACAAAATGAGATCAATGAACAATTATAGGGCTCTTTCTTATTGACTTTCCAGAACAAAAGCGACATAGAAAATATTTCGAGTTTTAGATTTAGGTAGACAATTTAATTACAGAACAAAGGCCTAGTTCCCTAAATCTAGTTACACATTGCACAAATGAAGTAGCCTATATAATTTAACACACCATTCGTTCGGTCCAATTCACTACATTTGATCAACTATGTGAGGGGGAATTTGAAAAATGTAGTAAATTGGATTGAACGAAGAAGCTAACTCTTTCGAGTTTAAAATTTTTACAAACGGAAGTGACTGGTCATTGCCTTTCCCTCCAATTCCTTGGTTAAGAACCTCATTGCCAAATCTGAGAACTTGAATTGCTTGTATAAGGCCAGTTTTTCATGTGAGACCAATTCCGCTAAGGGTCCATATAAGTTGTCAGCAGTGCCTGGATTGAAGAAGACGGCAATTGAAACTCGTGATTCGTTGGAAGAATTAGCAACTACACGATGTTCTCCGCTCTTGTATCCGTCATTGGATATAATCTGCATATAACAAACATGTTAAGACAAATTTACGAACTTCACATTTTTCGCTAACTTTGTTTGGCTTGTGCTATACCCAAAAATTTTAGTAAAATTTTCGAGATTTTTTCAAATTTATCTTGTGACATTACTCATCTACCCCGCTAAAATTTTTCGCCCCTTAACGACAAATCCTGGCTCCACCCCTGACTATATAACAAATGACTTAGTACCTGAAATAAGTCACCAATGTTAATAACAAGAGCGCCATGAACAGGGTTCAAATCGATCCACTTATCATTGTATTTAACTTGCAGTCCTCCGACTTGATCCTGCAACAAAATTGTCAAAATCCCAGGATCTGTATGTGAAGCGATCCCAACGGTCTTGCTCGGCTCCGGACAATGTGGATAATAGTGCGCGGTCAGGCTAGCTCTTCCCACATAGGACACCTCCTTCAATTTATCTGCAGGCAATCCTAATCCTTCTGACAACAAGCCCATAAGTTTTTCTGCGAGTCGCTTTACTTCCGTCTCCCACTCCATCACCTCCCCCCTGCATGCAAACAACACAATTATTAGACTAGACAAATACCACAATATGGTATTATGTACCATAACAGAATCGAGAGATGATACTCATAATCTAAATTCAACCGTACTATATTATCTTATTTTAAAATAATCAGGCATTCAGAAGCAGAAACCTACTCATAAGTTGAGTTCAACCGTACTATATTAATCTGATTTTAAAATAATCAAGTATTCAGAAGCGAAAACCTACTCATAACCTGGGTTCAACCGTATTATATTATCTTATTTTAAAATAATCAAGCATTCAGGAGCAGAAACCTACTCATAAGTCATAACCTGAGTTCAACCGTACCATATAATTTTATTTTAAAATAATCAAGCATTCAGAAGCGGAAATATAACATTAAAAGCTCACCTGCAAACATCGGGAATGTCATCAGGATTAATCGATACAGGGCCGAGAAGACACTGAAGAGTATCCCGCCAACTAGCCGCTTTCGAGTAAAACAAGTCATAATTAGAAAAATACCCAACTCCTTTCCCAGAAGTATTCCAATTACGATCATAAAACAGCATCTTCTCCTCGGGAGGCAGCTCATGAAATCCCTTCATAGCCTTAACAACTCGATCAAGAAGCGTGACTGGTACACCATGGTTGACAATTTGGAAAAACCCGAATTTAGCTGATGCTTCTCTAATTCCCCGCACCAGGTCTTGGTGCGGGGCACACAGGTCTATAACAGGTATACAGTTTTGTTCACCCCTCGAGTCACCTTGATTAAGGTCAAACAGTGTCTCAGGTGGATGGTGAAACATGCGTGGGACTCGAGTTATTCCTGAATCAACCAATCCTTTAACTCCGAGTTTCGTGTTTTCGAATTCTTGCAGCTCTTTTTTGCGATCATATTCATTAGTAATTTTGTTTGCTGCCATTTCAGAATGTTATGTGTGAGTTTATCAGGTTAAACTTGGAAGTATCTGTACCATTAAATTCATATTGAATGAGATTGAAGGAGTATTTTTTTTTATTATTATTTTTATTTTTTTTGGGTCTTGAGCAGGAGTATCTCTGCCGACAACTTCGAAGTACTAAAGGCAATTTAGCAAGAGTCAGGAATCGAACGTTTGACCATTCGTTTAAGAGATGAGAGCTCTTATCACTCACACGAGCCAATTTTGGTAATGAGACTAAAGGAGTATATGACTTAGACATGTGATTTGTTAATTAGGTTTAATAACGTACGTGATATTGACATTAAAACATTAAAACATAATAAACATAAAGTCAATGGCGCACATGTTCAAACTAGTACAGCCAACATAATAATTGAATAACAACCTAAGAACATCATACTTATTCAGTAGTTTATTGTGATTGTCAAATCATGGTTAGTGTAATTGACAAGTAACGGTATTATAAAGAATTTTGTGTGTCGATCTAAATCCGCTAAGGGTCGTTTGATTCACATAATCACAACGGAAATTCGCAATGTGCTGAAAGCCTGAAAGTCATAAATGTGTCGCACTCTACTTTTTTTTTTTTTTTTTTAAATGAATTACGAAGGTTGTATAATAACGGGGGTGACAGAATTCAAATTCGATATCTATTGTCTACTAAACCTCCTTAAGTACTTAACTATAAGGCTAAAACTCTTAGGTTCAATCGCACTTAGTAAAGTATTAGTTTTATAGCTTTGTTAAGAATGTCAAGTGAATATAGCCATATTATTCCGACCGGGAGCTACGTAGTTAAATTATCAATTTTTACTATGTAGAAGTTTTTGAAGAATTTAACGAAGATAATAAACTACAAGCAAAAGGTTTGCGCTTGATAATTCATTTTTAGCTCGACGGTGGTAAACTCCTTTGTACTCTCCCCATCCCTGTTAATAATTCACACTTACTTTATTTTCCCATTGTATAATTTAGTCAAAATTAGACCCTAATGGAAATAAATGAGATTGCTATCAGTTGGACACACTCTACCGTCAAAACAAAACTGCACCGTAGAACTACAAACATTCCATTTGTCGCAATAACGATAAAATTTCCTACACAGGAGAAGCCAAAATCTATATATGGAAGCAATAACACGAGTCTCATTTATTCAACTGCTAACAACTCATTGTTAATGAGAGCGGATTTTCTATTTTTGTCTCATCTATAAAATATGGGAAGTGCTAGGGCGACACCCTAATAAAAAAAATAAAAAAATTAAAAATTAGTTTTCATTTTTGCGTCAATATTATAGGGATAAAACCGTAATTTACAATCTCTCATATTAAAAAATATTAAAAATTAAAAATTAGTTTTCATTTTAGCCTAATCATACATTTATCTTCATCATATCATAACAAACATTTGTTTAAATTCATCAAATCATTCATACTTCATCTTCATCAAATCATAACAAACACTTGTTTATCCGCGAAAGTGGTAAACGACCCCCTTAACTTTGCTTCAATGTGAGATTAACCCCCTTAACTTTGCTTTGTAGTAAACAAACTCCTTAACTTTGTTCCAGAGTGAAATCAAGCCCCATTTATTTTTCCGGTCAAAATCTCACCGGATTATCAATTTCTTACCGGATTGTCAATTATATTTTTCCATTCGACTGACATTGTTGAAGGTAAAATAAGTGCGATTGCGAAATTTAATGAAATATAAAGAAACATAACTTTATAATGATAAACAATCACATAAAAATCATGATCACAGCATTCAACATTACGTCAAATACAATGGCAATAATAAAATAATAAAATAATAATAATAATTGAAAAGTAGAAAAGAAATAGATACGAACAAAAACTTGTCGTCAAATAAAATCGAACTGAGCGTGCTCCAAAGTCACAAATTGTGACAGACGATGATGTTTAAAATTTAAGAGGAAGATTTCTCTGTATCAATGTTATAAGGTTTTGCTTTCTATTCATATGCCTCGTGTGACAAAGGCTTTGTGAACCTTTGTGAGAAATTGATAATCCGGTGAAATTTTGACCGGAAAAATAGATGGGGCTTGATTTCACTCTGGAACAAAGTTAAGGGGTTTGTTTACTACAAAGCAAGGTTAAGGGGGTTAATCTCACGTTGAAGCAAAGTTAAGGGGGTCGTTTACCACTTTCGCGCTTGTTTATCTTCATCAAATCATACATTCATACGTCTTACCTTTAACAAAAAAAAAAAAGAGAGAGATTCAATTATCACATGAAGATTACCCTTTAATTTGGAATCATTCAAATATAAATATGCTTTTGGTTGAAGATTAAACAAAATTTTGGTGATGTACCAAATTTGCTCCACCAAAAACGCAGTATCTTTCAATATCAATTTTTTTTTAATTTGTTATTATCAATTGTTGTTACAATTAATAATTAATGTTGATTTCCTAGATTACCCCTTTAAAATTAACTACTTTGAAATTCGAAATTCGATGGAGGGAAAGCAAAATATGCAGGTAATTTACAATATTACCCCGGGTGTCGCTCAATTTGAGTAACACCCGGTGTCGCCATCTCATTTTCCATAAAATATAATTAAAATGCTACCCTAAAATAACAAATAAACGCCACATAGACAAAGCTATGTAGGATCCAAAAAGCCACCTAGATTAAAATTTGATGTGACGTGGCATATTTAAATGTGATGTTGCATATTTTTGATGTGAAATGACGAATTAATGTGACATGATTATCAAATTATTATTACATGACATTAATTTAATCATTTATCTATAAATTAAATTAATTCACTTATATCTATAATATTAAAGGATATTATCATTATTCTTAAATTAATTTTGTATATTAAATGTATTGTCTTCCAAAATTTATATAACCCTTACAAATTTACATCAAATTTCATAATTTATAACTAATATTGACATTTTAATTGAAAATTTTGTAATAAAACATGTTAATAAATTTCATAATTTATAATTAAAATTGAAATTGAAATTTTTGTAATAAAACATGTTAAAGAATTAATTTGATAGGTTTATCGCGTACCTATGCAAAGATAAATTCCCTAGACAAAAATTAATGTAGTAATAGGGGTTGAACACAAGGAAACGGGAATTACGTCGTGAATTGCTATGAGTGGATTTTTATCAAGGTCGATTACGATTTGGGTTTGGTTTGTTTGGTTTGATGAAAATTGCAATGTAAATAATATGATAAAAGATAGTCTAAAGGGTTCGGGTCACTCATGCAAAGGTAAACATATGAACATGTTAAACTCGATACTAATAATTTTGTCAATTGTTTAGGCTTAAAGATACCCACCTTACGGCATTAGTATCAACCATAGACCGGGTCCTAGAAAAACTCTCGTCCATGACTAGGTCGTCCTACCACACATGTTTAGTCTAATTCAATTTCGTGCCTCTCGACTTTTTAAACGAATAAACAAGTTTAATCTACGACTACGGCCGATAATCAAAGATTAAGCGTAACAAAGCAAACATGTGATGGAAATAATTGATCAATATTATTATGAACTTTATTTAATCATATTATATGTTTGATTTTGCATGGCTCCCCTAGCCTTTAGACTAAGAAATTTAGCTACTCATACTAAAATATAAAATGCAAACTAATTTATAAGAAATATTGAACATGGTTATATGAATTATACTCCCTCCTATTTCCTTATATCTTCCCCTTTCTTTTGGGCACAAAAATTAAGAAAGGGGAAGAAAGAATGAATAAAGTAAAATAAAGTATTGTAAGTTGTGAAATTTATAGGTGAGAGAAAATAATAAAGAATGAATGATGAATAAAGAATAGATAAAGTAATGAGAGTTGTTGATTTTTTAGGAGAGAGAAATTAATAAAAAATGAATGAAACTTACCAAAAAAGGAAAGAGGGAAGATAATCAAACTTGTATGAAAAAGGAAAGAGGGAAGATAATAGGAAATTGGAGGGAGTATTAATTAGGTGATATGACATACGAAAAGAACGAAGCTAAAGTAAATATGAAATACTTGACTATAATAATTATGTGATAACTAAAGCAATGATGTAAATTGTAAACTTGTAATAAGAAATACCTTATAAAGGAGGACTTGTATGGAAGAACAAACAACTAATAACCAAAAGATTGAATAACAAATGCTTGAGAATCTCTTGAAATACAAAATGTTGAAAGATTAACTAAGGAATGCTTAAACAACTTAAACTTGAAATGAAAACTAATGAGAGAAAACTTATAATGCTTGAGGCTTATTGTAGTAAACTTGGACGTAAAATGGGATGCCGGCCTAAAACCTAGGAATACCTCTCCTATTTATAGGAGAGGAGAAGGAAACGTAAGAAACCAAAGGGCATGCAACCCCGATCGGGGCCACCCCACCCCGATCGGGGCCGTGTGTTCTTCGGTATTTTGCCTTAATTTCTCTCTTAATTCCTTGGAGAATCCTATGTGGGTGATTAAATGTGCGATTAATCACCCGGTTAATGCTTGCATTTGACATCTTAAGATCTTTTGGAATCCCATGCTTTCCCCTTGACTTTTGACTTGCAATTTGGGCTTGACTTGGATGTTTGATCTCATTTGTATTTTGCTAATTGATCCAACAAATTCTCATGCAAAAATCCACTTAGTTTCTATTCACTTTATTTATTTAAAATATGCCCATTTGTCATGAGTTTCTAAGTTGTGGATTGTATTTTATGGTTTAGTTTATTTATTTGATTATATTGAGTATTATTGTCGAGTATTATTGTTGAGTATTGTTGTTGTTGTTGTTGTGTCCAATAAAGTATATTTTAATTTGTTATGTTGTGGTTTTATGAATCGTTTTCTTTATATTTGAATTCATGTTTTTCAATTGGTTTAATTTAAGTGACTTACACATGACAATGTTTTGATTCGTTTGTCAAGTTTTTGCCAAGTTGATATTTTATCTTTTGGTCAATGTATTTTTTATATAACTTTAAAGCACCATGAAACGTATGTGAATGCAGATAAGGTAAACCATCAGGTGGGTAATCTGAAGAGGGAAGAAATACAAAAAGCACGAAACTGAGGTAAAATTAAAGGTAAAAAATCGTATGATAGAAACTGATAAGTGATGGATGATTGTTCATCTCAAAATAGAAGTCTTATAATATTTCTTTTAATTTGTTTTTAAACGTATATTGTGGTGTAATTTTACTATTATACTCTCCCGATCAACCTATTTGAATTTGTATTTTTGTATTCACGAGTATAATCATCTCTAACATATATTTTTCTTTTTCATTTTATATAAACTATTATCAAGCCATGTAATAAAAGGAAGCGGAAATGAACCTTCAGGTAAATATTAAATAGTACGATTTCTAAATTCTACTTCGTATGTTTTTAAGTTTATGTTTTTTTTTTATCAAAACAGGAATAATACATAAAACTTACTCTCATAATTTCCTAAAAAAATAATAAAAAAAAAAACCTACTCTCATAATTAATGGTAAATAAATAAGTACAAATAATTGAATGAAAAATCTTTAAATTTCACAATTTTCTTTTTGAACCATCCTCTTCTAATTTAAGTTTTCTCCAACTCCCACTTTTTGATTATTTTTCTATAAAAATTACTTTACTTTTTTAAGTGGTTTATGCTTTTTTAACTACTAGGTTTGGTGCCCGGCTTCGCCCGGGCTACCTCTGTTTACCGTTAAATTTTATTTTCAATGAAATAAACTATGTTGGAGTTGTCTAACTCACACGTTTACTATTTGTAATATATTTTTCTACGGCATATCTTGTAATTATGATGAAATGTAAAATTTATTTTCAAATTATGAGACACGTTCACTATCCCGTTATTAATATTATTACTTTCACGACATTCTTTCTTAATATCATTACGTTCACTACTCCCGTGGTTACTATTGTTTCTTTTACTAATTCCTCTATTTTTTTCTATTAAATTCATTATTCCCGTTAATTTTATCCGGCCTATATTTAAATAAATAAAATATTTTCTTGAGTCGATTGGTTATTTAATTGTTCATACTTTTTCTCATTGTTACCAGTGTTACTTTCATTACATTCGTAGTTACTTTCACTACTCCCACTATCATTATTATAAATGTCACTACTCCCACATTAATACCGTTAATTTTAGGGATGTACTTTTTCACATACGAACTTTACTCTTTCACATACGTTTTTTACGATTTTATCCTTGTCGTTTTTTATCATCTCACTCACTCAAAACTAAATACCACTGCCTCCCTCCCAACTTACCGGAAGACACCGGTCTACCCCACCCTTCTATTCTCCCTACTCCGACATCCTCTGTCCCGGCCACCCTTGCTCCGACCACCACGTTCATGTGGTTAAACAAATTTTCATGAATACTTTTCTGTGTGGGTGTAAGACCCGTTTATTAAGGCGAATGGTATAAACCGTTAACCATATTTAACGCATGTGTCTTCAATGGAATAATCTTTGGCATGTATGGTCTAGCATTTACAGGATACCTAGCGGTAAGTATGGCATATACGGGATCTTTGGTGCATAAGCATCCTGCATGAATGTTTGGTATTGGGCGGATGGTATGTTCGTAGTGACACATTAAGTTCCCAATAACAATTAATCCGTATCTTATAAACCCTAATAATTTCAATAATTATGATCAACTAACAAATCAATCTTAATAATTGATAAAAGAAAATTGAAAAATAACTAAATTACTTAATTGATTAGCGAATTAAGATCCATTATTGAAATCCTTTGAGTTTGAGCAATTATATTAGGTTTTCGAAAGATAGAATAATTTGATTATGTTTGATGGTAGAAGGGTATTAGAAGGAAAGTTAATGACAAAATGTATGTGAAAGAGTAAAATCCGTATGTGAAAAAGTAATTCCTTAATTTTATTACCGTTAATTTTATTAATCTCGTTGCTGCTACTATTACTTTTACTACATTTAATTTAATGTATAATTCTATGATGATACTAATTAATTCCATAAGTGGGGCATGTTAATTTTAAGGAAAATCACTATATTCTTGTATTTTCTAAATTTAATTACTTTAATTTAATGTAATTTCCATAAATATTCTTCATCAAGGCATCTTTATATTATATTTTTAACCAAAACTATATAATATTTACATTGAGGTCCCTTTATCAGGTCCATCACACGGTGCTATCGATTTAAAACTATATAGTATAATTAATTTGTATAGATTTCTTTAATTACATTGAAATTCCTTGGTTTCTGGAATTAATATATAGTATTGATTGATTATAAGATGATCGTTGATCTCAAAATGGAGATCTTATAATATTTCTTTAAATTTGTTATTAAGCGTATATTATTTTGTAATTTTACTATTATACTTTCCCGATCAACCTATTGAATTTGTATTTTTGTATTCATGAGTATAATCATCTCTAACATATATTTTTCTTTTTCATTTCATATGAACTATTATCAAGGCATGTACTAAAAGAAAGTGTACTAAAAGGAAGCGAATATGCACCTTCATAAATATATTAAATAGTATGATTTCTAAATTCTAATCCGTATATTTTTATGTTTATGTGTTTTTTTTCAAAACCGGAATAGATTCTTTTATAATCTTTAATTAATACTATTTTTATTTTTATATAGGATCGTGGATATAAGTATAACAAGAGATGAATCAAATTCTTGAAATAGTAATAAGGAACTTAAAAAATTTTATGAACCTTTTGGAATTCGGATTTAGGGAATATAGTTTTTTAGATTATTGAGCTATTGAAATGAAAATTTAATTCGTAATACATGGAGTAGATACCGACCTTACCGTTGAATCGTATCTTATATTTTTCTATCGATATAATAAATATTTTTCAAATGTAAATAATATTTGAAGTCTTATAATATTTGAAGCATGCACGTGGTGATAAGACTTCAAATATATTTCTATGGGAGGGTTGATGGAGAGGTCCGGAAATAATTTGGAGATGACTATACTAAGGTATTGAGTTTACAACCTTATAAGGCGTTATTGAAGATTTTTCCATACGGAATTTATTATATACTGATGATTTCAACTTTTAATATTTAAAAAACTCACTTTATTATATTGCGGAATAAAACACACGTATATATAATGAGTCGTCTTTGTCATTGCTCCGTTGTCAAGTTTCTCAAAATTAGTAGCTACCACATTATCACTTGCAGGATTCGATTTACAAAAATAAACCAAAGTTATTAAAGAAATAAGATATTAACTAACTAATTTCTATTTATTTCAAGACTGTATATTTTTAAAAGGATCAACAACTAATTGCTCGAACAAATATTAATGTTCCGGGTGTAATTCCAGAGCAGTTATAAGTTACCACCCGTGCTTGTAGAATGACGTCTTTGGTTGAATCCTCCTTGCGGTCTCCTGAAACGATGAACAAACTGAGGGCTCGGCTTTGGGCCGAGCGAACTCACTCCGACGCTCAAGTCAGTAACTTAGAGAGGTAAGTTGTTGTTACTTGGCAAAGTACGTATTGTAGAGAGATAAGGAAGATATTACCAGGTGAATAGTGATTCTTAGGTTAAATTGTGGATCCCCTACTCAATGAGAGTAGAGGAGTATTTATAGACTTTCACCTTTTGTCACGTAGTGGCCAAGTGGCCAAGTGGCTAGCAGGTGGAAAGACTGATCTACCCCTCGGCCGAGGGACCCATGGCAGGCCGGCGGGCCCTGTTGACTCACCGCCGAGGGGTCTTGGATATGAGTTCGCGGATATGTGCCCCGGCGGCTAGTTGCCCGGCCGGGACCCATCTGTCGGCCGAGCCAGGCCTCGTCGGTTAATTTGTCTAAGCCGTTGACTTCTTTGTGGATATCTTTGACCTTGCTCAATATCTTTGATTGGTCGTCGGGTGCGAATATGCCCCATCAATTTGCCCCCAGCGTAGTCATGCCGTGGTATGGGCTCCGATGTATCCGAGCGTATATTCTGCGCAAGACAAAATTTTCGCCCGGCTTCTTCTACCTCGGCGTGGCTCGCTTAGGCCGTACTATATCCCCCTCCACATGGTTGTGTAATGGACATCCGATGTGGAAAAGGCAATGATATTTGGCCGAGACCGGGGTGGAGAGTTAGGTTGTTTCGATTGCCCTTGGCCGGTACTTTACGGCTTGGTTGATCATGTGGCGGCGGAGAAACGGGTACTTAGGAATTTGTTGAGGAAGATGAACAGCGAGAGAGATATGAAGGGCGTGTTGAAGACGCAGTTCTTGTTGCATTGATTGTCATTCAATGTTGCAACGATTGACATTCCGTGGTTGCATGTTCGACACGTGTCTGTTTGTTGATTGGTCGACGTTTCATGGGTGTGCCCTGATTGGTCCCTCTTCATGGGCTTTCCTCTATAAATAGGGTACTTAGTCCCTGAAATTGGCCACCAATTTCATTTTCTCAAAAATTTTCTTCTTTCTAGCCCTTGTGACGAAACCTCTCTCCACTTTGGAATCATTACTCCGGCGTGGCATTTTCTTCAAGGTAAACAAATAAATTTTCTCTTTTTAACTCAAGTTTTGTTGTAACATGTATTCTGCTGGTCTTTGGACCTAGTAAGCTCTGCGCCGGGGTTCCGTCGCGTTTTGATGAGGAGGAGATACTAAATGCCATCCCGATAAGGTTTGGGGGCCCTAGGTCTCCGTCTCCTGAAGTGGATCCAAAAGCTCCGGAGGGTTGGGAGGATGATGATGTTGATGATGATTGTGAGGAAGGGATTCCTTACGGTGAAGAGAGGCCGCATATCCTGGATCACGGCGAGGCTTGCATGATTGGTCTGACCGTGCTGGACCAATAAATTTGCCGTTGTTCGGTGGAACTGTTCGAGGGTCATTTCTACTTCGGTGAGGGGTACAAAATTGTTATCCCTGGGAAGGGTCGGGCGGTCTGTTGCCCTCCTCCGGGTCATATCGGCGTATATATCGGGCATCGGAGTATGGCCTCCGGTTTCCTTTGAATAAATACGTCACGGCCATCATCAAAGCTATGAACGTCGTCGTGGCTCAACTGCATCCGTTGGCCATTAGGACGATAGTTGGCTTCGTGTGGCTGTCTTTTCAAGGGGAGGTACCTACGGTTAATTTATTCCGCCTGCTTCATCATCTTCGGTCATCGACCCCCGGTAAGGTGGGGTGGTACAGCGTGCGAGATGGAGCGGGCGTCCTCTCTGTTGATAAGTTTTCTTCTGCAAGGACCTGGAAGGGGCGGTGGGTGTATGTCGAAGTGCGGATGACTATCCTGCCCGGTCCTTCAAAGACCAAGTCAACTTACGGTGCGAGAGTAAAAGGGAGCGTGAAAAATGGGTCTCCCCGAGTAAGCACAAGATGGATGCCAGCAGGGTTCCTCTTGGTGCCGACGAGGAGCGGGCGTCTGTTGTTTGATCTTTGAGAAGGGATGGGTGCCCCGACCCAGATTATTCTTGAGGATGAGCGCTTTGCGCGTCGGCCTCATACCGCCCTCAACCAGGGTGAGTAGGGTCGGTGTGAGGCCCATCTTTGCCTATTACGCTCCTGTTTTTAGAGCTTTGTTTTACTTCTTTTATGTAACTCTTGTCTGGTTTCTTGCAGACCGGTTTGGCAGGATCGTCGGAGGAGACCTTGAAGAGGTTAGGGCTTGATAAGGACGGGAACGTCGTTGAGCGGCACCCTCGGCGACGCGCGTGATCGTAGATTGGCTCCCAACGAACTTATGGACAAGCGGTGAAGGCTCGGATCGGCGGCGGCTCAACCACGGGTTCTCGGGGGCGTGCAAGAGAACATCAAAGGCAAGATCAGGTCGGCGACGTTGTCGATCCCAACTCCCTCTTCAACCCCAACGGTCTAGAAGGAGCATGTGGAGGTCATCGATGTCTCCGAGGAGATGGTGACCGTTGCGAAGGGCCCTCCTCCTCCAAAGAAGAGAAAAGAGTCAATGGAAGCCTGCCGCCGCTAGGGAAAAGAGTGATTCACCCGTTCCCCAACTAAGAGGGTCCAGACTGGTACGGACCTAACTCGTGGTTCGAGACTTAGCTGGTTCATTATGCATTCCCGATGTGAGACTCTACGATGTGTCAATGAATGTTGACATGGATGCGCTGTGTAAATTTTTTGTAGATCCGCCGTCGGCAGCCGCCGTTCTTACTGATCGGCAATTAGACAAGCAGCCTGAGAAGGCGGGTGATAGAAATGTCACCGTCGTTCCCACACCTCAGAAGGTTTCCCCCACCGAGCTCGTGGCAGAGGGGAGGATGAGGCGATTGAGGGCTTGAGGAAGCCGAGGATCGCGAGAGACGGACTTACGGGTCGCCCATTAAGGATGATATCTCTGACGCTGCGATGGTAAGCGCGACAACGAGGCATAGGGAGGCGGGCGGTCGTCACCAGGCTCACCCGGCGTCTCGGACAGCTTGAGCTGTTCGGGGGCCAACTATTAAGCCTTTCCTCCCTGCCGTCTTTTGGCGCTTAAATGATGTGTCTGTAACCTTTTGCCTTTCTTTCCCTTGTATTTTGTACAACTTTGGTAGGTTGTGTTTTGGGCTTATCCTTATGGGGACGGCCGTCGTCTGCATTTCTTGTAATCTGTTGAACATTTTTAATAAGAGCTCGTTTCTTTTGCCTCCGGCTTGGCCGAGGTTTTTACCCCATTTTTCTGAGTTGTTTTCTTGCGCTAGTAGTTGAGCATCTTAACTGTAAACGTTTTCACTTTGCCTCTGGCTTGGCCGAGGTCTTTTCTCGTCTTCTTCTGAGTTGTCTTCTTACGTTATTAATTGAGCGCCTCTTTTGTTTTCGCCTCGGCCTGGCCGAGGCAGTCTAGAGTGCGTATCTCAACTGTGTTTAACGTTCCCAAGATACGTTGACCGCTTTTGCGAGTATCAGTTGTGCTGGTAATGACTGTCGTGGCGTCTACCTCTTGGAGTGACTGCTGCGACGTCTACCTCTTGGGGTGACTGCCGTAGCGTCTACTACTTGGGGTGACTGCGACGGTACCTGCTTCTTGATGATGACTGCCGTGGCGTCTACCACTTGAAGTGACTGCTGCGACGTCTACCTCTTGGGGTGACTGCCGTAGCGTCTACTACTTGGGGTGACTGCGACGGTACACCTTCTTGATGATGATCGCCGTGGCGTCTACCACTTGGAGTGATTTCGCTGCGACGTCTACCTCTTAGGTGGTATTGTCGTAGCGTCTACTACTTGGGGTGACTGCGACGGTACCTGCTTCTTGATGACTGCCGTGGCGTCCACCACTTGGAGTGACTGCTGCGACGTCTACCTCTTGGGGTGACTGTCGTAGCGTCTACTACTTGGGGTGACTGCGACGGTACCTGCTTCTTGATGATGACTGCCGCTCTTGTCGGTGTGACAGTGTGAGCTGGTGTCTGTTTCTGGATGATGGCTGCCGCTCTTGTCGGCGTGACAGTGTGAGCCGGTGCCTGTTTCTGATAGTGACTATGGGGGGAAATGAACACTTTCATGGAAAACTTGGATGATTCTTCATTAGATATAAACATGCGTTGGGGTGCCCACAGCTGTCTTGGGCACCTCCGCCGCTATACAATTTTTTTCCCGAGATTTGTCAGTGCCCTAATGGCTCATCAAAGGTGCACCCTCCATGTCTGTTAGTCGGTGTGTCGGTGAGGGATCGTCGGACCTGGGAATGTACTGTATCTGGAAGGACTCCAATTCGGCGGTGTTGGCTTTTACCCTTTCCAGGTATCTTACTATCCCGTCGTCTCGAGCCTCACATTCTCCTCTGATTTGGCTAGCCACCAACAGTGAGCATGTCTTCACCACGACGTGCTCCGCCCCGGCAGCCCTAGCTAACTCGACTCCATTTATCACCGCCTCGTATTCGGATTCGTTGTTTGAGGTCGAGTGGGTAAGTTTCAAGGCGTGCTCAAACACGTCCCCGCTTGGGCTGGTGATAAGAATGGTAGCCTACGAGTACATTCGCCGTGGGGGACCCGTCAGTGGTTATTTACCATACGCCGGGACGCGGCTCCTCTTGGCTGGTCGGGGTTCCTTCCACCATGCCGACGTCGGTATTCATCGGGTCACCCTCCTGCTGCAAGGATGGGCTCTTCCCCTTCCCTGACCTCTTTGCCACTTTGAGAGACTGCATGTTGCACCCTCTGGCGGATATCTGGGTGTTGACCACCTCGTCCTTCTCGTCTTTGGAGACGAGCTTATGCGCTTCCCCCCGATCCGAGACATACATCAGTGTCAGGGCCCGGATTGACATTACTGCATCAGCCTCGCTCAGAGTGACGCGGCCTATGAGGACGTTGTAGGCGGATGAGCCGTCAATGACTACGAACTCAGATAGGACATTCTTCGCCGCATTCCCCTCGCCGAACATCACTGGCAGTCTAATCGACCCCAGGGGTACCGGGCGGCCCGGAAAAGGCGTACAACGGATTGGTGCGGGGCTCAAGTCTTTAACCTTCGGGCCGAGGTTGAGAAAGCACTCCCTGAACATGATGTTCGTGTAGGCGCCTGTGTCAATCAGGCACCTCTTGACCAGGTGGTTGGATATGTCCAAGTGGACTACAAGTGGGTCGCTGTGAAGGGCGATGACTCCCTCGTAGTCCTTCTTCCTAATTGTCATGTCGGGGATGTTGGAAGCGGGGACCGCTGTTTTGGGCACAAAGTTGATGGCCTGATACAGCTCGTTCATGTGCCGTTTGTGCCCATGAGCGGACCCACCATTCTCGTTGCCCCCGATGACAACATGGATCACTCCTATCCGTTCAAAGACGGATTTCCTATTTGAACCGCCGGCCTCGGTCTTTTGGCCTTTGGCGACATACTTGCCGAGGCTCCCCTTCCGGATTAGCTCTTCAATGGCATTCTTCGATTTGCGGCGGTTGTCGATAAGGTGACCGGTGTGGTCGTGGTATTCACGATCTTGGCTCGTGTCACCGTCTCCTTTCGGCTTGGGGGCCTATCCCATTTCGGCCTTCGCCCTTGCTCGGGGCGAAGACCTCGGCGGCAGATACAACCGGGGGTGTGATCACATGCCGCCTTTGGTGGTACGTTCCGAACTCCCCGGCGCCCGCCGAGCTCGCTTTCTCGGCGGATCTATCGGACCGTGACCTATTATTGTCTCGACGTCTTTCATCCGGGTTGTCCTCCCGGTGGCTCTTCTTCTCGAGTGCCCGGCCTCGCTGTGGCCCACCCAGTCTTGTGATAGTCCTCTACCTTGATGGCTTGGTCGGCCATCTTCCTGGCGCGTCTAAGCCCGGGCCTCCGGACTTGATGAGCTCGTTTTCAAGTCTCCCCTTGGGAGGCCTTTCATCGGCGTGCAAGGCCGCCGGCTCGGGATTAATCTCTCGAATCTCTTTGAACCTTGGCATCGAACCTCTTCACATAGCTTCGTAGAGACTCGCCCCCTCTGCTGATGGTTAGGAGGTCCGATGTCTCCACGGCCCTCCTCTTATTGCAAGAGTATTGGGCTAAGAAGGCGTCCCTTAGGTCGGCGTAAAGATACCGAGCCGTCGGGCGACCCTTTGTACCAACTCGAGCCATCCCATCCAAGGTCGTTGGGAAGACTCGGCACCAGACTTCATCGGGTTGTTCCCACACCGACATGTACGACTCAAAGGCCTCGGCATGGTCGGTGGGGTCGCTATCCCCTTTGTACGTGAACGCCGGCAATTTTAGTTTGGTTGGCACGGCGGTGTCAAGGACATAGGCACCGAGGGGGTTGTCGACCACGTGTCGAATGATACGCGGCGATCGGCTCCTCGCATTCCTAGTCCGGCTCCTCTCCCGTCTTGGGTGGGGCTTCTCCTCCGACTATGGTAAGTCGGGCTTCTTCTCCGACTCTGACGAGTCGGACTTCTTTCACTCCTCCGAGGCGGCCTCGCGGTGTCGCGGCGACGGCTGTCCTCCGCGGGTGCGGGAAGGACTTAGGTTTACCACGGCACTCACGGGCTCCTCCGGCGTCTTGACGGGGCCGGCTTCTTCCAGTGCTCCATTCAAGTCTCTTGGAGTCACATTCTGGGCCCTGGTCTCTTGGACGGGTTCCGCCGCTCTTGTCGGTGTGACGGTGTGAGCGGCGTACTAGCAATTATGTCCGGGAGTAGCTTCGGCTTTCTTTGCATCAACCACATGTCCCATGATGGTGATCTGGTCGGCGGGCAGCGGCGTATCTGGTATTATTGGCATCCCGTACTCCGGTTGAATTACCCGACCGGTGGAGGGT
Organism: Silene latifolia; assembly: GCF_048544455.1. NCBI lineage: Eukaryota > Viridiplantae > Streptophyta > Magnoliopsida > Caryophyllales > Caryophyllaceae > Silene > Silene latifolia. The sequence goes on from NC_133531.1 coordinate 3,879,268, forward strand.
TGCGCAACTCGAAGCGTGGACGGTATTATCTTGGCGAGAGTCGGTTTCGTCAGTCACGAACACCTCTTGTTGTTTCGACATCTTCCTAGCTTTTTGGGTGGGTTTTTGTTTTGTTTTTTTTTTTTTGTTTGGGAATGAATGTGACTAGCTTCTAGTATCTTTCCCCACAGACGGCGCCAATTGTTCCGGGTGTAATTCCAGAGCAGTTATAAGTTACCACCCGTGCTTGTAGAATGACGTCTTTGGTTGAATCCTCCTTGCGGTCTCTTGAAACGATGAACAAGCGAGGGCTCGGCTTTGGGCGAGCGAACTCACTCCGACGCTCAAGTCAGTAACTTAGAGAGGTAAGTTGTTGTTACTTGGCAAAGTACGTATTGTAGAGAGATAAGGAAGATATTACCAGGTGAATAGTGATTCTTAGGTTAAATTGTGGATCCCTTACTCAATGAGAGTAGAGGAGTATTTATAGACTTTCACCTTTTGTCACGTAGTGGCCAAGTGGCCAAGTGGCTAGCAGGTGGAAAGACTGATCTACCCCTCGGCCGAGGGACCCATGGCAGGCCGGCGGGCCGTGTTGACTCACCGCCGAGGGGTCTTGGATATGAGTTCGCGGATATGTGCCCCGGCTGGCTAGTTGCCCCGGCCGGGACCCATCTGTCAGGCCGACAGGCCTCGTCGGTTAGGCTGTCTAAGCCGTTGACTTGCTGTGGATATCTTTGACCTTGCTCAATATGCTGACTGGTCAGCGGGTGCAGAATATGCCCCATCAATTAATAATACGATAAAAATATCAAAACTAAAACAGATAAACCCGTGAATTTCACGGGTTACAAACCTAGTTTTGTAATTGTTCCGGATGTAATTCCAGAGCAGTTATTTGTTACCACCCGTGCTTATAGAATGACGTCTTTGATTGAATCCTCCTTTCGGTCTCCTGAAACAATGAACAAACTGAGGGCTCGGCTTTGGACCGAGCGAACTCACTCCGACGCTCAAGTCAGTAAAGTTAAGAGGATTAAGTTATGTGTTACTTGGCGAAATATATATTGTAGAGAGATAAGGAAGATATTACCAGATGAATAGTGATTCTTAGGTTAAATTGTGGATCCTTTACTCAATGAGAGTTGAGGAGTATTTATAGACTTTCACCTTTTGTCACGTAGTAGCCAAGTGGCTAGCAGGTGGAAAGACTGATCTGCCCTCGGCCGAGGGACCCATGGAAGGCCGGCGGGCCCTGTTGACTCGCCGCCGAGGGGTCTTGGATACGAGTTCGCGGATATGTGCCCCGGCTGGCTAGTTGCCGTGGCCGAGACCCAAGTGACAGGCCGACAGGCTGCGTCAAGTAGGCTGTCCAAGGTGTTGACTTGCTGTGGATATCTTTGACCTTGCTCAATATGTTAACTCGGTCAGCGGGTGCAGAATATGCCCCATCAATTTGCCCCCAGCGTAGTCTATGCCGTGGTATGGGCTCCGATGTATGTTGAGCGTATATTCTGCGCAAGTAAAAATTTTTCTTTCTCGGCCTCTTCTACCTCGGCTTGGCTCTGCTTAGGCCGTACCATATCCCCCCTCCACATGGATGTGTAAAGGGCATCCGATGTGGAAAAGAGAGTGACGTTGGCCGAGACCAGGGTTGAGAGTGCCGGTTGTTTTTGATTACCCCCTGCCGGTGCTACCTAGCTTGGTTGATCATGTGGCCGGCGGAGGGCAGATACTTAGGAATTTGTTGAGGAAGATGAATAGGCAGAGAGACATGAAGGGGCGTGTTGAAGACGCTTGGTCACTGTTGCATTGATTGACGTTCAACTGTTGCAACGATTGACATTCCGCGGTTGCATGTCTGACACGTGTCTGTTCGCTGACGTTTCATGGGCTGTGCCCTGATTGGTCCTTCTTCATGGGCTTTCCCCTATAAATAGGGCAGTTAATCCCTGAAATTGGCCACCAATTTCATTTTGTCAAAAATTCTCTTCTTTCTAGCCTTCTTTGACGAAACTTCTCTCTAGCTTTCAGAATCGTTACTCCGGCGTAGCACTTTTCTTCAAGGTAAACAAACAAATTTTTAACTTTTTCATTGTTAAGTTTTCGTTGTGAATCATGTCTTTTGCTGATGCCGGTCCTATTAACCGTGCGCCGGGGGGTTCCCCGTCGCGTCTTGATGAGGAGGAGATACTAGACGCCATCCCGATAAGGTCTGGGGGCCCTAGGTCTCCTTCTCCCGAAGTTGATCCGAAAGCTTTGGAAGGTTGGGAGGATGATGATGATGTTGATGATGACGATGATGATGCTGAAAGGGCTCGTCCTAATGAGGGGAGGCAGTACATCATGGATCACGGCGACGCCTGTAAGGTCTGCCCTGACCGAGCTTGGACCCATAAGTTCGCCAGTTGTTCCGGCGAAATACTTTTCGAGGGCCATTTCTATTTCGGCGGGGGTACAAAATTGTTATCCCTGAGGAGGGTCAGGCCGTCTGTTGCCCTCCCCCGGGTTGCACCGGCGTATACATCCGGCACCTGGAGTACGGGCTCCGGTTTCCACTGAATGAATACGTTATGGCCATCATTAGAGCCATGAACGTCGCCGTGGCCCAACTGCACCCGTTGGCTATTAGGACCATAGTCGGCTTTGTCTGGCTCTGTCTCTTCAAGGGGGAGGTCCCAACGGTTAATTTATTCCGTCGGCTTCACCACCTTCGGCCGTCGTTTCCTGGTCGCGTCGGATGGTACAACGTGCAAATGGAGCCGGGTTACGTCGCCGTTGATAAGCTTTCCTCCTGCAAGGTCTGGAAAGATCGGTGGGTGTACGTTGAGGTGCCGGATGACTATCCGCTGCCCCGGTCCTTCCAGCACCAAGTTAATTTGCGGTGCGAGACTAAGGCGGAGCATGACAAATGGGTCACCCGGAATAAGCTTAAGATGAACGCCAGCAAGGTCCCTCTTAATGCGGATGAGAAGCTGGCGATGAGGCTTTTGAGGCGGAGAAGAATGGGGTGCCGAAGAGATGGATTCCCCGACACGAGATCATTCTTGGGATGAGCCGCTCTGCCATGTCGGCCTCATACCGGCCCTAGCACGGGGTGAGTGGGGTCGGTGTGAGGCCCATCTCTCTCTCTCAATGTTTCTGTTTCTTGAACTTCGATTTATTTCTTCTACTTAACTCTTGCTTTGTTTCCTTTTGAGACCACTTTGGACCGGACATCGAGGATATCCTCCGGAGAATGGGGCTTGCCAAGGACAAGACCGTTCCGATTTGCATCCTAAGGCTCTAGCCCGTGATCGCGAACGTCGCCGAATGATCTCATGGATCGGTGAAAGGCTTGAATGTGGAGGCGGCCCGGGCGAAGGTTGCTAGTAACATGCCGCGCCGAACGCGGAAAACAAAGTCTTCGGCGGCGACGGCGTCGACATCAGTTCCACCTCCCATCCCTTCAGTCCAGAAGGAGACGGTGGTGATTGTTGACATTACCAATGAGGGGGACTCCGATGCGGAGGGATCTTGGATATGAGTTCGCGGATATGTGCCCCGGCTGGCTAGTTGCCGTGGCCAAGACCCAAGTGACAGGCCGACAGGCTGCGTCGGTTAGGCTGTCCAAGGTGTTGACTTGCTGTGGATATCTTTGACCTTGCTCAATATGTTGACTCGGTCAGCGGGTGCAGAATATGCCCCATCAGTATTTAAACGTCATTTTTATAACACGTCATTAGTTTAATAATCTCTCCGTTTAGGTCAATTATTGTCCTTTAGTTTTGACACAAAGACAAAAAAAAGAGTAGATCGTCAACTATTAAATGACAAGTGGAACAAATTGAGTGTGAATAATCAAATTGTTCATTAATTTCATTCTTAAAATAGAAAGGACAACAAATGACTCAAACATATCCCAAAATAGAAAAGGACAACAAATAACTTGGACAGGGGAATAGAACTTATTATCTACTACTCCATCCCATCCAAACCAAAGGTAACACTTACCTTATTCGGACCATCCAAACCAAACTACCCATTCTTTTTTGGTAAAAAACATTACTAAAAAACACTCACATACCATTATTATTATTGTTATTATTTACATACAATGTCATTATGTTTGTGGTCCTCTTTCAATTAAACTGCAGGTGGGCCTACTATATTTTCAATACTATCCTTACTTTTCCATTTTTTCTTAAAACAAGTGTCCCCTCCCATATTACCTTTGGTTTTGATGGGAGGGAGTACGTATTTTATATACGAATGATAATGTGTCGCAAGATAAAGGCAATGAGATAGGAGTTGAGACAGAATAATGGGACAGGTGATCCAAACTCATTGTTAATTGTTATTTATTTTCTTTACAATTCAACTTTATCCTACAAAGTCATTATACAGTGTACATCGATTTTATAATGCATTTACACTTGATTTAATACTATCATAAACAAGTCATAAGATTGTTGTACACTATATAGCGGTTTTATAAAATGTTTTTTGAATTTTCTATATGTAAGAGGAGGTACCATGCCATTACAATATAACCTATGGTTTTGCACCTCGAAATTCAAAGTATTTACATTTTTTTCACAAATAATGGGTGTACACTCAGATTTGTTGTGCGCACACCCACAAACCACGGTCCACCCGACCACCCCTAGTTGCAACATACCCTATTTATCTCAAATTGAAGTTTATAAATTTGTATTTTAGACAACTTAGATTAAACTTCATTTTATTTGAGACATTTTTTTCATATGCAATTTCCTTTGTTTCTACAACATCCTGGCTTTTATTATCTTGTTTAAATATTTTTCTTAAATTTTGTATTCAAAAGTTGACGAGTTAGAGTGAGTTGAAAATAATAACACCAAATGATTTACCGTTTACGAATTACATTTCATGTGACAAAAACATACCCATATATTGTTCAATTGACATAAAAAGTATTATGTTGACTTATAGAGGAACTAGAAATTTGTGATTATTACAATTTTTTGAAATTATAAAAAAAAGAGTTGACAAATAGTAACACAGCCAGAAAACACGACAGGAACTCAACATGAAATTAAAGAGTTTAGGTTGAAGCTTAATAACTCATTTACGTATGTAGGTCGACACGAGATTTAGTTATGTTGGGTTTGGATGAAGCTCTCTAAACACGAACTCGACATAATGACTTATTTACCAAATACAACTCAAGAGCGACAAGGAATTAACGGGTTAGAATTGAAACTTGATGACCCATTCATGTAAGTGGGTCGATACTAACACAACACGACATTTAATTGGACCATGTTTGAGCTGAAGGATTCGTAACCCATTTCCATGTGTCATCAACACAAATCCAACACGACCAGATCTATTTGCCTACTTTATTTATTTACCTTATTTTAAAATTTAAGACTGCAACCGAACTCTTTTAAAAAACACAAATTTTCATTGAAGACGGATACTTTTCGTCACAAGCTGAAGACGGGCTAAATGTCACCATTTTAACGACAAAATGTGACCATTTTAATGACAAATTATTATAGCTTAGAAAATTATTCTGGTAATTTTTTAGATAAAATGGTTACATTTTTATTTTAAATGAATTACATTTTACCCCGTCATTTAAATATATCGCCACAAAGATAACGCTTTGTTTTAAAAAATGTACTCATATAATCATATGACTAGTCAATAATTTAGTAGGGACCGTCCTGGCCAAACATAATACGAAAATACATAAAGAGAAAGATATTTGTGAGTCACGGGCGATAGGCCGATAGCGTACATTCTTCTTTTTTCCGTTTAGGGAAAAAAATAGGAGGGAAAAATGGGAGCTTCAATGGCGAAAATGTCTGTGATTTCTTGTCTTCTATGCCGTTATCGGAGCTTTTCCGGTGAGTTTTCTTTGCATTACCGTTAACTCTTCGATTAATTATATCAAATTCTAGTTTATTTATTTCGCAATTTATGATTTCGCATACTTCTGTGGAGTTTATTGTTTTGTTGATTGTTTGATTCATGTAATTGTTAATTCGTAAGTGTTCTTGTTACGCAATGTTGAAATCTAGGGTTTTAACTATAGAAAGCTGAATTTTACATACTGCTGTGGAATTTCGTTGTTTTGTTGATTGTTTGATTCATGTAATTCTGAATTCGGTAGGGCGCTTGTTATGTATTGTAAGAATCTAGGGTTTTTATGTATCGAAAGCTGGATTTTAGGTAGAAATGTGTGTGTGAGAGGGAGAGAGTAATGAAATCGGCGGAAGTTATAGTAGATTGTGTAAGAAACTTCTAGTGTAGGCGTTGCGAATGTGTGTGTTAAGGTGACGCGTGAATTTCGTATAACGTGTGTATTATGACCGCTTGTATGATGATTTTGGCATTGCAAGAGCGAGTGTTAGGTAAAGTATGTGCAATGCTAATACCACGGGGTGATGAAGCCACGAGACCTTGTGAGTGTCGCGTCTATTAGGTGCATTGTTCGAATGTAATACATGTGGCTCTCACAGAGTTCCTTTTGGATTTAGCCATTTAGGTGCTCCTATATTATACCATTCCTCGGAGAGTGAACTTCATGTTTACAATGCTTCGTCAACATGAGTTGCTATATTCGTGAAAATGAATGACCATATCCATGGTTATCTTATTCATTAACAAATTGGCAAAAAGATTAAATCAATTTTGTTTGATTCATTTTGTTGCTCATTCAGTTGGTTAAACCCTGTTAATAATCATTGCCAAATCCTGGTTAACATGTCATATTTCTAGTGAAAGAAGGCTCCCTCGTAGTAGCAAAATGCCCCCATAAATGATCTTTCTCCTAGGTCAATAGTTTAATTCAACAGCTCAGACACGGGGATGGTCAATCTTCAAGATGAGGTTTTGTCTTTTGTTTTTTTCGCTTCTAAAAACGTGGAATATGAGTGGAAGACTAGAAGAGGACTCTTTCTTGGTATGCTATCTTGGTTAACCTTGCTTGCACCATCTTATTTGTGTACTTGAATTTTGAGCTGATTCTAACTTTGCTTATGATAAAAACAAGTGAAAGTAGACTCGTATTTTTGGTTACCTATCCAAGTTAGGCTAAAAGTTTTCAAACCTCCATCAAAACTTGTTAGGTGGGATGAAGAATAACTTAATAAAAGGAACCCTTGGCTTGACCATCAAATATGTTTTCTAAAAATTAGCAGTATAAAAAGTAGGAGGCTCAGGCTGCAGATTCTTTGTGACATCTGATGATTCTACCTCTTGGAGTCCTGTGCAACTAAAAGATTTTCATGCAGATGAAGGACCCGTCCGATTTAACATTTAGGTGGCATATAGTTGTTCTTTTCATTGACATTCACCTCTGAACTCTCAGTATTATTCATTTTTCCATATTTGTTTGTTGGTTGATTTATACTCAAGATGCCTCTAGGAGAAAAGAAAAGCCCAAATATACTGACGCTTGGTTTTTAAACTTTACACAAATACCACCTTAACCTTAGATGTAGATCTTTAGAAACTAGGATCTTTCCGATTCTAGGATCAAAATATGCATATAGTGGACATCACCTTAACTATTGTTGTAAGTTAAAATTGGCTGCTTATTATTTATTTTTACCATTTGACTTGATTGTGATCATGGTAGGAAAAACTGAGAGTCTAGTGGTGCTTGTGAGCTCATCATCATAGTAACTGCTGCAGCGAAAAAAATAAGTGAGGAACACAAACCACAGCGCATGCATTCATATTACTAGTTATATTATTATTATTATTAGCTGTCTACTTTAATGTATGTGCTAGTATGTTTAATGCATTTACTTCAGAGCTAGATTAGAACTAAATACAATTAGTGCCGGAATTTCAGTTAAGAATCTCAAAGTTAAAAAAACTGGCTGATCTTGTCTGACTGATTGGTTTTTGGTTGACATTTGTCAATGTACTCACAAAACGAAACAGTAGATTTAGTTAGTCATCCTTGCCAATCAAAAGCCAATTCTTTGTAAATTTTTGAGATAGCCTTTTCATCCTTTTCTTTCCTAGATCTCGGAAAATATGAAGCTCAAAGTATGCGATTTGAAGATTGCACAAACATATCATTTCCAATCAATTTTTGGCCTACCAATTTTCAAAACTATGCTCTATAACATTAAATTTGTGTTAGTAAGTTTATTTATGGTCTACAATTAACGGCAACTTGAGTAGAAAAGGACGGAATAATTAGCATAGGAGGGAGAGAAAATGAGTGAGAAAGGTAGTTCTTGCGAGGTACATTTACAAGAGAAGAAGGTTGGAGCGGTGGAGAGGTGGAGTATGGCGTTTAGTTTCTGTATAGAGAAACTAGGTCTTCATATGTCCTTTCAATTCACATACTTCGACCTGCAACTCTCTCTGCTTTTTTTATAGTCGTATATATGAAATTCAGAAAATTGGCTTTAACGGGAAGAGTTGTTGGAGATACTGTTTGGTGCTTAATTAGAAACTTGTAAAAGTTCAGATCCTTGGTTGAAAATATGGGTAGTTTGAATCCTTATTTTAACATTTACTCATGCAAGACTTGGTTCTTGTTCCCACTTGGAGGAAGATGAATGTAAGACGTACTTATAGGAGCTTGTGAAATAGCTTATGAAGTTGGCTTGAGAGTGCTCTATTATAAGACGAGATTTATAAAAGACTTCCACAACATTTATTTGGCAAAATAATTGAGAATAGATTTAACTTTAGAAAGACAACTAGTTAAAGTTCAAGCTAGTAAGTTTTTAGTTTTATAAAAGTAATCTTATCATATTACAATCTTTCATATAATGGTTCTTTCGATTATTGACCCACAAGTCGCAATACAATTTTTTTAGCCTTTGATCTTTCATTTCCCAGCTTTATTGGCTCAAACCAACTACAGAATAAGTACCCGCATGGTTATTACTCACCCATTCTTTCGTTAAGCCACATTGTAAAAGAATCGAGAGTTTTCTTGTCTGCCCGGTAATGTTTCTGTGTGAATTCTAGAAGAAGTGGCCATGTAAAGTCTGGATAAACTCTTGGAGAACCGAGCTCTACTAAACTATTAGGTGGCCTGACCACTTTGTCTCCTCTTGGACACAAAAAGAAAGCTAACGATTTCCTTGCAGTTAAACTATTCACCACTGCTCTGTGTAGGCAGCTCTTGTACTTGCCATTTGACAAAGCCTGCAGGAAACATTTGAAAATTCTTTTAAAATGCCATGTCTCAATTAGAACTAAGTATAAAACAGACCAAACAACAAAGGATAAGTGCTTTAATTACCATGAAGGTATCACCAATGTTGACTACAAATGCGTCTGGGTTTGGACTGATAGAATACCATTCTTGGTCTACGAACACCTCAAGTCCTCCTACATGATCCTGATGAAGAATTGTCAACGATGTGGGATCACAATGAGGCCCTGTACCAAGAGTTAAGTCTGGTTTTTGGCATGATGGGTAGTAGTTTAACCTCATTATTGAATCGTTTCCTTCAAAAAATTCCCTGAAATAGCTCCTTCCCACTCCTAGGCTCATCCCCAAGAGTTCCATGATCCTTAGAGAGAGATCGTTCATAGCCTTACAGTAATCTTGGTACACTCTCCTATGCAAATGTGAAAGAGAGTTAGTCCAGGCCAAAATTGTGCAGTATTTTATATTAAAGACTAAAAGGTAATGATCAGCATTGTTTACCCGAATTCGTGAAACTCATCCCCCATGACATTTACAATGTAGTTTTCAACTGAGTTTAAGGATGTATCATCGGCGCTATATTGGAATGAAAGTGTCTCTTTCCATGGCAGCTTTGTGGTGAACCTTCCAACAAAACCGCTTGCATAGCCACAATGGTCTCCATGTTTCCTCTGAGCTTTCTGCTTCTGGGATATTGGCCTGCCAAAGAAGAAATCCATCGCTTCTTGTGCTTTAGTTAGTAGCTTAGAGTCCACAGAGTGATTCATCACTGAGAAGAAGCCATGCTTTCGACATGCTTCATTGACAAGTCTAGTAGCATTTGACACTGCCAGTGGGTCTCCTGAGAGGAATTCCCCTAAATCGATAGGAGCAACATCAAGCTCCGGGGGTCGCTGTGAGCAGGGCTTTTCGTCATCGGGCCAGATAAATTGGGTTGGTATGTTATGTTTATCTTGAAAATTTGATGTGTCAAACATTATGGATTTACTTGCGCTAGGGACTTGTAGAACATGTGATGAAACGTTAGTAGTTTATTTATTTGTATGTTTTGGTTTGATCACAAATCTTTTGGTGATTAGGAGAACATGTATTTAGCGACTCAGAGAGAAGGAAGAGAAAAGAATGGATAGTACGTTACTACGTTAACAAGCTAATGCATATGAAATTTGAGTGAGTGAGATGGAGGATTTAAATGAGAGGAGCAACACTAGCAACTAGTTGACCTGTCAACTCTTGGGGTATCAGCTTAAATCATGTAGTTATGAATTTATGCCATTGCTTTTAGTATAGTTTCGTACTTTCGTGGTCCTAATAAAACCTTACCTTTAAGATATAACATAAGAAATTACAGTATTTACCATTTTTAACAATGTGTGGCCTATGATAAGGTACAAGCAAAAGGACTAAGGGTCAGTTCTACTACAACCAAGTATGTTCCGTCTATTTATTCTCTAAATGTATGTAAATGATGGATATCTGACAAGGACAGTCACAGTCTTAGGTAATACAAATGCCTATGTTATTTTTTGAATACCTTAAAATTCTTTTGTTAGTGAGAAATATATAATACGGTGAGCTAATAAGCATACACACTTATGAAGAGATTAGTACTTATTGTTTTTGGGTTTTACCTTTTTCCATTGTCTTGCTCCACCGAGGGATATCTAAGCTGTTGGGTTTTTAATTCCATGTATTATGTATTGGAAAGTAGAATGGTTTAGCACCAGTGAGAGGTACTTATTCCTTATTACCTTTGTATTTGCTTGTGTCAACCCGCTTACGTTTTAAGGCTCAAAATCAAAAGTGTGAGACTGACATTGAGAGTATTTATTTCCACAAGCTTGATGATAACCCGTCATGTTTTGGTTTGTCTATTATATGTTTGACTTGTTGTCATTGAGTTATTTATCAGAGATGCGGAAAATGTTTTTCTTGATTTATGTGCCTAGGAGAGTGTAATTTTTTGTGTTTATGCATTAATTACAATAAAAAAAAGATGTGGACTGAGGCCCTATGGGATGATGCTGGAAGGAAAAGGACAACAGAAGTAACAAAGGAAATATTGACTGAAAGCTGCATATACGTGCGTACACTTCTGTTGTATACGGCTTCTGCCTCTTGAAAATGAGTGGAGACTAGAGTCTAGGCTCATTGATATAATCAGCTAAAAGGATGATGTATTTCCTTTGATTCCCCCTTTTCATCAATGGATTTTTCAAATAAAAAATAAGTTCGTAGGACTTCCTGTTTTTGTTTTCTGGTTGTTGCTGGTTTATTCCTTTGCTTTCTTGTGGTCTATAATGGTTATAGTGACTGAACACACAATATCTATCTCTGGAATCTTGGATAGAGATGCTGGGTCATTTTCATGTCTTTAGGTTATATGACCATTGTCTCTTTCTGGTTATTATTAGCAAGCTTTTAACATGATCATATAGTGAAATGCTAAGATATCTAGAGACCATGCTACTGTTGCAGATGTAGTTGCTTTCTTGCTTATGACTTGAGTATTTGACTTTTTCCACCTTCCCTAGTTCCCTCTTTCTTAAGCTTGTGTTAGATGATACTGTCTTACACATGGGCGGCTATGGGTCTTGGCTTCTTGGGGTATACCCGAGTACTTTTCTGAAGAAATTCCTATATAACTTAACTGTGATGTAACTTATCATGTACGTTCATGCGGTATATTGGTTAACCTAGTGGTTTTTAACCTGGTGAACTGGGTTCGATCTTGGATTTCGCAAAAAAAATTACCATTATGTTATTCCTATTGACTATTGTGATGCTGAAGGGTTGAAGCCTTTAAGGGCTTAATTTCTTTCACTTTTCTTCTTTATATATCAAATTCCTTGTTTCTATCCCTCCTCTGTGAACTACACAATAATATTGCCTGCACAAAGTATTGTCCATCTTTGTAGTCTTATTTTCTTCCTATCTTCACAAAAGTAGTTAAAAAAAAAGTTGCGGAGTACTCCCTACATCTCAATTATTTGTAAAAAAATGATTGGGACAGAGGGAGTATAAATTAGTCTGCTTTAGATATCGTGATTCGTGACTGCGATAGTAATATATAATTGTACAGGTAAAAGTATATATAATCAACTTTTCAAAAGATCATATTTTAAGTCCAAGAAAATTAACAATTTGTGTAGTTTCGAAATTTAGCCCTACCTATATTCAATTCTTGGTTCCTCTGGACTCTTACATCAAGCCCGTGCTGCTTTAAAAGGTTTGTGGATCTTGTAAAAATGTCGAAAGTTTTGATATCTTCACAAATTTTTCTACATTGGCACCAAGAAAGTATTGGCCTAAATGCCCAATGGTAGATTAGGTCACATCCTCATCGTTTGTTTTTCGTGTGTGTCACATTGTGGAAGAGAATTAAAAATAAAACATTTGAAAATTTTGAATATTCACAAGTTTCTAATGTTATGCTTAATTAAAGTTTTTCATATCATATTAGATTTAAAGTTTGCCACCCTGTTTGATTCTATCTTTCCTCTGAGTTTTGTGTACTTGAATTAGAGTTGTTGAATGATGAAGTACAATTTTGAAAAGTTGTGTCTGCCATCCAAGGAGAGCTATGCGATTCAAATTAATAAGCAGGGCATAATATTAGTAGCTTTATTAAGTATATCTTTAATTTCACGTGTCTTCGTTTGTTTTATATTTGAATTAGTCATGTCTGGAGTCTTGACTGGACAGTCTAACTACTTGATCCCACTTTGTGCAGTATTTTGTGTTCTGTATAGAGATACAGCATACATGTACGTAGGGCTGCTTTTTTTTGGACATAGCGTCTTTGTGAGCCCCCTGAAGCGAACCATGTTTTTTATTGATTGATTATACTGTTGTGTGCTGTGATGATATGTCTTAAGATTGTAATAACTTATAATCTTTTAATCAGCACCGATGAGGGAAAGATCCGGATAGAACATATGTCGAGCTCAGCCCCTTACTAAAGGAAAAGCCCACAAGGATTTCATCCAGAAGTATATTGTATCCCGTTCAACTGAGTAAGACATGGCAACCTTCCTGCCTGTCAGGAACCGCCTGGTCCGTCCCGAGTATCCGATCCCAACATGGTGAGCTACTCCTGCTCTATTCACTTATGAGGTATGACAAACATCGTCTTCTCTCTCTCTCTCTCTAAAATCTCTCTCTCTCTAAAATCATTCTACTAAAAATACCAATTTATAACTTCGAAGGTGCTTCTCCATATCACCCCGAGGCCAGGTTTGCTTATGTAGGACAAGTTGTCAGAAGTCCTTTGGTCTATCTGGCCAATCTGTGGGATACTGGGATCTCATATTTTTTTTCCGTAGTTTTAAATATCGGCCACGGCACTTATACACGGCTGAATTATAATTACTGCAGCCACATTTTACCGCATTTTAAGACAATATTACCACATTTAGTGAGATTAGGCCTCGGTAACTGATAGCGCAACCTTAACCGAGATTTAATATTATGTTTTTGTCACCCAAAACAATTACCACACTTCACCATAACTTATCGTCAGCTTCATTTTTAAGTTTCTCCACATTGGACATGCTTTTGTTGAGAATTAGCAATCGTCAGTCTCGTAACTATAGGAGAAATGAGCGTAATCAGATAAATTGGTATGGAGTAGCTGTTGGCTTTCCACGAGTCCATGAATAGAAACTAGTCTTCCCGTGATTTTCTATTTCAGCTCAGTTGAGATTTGACATTGTGTGGTTGAATACTTGAAAGCAATTTCCTAATAAATTCTCGATTACCTAAAGGTTCTACCAAATAACTCCCTTTACATGGTTAAACTAGAATTCTTGTGATTCTCAGTATTTGTGTTTTGTGTTAACTTAATAGCTGGTCATTTCAGGAGTTCTCATCAATATAAACACTCGAGGAGTTTAACATGTCTTTGAGTGTTTGAAGTTTGTGATTGGGCCCATTCAAGGCTAACTTTAGTTTTGAACTGGTGAGTTTGGGTTGCGTCATTTACGATTTTATAATCATTGAGGCTGGGTTGGATCAAGGCATTTTGGTTTCCGGATGTAATGTTATTAGGTCATTTTGGATACAAATTATTTTGAATCGGGTGAATTTTGGTACTAGGTTTTTTGGTTTGGCTGATTGCAGGCCAAGAGATATGATTTTGCCATTTTGGTTAGTCAAGTTTGATTTGTCTTATTATTTGGTTGAGAGTCTATGACTATTAGCATATGGCGATTTTTATTACGGAGTATTTTTTAGGCTGAGCATTTTAAATGTCATTTTTAGTCATGTTAAATGTCATTTTTTAGGCTGAGTATTTTTTACGGAGTATTCTGTGTATCCTTATCAAGTATAGGTCTGGGTATATCTTTTTGAAGTAGAGCATTACATATCCTATTCAGTTTGCTCAATATAAGACTCGGAACAAGTTTTATTGGATTGGGTTAGTTTTGTAGGGTCTAGTGTGATACAAGTACTATTTAAATTTAGGTAATGAATATTCATTCCACTTTTACACTGTCACTCAGACACTCACTCTTGCTTGCCACTTAAATTGAAAGCTAGCTGCATAATAGCATTCGAATCCCTGAATGTTTGTATCACTTGTATAGTTGTATGTGACATTTTGTCCATTTTTGCAAGTTGATGTAGGGTGGACATACATACCTACAATAAGAAAGTCTGAACGGGGAGACTGAGACGTTTCACACGTGACAGAAAAATCAATAAGGGTTGGCCGCAATGGTATAGATTAAAGAGTCCAACTTCTAACATTGAGGTAAGAAATTCAATTTCCATTGTGCTAAAATATAGCCTTGTTGGCTGTTGTGAGTGGTAAGGGCTCTTATCTCTTAAACAAGTGGTCAGAAGTTCGATTCCCAACTGTCGGTAGGGGATACTTCTCGTCAACACCAAAAAACAAAAAAATATAGCCTTGTTGCCTTTTTGGTGAGTAATTTGTATCACCGTAATACCTTAAAGAGGCCGGTGATTTGCTGTGGCCTGGGCCTGGACTATGTTACTCCGACACTTCACTTAACTACCGTGTCGTGTGTCAGACACGTGTCGGTGTCCGACACGACACGACACGACACTTAGACACTTCAATTTAGACCCCAAAACAGGAAAATTCAAAATAGCCGTGTCCGACACCGACACGGGTCGGCCTGTCTGAGTAACCCAGGGCCTGGATAAGATTTCTCCTTTTGATCTAAACTTTTTCTTTAAAAAAAACAAGGACATGTGATAGAAATGTGATTGGGAGTTTTATGTCATTCTTTGCACTAGTAAATTATTAATGAGCAACTGTTGGGACTGGGGAGTTGGGACAATGAGATGCCTATATTGTGCGAGAAATATAAATAAACGTATGAAAATGCGACAAATATTCATTGTACATAGTAATGGGTAGTGATTTTTTTTAGTCGTAAGTTCGAGAAATGATTTTGACATCCACTAGATCTTTCTTCTTTGAGAATCTTAATGCTCACTCCTATTGGAGTAATATATAAGTGGAGTTAGGTGTCTCAATTGACTACTCAGGCCAGAATCTAAATACATGACCTGATCATTTTGGATTTTTTGGATATATATATTTGTCGACGAGGTATGACGGATTGTTCAAACAGATTATAAATAAAGGTTTTGTAGAGTAATACGGACTTAAGGAGTATATATTAGTCATTATATTTGCAAAATGATGTTCTTTTCTTTGTTTTACCAATTTACTTACTAGCAACGATTTAATCAAAAATCAAAGTGATTTTGTTAGTCATTACTTATTAAGGAGTTAAATCTTGATATCAAGAAAACTACAGTACAGCCTTCCTTTTTCACTCTGACAAAAAAAAAAAAAAAAAAAAAAAAAAAAAAAAAAAAACTACAGTACAAGAAAACAAAATCACATTGATTTAACATTATAGAGTAGTTAGTAATCTCTTTCTTCTAATTAATCGTTATTTATATTCGAAATTCTCCTCACACCAAAGTTAAATAGATAACTATTAATTAGACCGAAGGGACTGAGAAAAAAGGAACATACATCGGATGTACTACCTCAGATTTATTTGTTTTTGAGCATATGTGTATTTTTTCTGAGCTTATGACCTCAAACTTTACTTGTTTTTGAGTATTTGTGTATTTTTTCTGAGTTTATTATAGTTTATAAGTTAGATTTTTATTTTTTTTTTTCCGTCAAAACTTAAATTTAACTAGACTTATATGTAATGTTTTTGAGTTTTGTTGTAATTTTTTGAATTTAATGTTAAGTAAATGAACTCAGAAACTTTATTGTAAAATTCATTATTTTTAAAACAAAATTCAAAAACTTTAATATAATGCTCAGAAACTATAAAATTGGTGGTAGTACATCGGATATATGGTCTACTTGTAATTATTTTCCGTAGCAACGATCTTTTAAAATTTAGTACATTGTTATACATAATAAGCACGATTTTACATGTATCATGGACTATTATTTTTATTTATAATAAATTGTAATTGCCTAAGTTTTGCGGTGTTATCGTCGGTCGTCACTCAATTTCTTTCTCTTGTACTTTCATTTTGCATCACCACGCACTCACCCAGTAGTGATTACTGACTATCAATCAATTGAATTGTATGTTTATTGAACTGACTAACGAAGAATTTAGACCTTGATTGTTACAATACTTAGGAAAGAAAAAGGGTAGACTACTTTTGAAACATCTTCACAAGTAGTTGTCCATAAACACATTATTATTCTTGAATAACTTATCTACGAGCACAAGTCTCATCAAAACTTACTTTCATTTCTCACACAAACGAATAAAAATAAGGCTTCACATTTGTTGGGGCAAATTTTAATCTTGGAAAATGCACGTGGCACCTAGACCTGGCAAATGGGTCATTCAGGTTGTGTTCGGGTCAGGTTACTTTGGGTCGGATCATTTTGGGTTGGGTCGTTAGGGGAGGCCTGTTGGGCGTGCAATTCGGTTCTAGGAACCGGGGCCCAACAGAACGAGGGGCCTCCTTTTTCAGTCATTATAGTAACAGCTAATCTCCGTCTATAGCTAAAGACGGGTCAAATAGCTTGAAAATGGTGACATTTTTGGCCCCCATTTGTTGCTTGTCCTATTAGGAATGTGGTATTGTATTTGGCCGGATTTTAGTTATAGACGGATATGTGCCGTCTATAATGAGATTTTGTGTTATAGTAAATACTATGCACTAGTATTGGTGCCCGGCTTCGCCTGGGCTACCTCTACTTATCATTATTTTTTTTCATTAAATAAAATTAGTTAAAGTTGCATAACCCATAAATTTATCATTAATATATTTTTCTATGACATATCCTAAAATTACGATGAAATAAATTTTGAGACAAATTCAATACTCCCGTTGTTAATATTTTACTCTTATTAATGAAACAATAGTAATAACATTTCACTACTTGTCCGTAATCATTGTTACTTTCACTACTCCCGCCGTAATTATTGTTACTGTCACTACTGCCGCATTAATATTGATAATTTCACTACTCTTGCCGTAATTATTGTTACTTTCACTATTGTCGCATTAATATTGATTATTTTACTCCTCCCATTGTTTTTTCTACCACTTTCACTAATCTCGCTAATAATATTGTTACTTTTACTATTCAAATGAGTGATTACTATTATATAATTATATCCAATGTTACTACAATTCTTTTCTTTATAGACGAAATTACTTTTACTACTTAGGCATGCAATTTTAAGAGAATTATATATTTATATAAATATATTACATATATGCATTAAATCAAATCGAAAGAATTATGCAATATTATATTATGGAATCTTAACCTGTTGATATTATATTTTTGTATGTTAAATAATTAACATCTCTATATATCTAATAAACTATAAAGTTTAATAAAATTGCATAGATTTTAAATTTAATATATAATTTTATGATGATAATAATTAATACCATAAGTGTGCATGTTTATACTAATAATTAATTATTTTATTTGAAAGAAATTGACCATCTTCCAGTCTTTTATAAATATTTAGGAAAATTACCAAACATCTTTTTTCTTCTAGTCTCCTTGAAATTGACCATCTTAATTAATTATTTTATTTTAAGGAAACTGACCATCTTAATTAATTAATTTATTTTAAGGAAATTGACCATGTTTTAGTCTATTACAAATGTTTAGGAAAATTATCAAGTTCATATACGTATAATTTAATTTTAACCCAAACTATATAATATTTGCATTGAGATCCCTTAATCAGGTCCATCACACGGTACTAGTGATTTAAAACAATATAGTATAATTAATTTGTATAACTTTCTTTCATTACATTGAAGTTCCTTGGTTTCTGAATTTAATATAATATTGATTTGTAAATTTGGCTATACCAGGTGCTAAAGCGGCAGAGTTCTTACTCTATATTATGAGTGGGGCGGGCTCCACTATCACAATTGACATTTTTTTCATTTTGTTTGGATTACTTTAGGCCCCACCCTTGCTTTTTTACTAATTTGTTTACGTGGACTATTGCTTTATTAAATTTTGTACTCTATTTCGCATTTAACCGTGTATATATGAAGAAAAAATAATTGTTTTGCTTAATCCATTTATTGTAAATAAATACTTTTTTTATTCTCTCTTTTTCTTTTGAAGAGTTTTTCATTCTCTTTTTTATTATCCTTCTTTTGCTTCAAATATATTATAAATTGATTGTCCATTTCTAACTTTATTAAACAAATGAGTTAGTAAAAGCATATAGCGGGTGTACTGCGTTTTACATTAAAAATGGATCAGAAATATCATCCCACTTAAGTATATAAAACAATTTTTTTTGTTTTTCTCCATACATTCTGCTTTTATTTTATTCTTGCTACTTGACCCATTTAAGTTTAAGACGGATAAAACAGTCCTAAACAAGAATCGTGATTAACTAAAATAAGTAACCTTCAAAATTTTCCTCTTAAACAATTTAATTTATTCACATTTCTCCTAAAAAACAAATAGGATGATAAAAACGTGATGAAAAAGATATAAATAACCTTCAATATGGTTAAAACAAAGTTACGTTTTCTTAACAAGTATCACAAACATAATTTTTGGGGCCTCGAAATAAAATTCGGAACGGGGCGTCCAAATACTTTAGGCCGCCCCTGGTCGTTTGAGTCATTTCAGGGCATAATTTTGCCTTAATTAAGTCATTTCGAGTCATTTTGGTCCATTCGGGTCACACAATCCGGGTCTATCCGATTACTTTTGGTTCATTTTCGGGATTCGGGTCAGGTCAGTTTTGCCAGGTTTAGTGGTACACTTAAGGTTTGGGTCTATCCGATTACTTTTGGTTCATTTTCGGGATTCGGGTCAGGTCAGTTTTGCCAGGTTTAGTGGTACACTTAAGGTTTGATATTTTGTCCGAAATACCCAATTCTTTGATCCGGAAAACTCTGAGTGATAATATCTCGGAGTTCTCAGAAAGATGATCTATTTGAACTAAAAAACAATTGTCAATTTTCTGAGCTTGTAAACATTAGTTTTGACCTCTTAAAATTTTCCAAATCAAAAAATTGAATATTTCGGGCAAAATATCCAACCTTCAAAATTTTGGAAATCTTTCCAATGGGGATATAATCGTAGATTCATAGTGCAATAAGTGGATTATACATCTGATGTAGTACATCAGATTGTATAGTTTTTGAGCATTAAGATAAACTTTTTGAGTTTTATTATAAAGTTTTTGACTTTATTTACTTCAACTTTAATCTAAAAAAGTTACATTATAACTCAAAAAAATTACATATAAGCTCAAAAAAAATTAATTTTGACATCATAAAACTAAGATGTAATTTTTAAACTTTATAGTACTCGAAAAAAATACACAAAAACTCAAAAAGTCATTAAGTATGATGTTGTACATCTGAAGTACAATCCTTTTTCTCTTCATAGTGCCTTTGCTTGAAAATACGGCTTTGTCATTACATACCTTAAATTGCATGTTGATAGGAATACCAAATACGATTAAAAATGAGTATGTGATTGTAAAAGCCACGAGTGAAAAGAAAGTAATTGATATCGTGTAAACTCAGTCGAACCAAAGGAAGTTAGCTACAAAAAAAAAAAAAAAAAGGAAGGTTTGTAATTCATTTACTTTTCTCACATTCTTGTAAATTTAGTCTTAGTACGCGGATTCTTCCACTCCACAATGGGTTTCGGTCCCCAACAAACAAATTGTACTCGAACAGGTCATCGATATTTTATTGGGTCTTCTCCGAGCTAACAGCCCCTCACAGTTTAGTCGACTCCAGTTTTAAGATTTTCTCCGACTTAAACATCCACTCACAATTACAAAGTAAATTTAACCAAGGCCTTCAATTTCTGTCTGAAAACCCAAAATACATCAGTCCGTACCTTTCGCCACGGCATATATAGGAATAGTCTAATGACACAAATTCGAAAGGGACATAAGCTGGTATAGCCACATCGAAATCAATCTATTCAAATTTTATCAGATTGGGGACCCAACAAAAGACAGGCCATCAAATAAACCAAAGAGGAAACCAAAAGATTCCTAGAAGACAAGGGGAAAAAAAGGAACGGATCGACCACAAATCAGCTAAGTGGAGATACGAAAAAGAAAGAACACGGTACTCCGTAACAAACTAACAAATCCATATATAAATCTACAAATTGATTGTGTAGGGTGTAAAGTACCGAATCCAGCCATGAATATTCATATTGGCACGATCACGGGCCTAAAATAATGGTACTATCGGACCTCACTGGTGAACACGTGTCGGTCACTAGAACTCCAGAACTAAGGAACTATGGACACAATAGTCGAGATAAATGGGAACCCTAAAAAAAATAAAGGAAGAAACATTAAGGAAAAGAGAGAAGGTAGTGTAGCTCACAAAAATTAAAGCACGGTCCTTCTTGTGCATATAATCTCGTCAAGCTCTTTGGATCGGAAAAGTTTCGTCTCTGCTCTTCACACACTCAATTTGCAGTTCCGCAGGTAAGGATGGTCATATTTTATGTATTTGGTCCAGTACGGTCGGTACTTGGTCATTGCAATTTCCAACCATGGCTTCATGTTACCGTTGTAATGAACAACTGCTGCATTATCAATCTCAGTTTTGTCGATACTTGGATTATATCCCAAACCGAGTACGTGCCAAGTCTTCTTAAGAGGATGTGTCAACCCGTAAAATGTGATGAGCCCAGGAGGCAATGTACCCAGCTTCCAGAGTGTTCTATCTTCGTTCTGTACAACAAATATGAAAGTTGGCAGCCATGACAATATATCTGATAATACATTAATACTAACTGCGCTGCACAAGATGTCTTTCGTAAACTCTATTCATGAATCATGCCATATAATAGGTAAATCCAGCAGTCAATTTGACGCTAATAAAAGAAACTGTGTCCAATACATGTATACTCGCTCTATTCATGAAAATAATTTACATTTACTGTTTTACGCCACTTCCCAGTTATCAGTTTACTTTCTCTATTAAAGCGTATTTTGTGAGGAGGAGAATAAATGTGAGGCTCCATAGCCCACATGCATGTGCTTACCTAAAAAATCGATCCACAAGTAAATGTAAACTATTTGTATTTGCAGTGACAGAGAAAGCATAAAACTAGGGAAAATGCAAGTAATCATGACTGATTTATCTTTGAGAAGCATTCAAGTTAGTTATTTCTTATAAACATATCGTGCATACAATTTTTATTCTAATAATCCTCTGCCCGCATTTAATCTTCTTTGTTTTCCTTTGTCAATCCTCTGCCCGCATTGAGAATTCCTAAGAGAGCAGCATGCTGCTTAACTAACAATGCACTCACAGGAATTTACACAATAACACAGGACAGACATAGCAACGGCCTAGCAAAATGAAGGCGACAAAAAAAAAAAGGCAAGATGTAGAGCAAGAAAAGGACTAAAACGTACCATTGTCTGCCACTTGTGATATATACCGGTAATATCCTTCTTCTTCCACACCTTGAGGTCAAACATGTTCATGCCATACGCCCATCCACATGAATTAGGATCAAAGTTCCGGGAAATGTGGGGATTCGAGAAGTTCAAGTATTTATCAAAACGGTGGAAGCTCTCCCCACAAGTTTCCACAGCACCATTAACCTTGCCATGTAGATCAACCGACCATAACGGAGTCAAATCTTTCTGCACGACAATATCATCGTCTAGAAACAATATCTTATCTAATTTGGGGTAGATTTGTGGCAAATAGAATCTGAGGTGGTTAAGCATAGATAGGTATTTAGGGTTCCTGTATTTCAAAGCGGATGCTCCAGATGTGGTTGGATGATCCGCCTTGAAATAATATTCCTTCATGGCCGCAGACTCGAGCTGCTTTAGAACTGGACAATATGATGAGTTCAGCCACTTGAATTCGTCAACATTTTCAACATGGATAGTGGCTTTTCCAGGAGGGTTCAAAAGAAACCACATGTTCATTGCACCAAAGTTGAGTTTATCGGTAACAAGATGGAAAACATGTTTCTCTGGCTCCTGCAAAGAAAGAAGAAGATGCTGTCAAGCAAGAACACAAATACCAGACGCAATTTTAGCATACACAACAAACTTAAAGACTGCAAGAGAGTTGTGTAGCGCTCCAATGTGATTGCACATAGGATTGGAATATTAAGCAGCTTGCAATATGGTCACAATGACTTCAGCAACAAAATGTTAGCTTACTTAGATATTATCCCAGGTAGAACAATGAGTTCGAGAGACGTCTACCTCTTACCGTCCCAAAAAAGCTAACTCTCCCACCCATTGTATTATTTAAATCTCGGACACGACATGCATGGCGACCAAGTGGTAAAGGTTTAAAGGTTACCAAAACAGCACTTTGGGGGCGGGATTGACTATTTTATGATGCACAGACTAATATCAGGCCATGATGACCAATTTGGAAAGCAATGGTCGTAATGTGATTATAACCGAGTTTTCAAAACTACCAAAATTTACAACATAACCTCCAAAGAAAAAGCTGGAAATATCACCTTGGCATTCAGGATAGTAGAGTTCACCACAACTGATGCGGCAAGGACGTTATCAGAGAAAAGTGCATAGTGGTAAAGATTGGGATTTTCCAGATTTTCTCGCTTAGGAAACTCTCTCTTCTCTATTGGAAGGAGGTAGTAATCAATGGTCAGACGCATAGCTAGACAATGAATTCCATTTGGAATAGTCTTGGCTGCCAATTGACTCAAAAATGTGCTTTGTTTCTTCAAGCTCCTCACTTGTTCCTCTGCCGATTGGAGCATAGCTCTAAGCTTTCCTGTCACCAGCTTGCAGTCGTAGAGCTGCTCTTTTGCTTTTGCAAGAACTTGGCCCATAGCTTTGATTTTCTCAGGAGCACTGAAATTAATGATGACCAACTAAGAAAACTAAATCCTGCAGTGTGAAATAAAAAGGAAGAATACCGGGAGGCATACAAAAAATCGCTCATTTTTACCTTCGAGGAAGATCAGAATCAGCTGCAACTTCTCCCAGCACGCGATGGCTCTCTTTAAGTCGATTCTGTAGTTCGTGAAACAAGTCAGTCTTATTCTTTGACTTAGCGATGCTTATATACACTCTCGCCATGATCATTTGGTCTCGCATCAAGCGTATAGTGGAATCAGCATTTTCATTCTCATTCTCTCGCCTCCATATATTATATTTCCCCAGTACTGCAGAATCAACTGACTTTGACCGCTGTATAGCAGCATTTTCAAGTCTCAAAGTAGTCTCATCATCTTGCTTTACTAGTTCGGCTGCACGACTTTCACGTTTCTTCTCTCTCAATCGCTGCAAGCATGTCAAATGTTCACAAGGTAAATTGAGGATCTAAAAATCATAGCTAACTGAAATTTGAAAGTAAAGTAAAATTACCCTTCGGATTTGTACAGCTGGTGAATCCACCACATCAACATGACCATCTACAGAATATAACCAAAAAGAATTAGTCAGCATCACAGTAATAAATACACTACTGGTTATCAAAATATTACAATTCCAACAAAAGACCTGAAAATTGTTTTTACGAATGATAGGAAAGAAAGAAAATAAGAACCTGACAAAGTATCTTGTTTGACAGTTGCTGATTCAATCACCTTCAAAATATCATGAATGGCAAACACGTGGAGGATAACATCAGGGCTACTCTAATAATATAGCTGATAAATTGACAATGACAACTTGGACAAGCAAACAAACCTCCAATAAATTGTCACCGACACTCTCTCGGCCCACAATCTTCCACGATGCCGAACCATTTTTTTGTTTGAATGAATCAAGACTCAAAGGTCCCAGATCCTTCACACTATCTAAGATAACATCAATGTCCTGCAAATTATACATCAGCTATCATACAAAATTGCCTGCGCAATTTAATTTAAAGCAACTAAAAGAAGACACTAAAGGATTCCTTACCTCCTTTGAGAGAAATGATTTCAAATGTTGCAAATCAAGTCTATCTCTCCAATGCACATTCTGCATTAAACAGTCCAGATAATTGACAATTTGCAAAGCTATGCGACAGAAGAAAAATGCATATACGGAAATTGGAAGGGTGTATATGTGTATAGCAATTACCTGTTTAAGGGAACCGGGTGAACTTTCAGACCATCCTGTAATAAGAAATGAATAGTCAACAAAAGCTCTATTATTATTCAAGGAAAAAAATCACGAGAAAGTTTTGATGCGAGGAGACCGAGAAGAACAGTTGATAATCAGATCAATAGATATTTCAAAGTAACATTGCAAAGTCTCAACAAATTAAAACATTTCAGATCATAATCTGCAATGATGTTTGATTCATGAGCAAGGCAGCAAGCCAAAGTATATAGATACTGTCCCAAGCTCCTATACAACTTTCATCTATAGTGTGCCAGCAGTTTCTAATTCTTTTGCTCAGTATGCTCACAAGACTAATAATAACAGAAATACTGCAGTTTCCATCCCAACAAGTCCAACAAGGAAAGAGCGTAAAATTGTACAGAAAATTAAAACTAAAATTGGTGATATTTTGGAAGGAGCGCCATGATGAACTATGGAGTACCAATCACAAAGCAAAGTCAGCACAAGAATGATGTGCATAAACAATACTCCCTCCATTTTTTAGTAATGTTCCCATTTGCAAATGGCTCAACAACCAAGGAACAAAGGATTAAACCAAGTGGGCCAGTTTTTAGGAAGTAAAAGAAGGACTAATCAAGTGAGATTAAGTGATTAATTTTTCCACCAAATTCCTTAACAAACTTATAACATTGTCAATATCTCCCACCACCGCCATTATCAGCCATTATCAGCCGCCACCATCGACTTTATCTCCCACCACCTGACATCACCATTGACATCTCCACCATCTAACGCCACCATCACCGCCATTATCAGTCGCCACCATGGACATCTCCCACCACCTCACGTCACCATCACCGCCCATTGGCGCCACCAACAAACCCTAAAAAAATGAGAAATCCCCAAAAAAACGAGATCTGAAAAATACAACAACAGATCTAAAAAAAAACGAGTATATGTTAATGGCGACGAGTGGGTGGTGGTGTTGGTGGTTGGAGGACAGGAAGGGCGTATTGTGAAGGTGTCGCGAAGGAGAAAGATGAGCAGGTGGTGGAGTTGTGAGGTGCTGGGTTAACTCACCGGAGTAGTGGCGGTGTCGCCTGAGATTAAGTCGCCGGAGCAGTGGTGATGTAGTTATCAGGTGGTGGGTTAACTTGACTAAAGGTGGTGAGAGGGACACTAAATGAGAGGAGGGAGATAGATGAGATAGAGTGAACACTGAGAAGTTAATAAATATGGAGGAGTAATTAGAGTTAAGTAGGTGGGTTAAATTAGATATAAGATGATTTAGGTGGGTTAAATGGGGTAAAATGTGTAAATATTTAAGTGGCATTAGGACAAAATGGTCATTTTAAATACCCATAAAAGGAAATAAAGCAAATGGGAACATTATAGTGGGTTGTCCCAAAATAGAAAATGGGAACATTATAGGAGAATGGAGGGAGTACATATTAGGGCTCGCTTGGATTGGGGTAATTGTTACTGGAGTAATGGGGGCTAAAATAGTAAGAAATGAAAGGAGATTGGTGGTTAGTGGTGGTTGTGGAGGGTGGAAAGAGGAGGTAATAATTTCTCCCTAATCTCCTCGTATTTCTTCTTATTTTAGCCTCCATTACTCCCTTAATAATTACCCACACCCAAGCGAGGCCTTACATTAAATTGTACTCTGTTGAATTTTTCCATCACAAATGCACTTTAGTAATAGCTCACCCAAGTGACCCAACATACTTACTGACAACATACGTGACTCGAATCTTTCTGCCTCAAATAGCATGCTGAATAATAGCAAACAGCACATGTGACTCGAGTCTTTCTGCCTCAAGCTTGAAGACTGAAATTAAACTCTCATGCTAAGCCTGCTCTCGTCTAGCCTAAAATGACAGAAGTCAAAAACAAACCTTTGAATCACTCTACCTAGCATTAGTAGCATACAATGATGCACTAGAACCTAAAGGTAAAATTCAAACTGAATACTTCACAAACAAGACGCCACTAACAGATAAGATATTATAACACGCACGGTCACACCACTATCCCCTCAATGATCCTTCCGCTTCGACCATCCAACTCTACGCATCGACTCCAAAGGTCTTGAGCACCGTCCAGCACAAACAATTCCAAGACACAAACAGCAAATAGACAAAAGTCCAGCGCCTCATTAACACGGCAATAAATAAGGTACCAAAGAACCTATGAATGCCTCAGCTTTTTCAGGGATTATTTTTCACATTGCAGTTCCAGCTATATTCTTCCATTTTAATAGAGCGCATGTAGATCCTAATCCATTACACATCCCTTCTAAAACTATCACGATCCAAAAAACTTGCTTAAATCCACGGAAATTACATAAAATCTCTCAAGCTTTCATTCATACGCCTCACTTCTAATACAACATTTCCTCCCCCTAACCTTCTCTTCCCTTGCTGAATTTACCTATGAAGACCTAGACGCCACTAACAAAGAAGATATTTATAAGTCACTTCATCAATCTCGACTTGAATGACAACGATTCCTACGGGCTAAAGACTACAGAAGCAGATCAGCATAGATGTAAAGAAGCAGGTCAAAGTATTCTAGCTTAGAATATTTAGCTGATAAATACTCTAAATTATCATACCGCGATTACAGCTACGAAACACGCTGAATAAATCAACGAAACCTAGTTTTCTTTCCAAATTATCAATCATTCAACAAATATATATATAACCTAGATAAATTATACAGTATTAAATTCAAACAGCGATTAAAGCTACTAAAACACACTAAATAATTCAAGGAAACCTAATTTTCTTTCTTAATCATCGATCATTCAAGAAACTTACACAACTTAGATACGATAAACTAAACTATCGAACCGCGATTACAGCTACTAAAACACACTAATTAAATCAAAGAAAACTATTTTTCTGTGTAAATCATCAATCATTCAATAAATTAAATTATCAAACAGCGATTACAGCTACTAATACACACTAATTTCAATCCGCAATTACAGTTACTAAAACACGATATATAAATCAGAGAAACCTAGTTTTCTTTCTAAATCATCAATCAGTAAACAAAAAATACAGATAAATAAATTAAACTATCAAACAGCGATTACAGCTACTAAAACACACTAATTAAATAATAGAAACCTAGTTTTCTTTTCTAAATCATCAATCATTCATGTGACAGCCTAAATACGATAAATTAAACTACGAAACCGCGAATAAAGCTACTAAAACACACTAAACAAATCAAAGAAACCTAGTTTTCTTTCTAAATCATCAATCATTCAACAAACTAAGTTCGAACTACAATTACAGCTACTAAAACACATCAAATAAGCACAATGCACTGTAATTAAACAAACAAAAAACCGCAAATTACACAAATTGTAGATAATTAACTACTAATTAAAAAAACAGATCTAAGCATGCATAAACATTAAATTTAACAAAAAAAATAATTAAAAATGGACGAAAAAACGAAGGAATTAAAGAGAACGAACCGGAAGAAAAGGCGAAGAAGAAGACGAAGAGCGGAAGAATAAGAAGCAGAAGAAAGAATGCAACAATGGCGGATACCGAAGGTGCAGCGTTTCTACTCCTGGAATCGCTTGTACCTAATAACCACCTTTTCACCGCCATTATTATTATTTTATTATTTTAATAGATAATTAAATCTTGTAATCTTAGTAAATTAGCATGAGAGAGGAGGTTACAGAGCAACAATGGAGATTAAGGTTTGAGAAGAGAGAGAAAGAGAGGGAGGGAGAGATCTGAGGTTAACGGAGGTGCATTGTTAGAGAGAGAAAGTTTGGGAGTTTAATTTGTGTGTGTGATTCAAGATTGATTGATTTTTGGTTTCAAGGAACACGGGAAAGGGAAAGTGTTG
This sequence comes from Silene latifolia, assembly GCF_048544455.1. Classification (NCBI taxonomy): domain Eukaryota; kingdom Viridiplantae; phylum Streptophyta; class Magnoliopsida; order Caryophyllales; family Caryophyllaceae; genus Silene; species Silene latifolia. The sequence goes on from NC_133531.1 coordinate 3,907,846, forward strand.
CGAGTATTGAGTACTCCTATTTCCTTTTCTTTATCAAAATTGCTAAAGATCGCCCCTATATTACTCATCTCGCCCCTAATGTTCGTTTCACTTTCCAACTTTGCCCTTTTCTCTAAAACATTCTCAAAACTAATTTTTATCGGTAATTCAAAATATGAGTGACGATGACCCATTTTACGATAATTAATAACCAAGCACGATTAAATTAGAAACAAAATTGACGATTAGAAACGTAAAAACTTCAAACGATCATAACTATGTGCTCGGGTGTCCGATTTTAATGAATTTTTTTTTCAAATCACTTAACTCGACGAGATTTAACGCAAAAAAAAAAAAAAAAAAAAAAAAAAAAAAAAAAAAAATTAAAAGTGGGCCAATTCGTGTGAAAAACACGGAAGCAGCGCAAGCATTCATGTGGTTTACATGAACCGGCCTTGGCCATTTCATGTAAATCACACGAATGGGCTAGGCGATTCATGTGGATTACACGAATCGCTCTGTTTGGTTCGTGTAAACCACATGAATCGGCCTAGGCCAATTCGTGTTTTTTACATGAATGGACCACTTTTTAATTTTTTTTTTTTTTTTTTTTTTTTTTCCATTGCGTTCGTCTCGTCGAGTTAAGTGATTTGAAAAAAAATTTTGTCAATATCGGACACCCGAGCACAAAGTTATGATCGTTTGAAGTTTTTTGGTTCTTTAATCGTCAATTTTTGTCCAATTTAAATCGTCATTTCGTATTTTTTGAGACGGTTTTGTTTTTGTTAATTTCTGAAGCGGTTTTTTTTTTGAAATTTTAAATTCAAAATCGAAAATGAGAGAAAAGGAAGGTATATGGGGTTTTAATTACTCAAGGGCAAAATGGTAATACTTAGGGGCGATATGAGTAAAACTAGGGGCGATCTTTAGCAAACCCGTTCTTTATTTTTCCTTTCTTTTATTATTCTGGTTTATCATTAGAGATTTAGAGGTGGTTAATAGTACGTGTCGATCCAATTTGATCTCTTTGTCGAGTCAACATTCATGTAAATATAGCCAGCTCGTGTGACTCGCCTCCTACAAGGGCTGGGTCAGAATTAAACTTCCCGTACTCGACCCTAACTCAACTCGGTCTTTAAACCGACCTTAACCAAATTACATTAATGAATATTTTATATCAGAAAAAAATAAAATAAGCCTAATTTAGCTCGAACAGACCACCCCAACCAATCAACAAGCATGTTAGGGTTAGGTTTACCCTGAGCTAACGCGGTCAACCTAACCCACCCTAGGGTTTATTCAAGGTTGGTCCAGCTGACCCAAACTCGTGATGAGGTGGAGCTGACCCGACCCTATTTAGACGTGATTAGTGGTTATCTCTAGTCATCATGGTAGTAGAGATAAATAAAATTTTATTTGTTAAAATAATAAGTAAATAACTTGGTTAGAGTTAAAGGTACTAGTAGAATAATAATATAAAATACTTATTTAAGCGCGAAAGTGGTAATTAAGCCCCTTAACTCTGTTCAATTGTGAAATTAGGTCCCGTAACTTTTATTTGAAGCAATCAAGCCCCTTAAGTTTCATCAAAAGTGAAATTCAACCCTATTTTTAAAATTTACACAAGAATTTTAATTAAAACAATTTATATTAGTATTAAACAATTTATTAAACAACTAAAAATTACTAATTGCAACTTTACGAATTTTTACATAATTTATTAATCATTGAAGAACACTTTTACATACATATTTAGTAAATTGTTTATAATTTATATAACATTCATACATATATGATAAATTGTCTATATATTATAAAATTCAAAATAATATAATTCTCAATATTTAATACAAATATAAAAGTTCTAAAATTATAAAACAAAATATTTTATATTTGATAAATTGTATTAAAAGTGATATTAATATAAGAATTTGGTGAAAATTGTGAAATGGGGTTGAATTTCACTTTTGGTGAAACTTAAGGGGTTTGATTGCTCCAAATAAAACTTATAGGGCCTAATTTCACAATTGAACAAAGTTAAGGGGCCTAATTACCACTTTCGCGCTTATTTAAGTGTATTATATAGGGCGAGATTGGTTGAACTTAACACCGAGGGAAGATTTGACATAGGGTTGATTAATTCGGATTTAAGCTGAAACTGTCTGGACTAAATTGAACTGAATTTAATGAAGCTGTACTGGACTGAATTTATTTGAACTGAAGTAAAGAATTAATTTGTGAAGAGAAAAGCTGAATTGAACTGAACTGAACTGGATGAAGTTGAACTGAAATTAAGTCCAAAAGAACATAGCAGAGCATTAAGATCACTCGTTTCTTCCTTGGACGATTTTCTAAGCTTGAACGCTTATGATTTTACTATCATTAAGATCGCAAAACCAACACAATTTCAACTAGTCTTCCTATACGGTAGTAAATTACAACAGAGGAAAAATGATCATCTTATAAAAAAATGTAATCATTTTTGATAAAAAGTTCTAATTAAAGTAGCTCATTCATGATGAGCAACACAGAAAAAATAAAAAAAATTAATATTTTAAGGTGTCGAATAAATAGCAATTTTACTTTTGACCTAATAAAAAATTACACTTATTTTATTTACATAATAATTACTTCCACTCAATAAATTTAAGGGATATTCTACGTGGTACCCCTCAACTTTTCGACTTTCTACGTGGTACCCCTACTATTTAAAACATACATGGTACCCCTAATTGTTGTCATTATCACTAAGTGCACCCCTAAACTTTATTTTCCGTCAATTAAACTCAGTTTTAGGCGTTAAGTGATGACTTGGGTGCGTAACCAAACTTGTCATTTATTATCCCACGACATATGAACTCTATTAGGCTCAATATCCATTTCGATCCTAATATTTATTGCTATATATGGGCTAAAAAAATTTTGATGGAAAATTTATTGATCCCATGCCAAATTATCACGTCCAAAGGTGGATATTGAGCCTAATAGAGTCCTTATGTCATGAGATGATAAATGACAAGCTTGGTTTTTTTTTTTTTTTTTTTTTTTATTAGGTAAGGAAACAAATGACAAGCTTGGTTACGCGTCCAAGTAATCACTTAATGCCTAAAACTGAGTTTAATTGACGGAAAATAGAGTTTAGGGGTAAACTTAGTGATAATGACAACCATTAGGGATATCATGTATATTTTAAAAAGTGTACGGGTACTATATAAAAAGTCAAAAAGTTAAGGAATACCATATAGAATATCTCTAAATTTAATTTATCATGAACCTTCAATAGAAAGCGAACTGTGTATTGTGGACAAAACATTACAAATATTTGTTTTGTTTCATAGTCATCGTCGGCATTGAATTTAATCTTTGTTTTTAATCACGAGAGTGAGAGTGACAAGTACACTTCAACATAGCTTTAGCTTTCAATATTGAGTCACTGCAATACTAATGCCGGAATTCTGCAGTTGTTAACAAAAGGAGTAGTGATTTTAATGCTTAATTAATTACTCTAAGAGTCGTCATTATTGATAATGACATCTTTAATAATGTTGCTTTGTGCTATAAGTTGATAATTGATGGTCCTAATTAGGAAAACACAAAATCTCATTTGTGACCAACACTATCCGTCACTTTGGAATGACGAATACCATTTTACCTCACAAAGTACCCACTTTTTCTCTCTCTGCAACACTATTCATGTGGTCCCCTTTCTACACTAACCCATTTTGTTACCATTTTAACTCACAAAATATCCGCCACAAATGGTGACCCGTCACAAGGGAGACCAATTGTTAGGAAAAATACTTGTATAAGACGGTTTTAAACAAATTTATCGTAAAATGAGATCTTTTTGTAACCAATTTAACTGAGAAATATGGTTGTATTTAAATCCGTTTTACAACTGTATTAAGTGTAAATCTACCTTATACAAGACTAAGACTCATCTAAGGTGGATATATCTGTCTTAACCCTTAACCTTGAGACTGGTCAAGCATCACACCTATTTCAAAAACAGAATGCATTGAGATAGTAAAAAGTTTGTCTCATTTATACACATGGGTTGTTATTTGACACGTTTTATTCTTAAGACGGGTATATCCGCCTATTGTTTTTTTATATAGGTTATGCGATATTAGTTCAGGATTAGGTTGTCGGTGACTTGGTTGCGTACAATACATGCTTTTTTCTCAGTATCATATTTTTCAATTGTATATGTATGAAAACATCATTTAATTAATTATAACAATTACATAATATTCAAAATATATTTACGGTAAATTCAAAGTCAAATAATCGCCATAATAATGGTAAGCTTCACATTTGAAATTGCATGCGTACTTCTCATTTAAGTATTTAACCCAAAATTCAATTGACAGCCATTAAGTAATTTATTTATGTACACTGATTGCCATAAATTACGGTATGGGCAATTGGGCATAGCTGTTGCTGAGTAGTATCGAGCACACATGCTATAGTTATTGGGGGTAATTTCGTAACTTCCAAAGCTAGCTGGCAAATGAATTTATGAATCTAAAATGTTGCACGTACTAATACTTATTATACACTAAATAATCACCAAATCAGAGTGGCGCAGCGGAAGCGTGGTGGGCCCATAACCCACAGGTCCCAGGATCGAAACCTGGCTCTGATATATAAGAAAGCTTCCTGCCCAATTTTTTTTTCTCAGTTTCATTCTCACACGGAAGAAAGGAGGCTGCTACATGTTAGCTCATTAATTTCTTCATGTTCCCGTAACGTTTGTGATTTAGTTCGTTTTAAGGATAACTTTGCGGCCTAATGTTAGTCCTAAAATTACGACTTATTAACTAATGATAGTTTTAAGCTAGTACGGAGTATGAAACAAGCCTATAATGAAATAAAGATTGAGGATGCTCGATGAAAGTAACCTTGTCAGTTCCCCATTCGATAAATATACAAATAAATTTGCTTGTAGATGACTCTTGTGAATATTGGAAATTCCGTCAAAAATTAAGTCTCTTCTGCAGCTTATGCACGTAGGCCTGTGTGAACATGAATCGAGACATCAAATACTTCAAAACGCATATAGCCGAAGTCACCTTAAGGATTAATAATGTACGTGGGGACGATATTTAAGCAGACTTATCGACAAAATGCTGGTAAGGTACATAAAGATTTACACGAGATTGAACCAGACACCAGCACAGCTATTAAGTATTAACAGACCATTAGCATAATCTTGGACGGAGAAGAGACTAGACTTCCAGTCGTTGGGTTTGCCATATATCTAAACCTCTATGCGAGCTCTCCAATACTATAGGATAGGGTTCGATTACAAGAGCAATAGATGTTTTCCAGAGTTATGACTAACGAACTTCAGTAATGCCGCAGGCGCCAGTTAAGAATATTGCCACATCCAAGTAGTCTCCAATCTGCAAACCCAAAATAATTGAGACACACCTTTGTTTAGGGTAATGTAAGGTCGAGTTAAGTGATTAAAGAATACCTGAAACCTGAGTTGAGCTAGCGTCTTCTCATCATCTAACGCTCTTGTACAATGTGACAATGTTTTACCCACCTTCAAGATCGTGAAAAATGAAAATGATACTGTTAGGGCTGCTGTCAAGGCGATCTATATTACGCTAAAATGCTTAAAAGTATGAAACACGATCTACAGTTGTATTTAAAGTCTATTAGTTATTTAGACACGTCATTTTATGGGTTCGGAACTGTTGGTGTCTATGCATTCGAGTATTCATTCTTGATCATTAAGAAACAAACCACCTCTCTGTAGATGTATACGAGGGTAAGGCAGTGCTAAACCGAACCCCCTACCTCACCAAAGGCGAGACTGTGGAAGTCATCAAGGCACCGGGATATTGATATTATTATAAATGGCTATAAATCTACCATACAAATCAACATACATATCAAATAGAAGTTTTTTTTAGTAGTCAGATAGAGCTAAAAGAAGGGGAGATGAGGAAATTACCCGTCTAACTATGAAGCAACCATTTCTGTCAGGATAAACAAGAGCAAAAGATAACAATGCATCTCTCCTTCTTGCTTGTGGAATCGCCTCCCTAACCTATCATACAGTTTTTTAGTCAATTTACAACAATTGAGTGAAGCAGGGGTAGAACATTGTGCAGCACAGCCCTTACAATAGGTCAACAATTATAGAGATTTGTGTATTTCGTAAAATTACATTAATCACACAATCGCAGTATTGATAGCATGATTAATCACATATTACACTCGAATTAATTTTTTGCTATAGCTGATGACCAGAAATTAACTATGTTGGCCAGATATAAACCGCATGTGAATGAAGGCGAACTTCTAACTTGTTGACATCATATTCAATACAAAGTTACAAACTAGGGAACGTGTGTAAATGGTTCTCAACTTTTCGTTCTGGAACAGCGGGACTTTGTTAGGTAAATTTATGATCATAATTAACGTAAAGTTAACAATCAGCTGATTCACACATGCACAACAGAGCCACACAGGTCCCATGACAATCGTTGTACATCTTCATTATATAGGCGGCTTCTGAAACACAATAAAATTGAATTGGGTATAGGCAAGGGCAAATTTGCAGGCAATTAAGCCCACCTTTCTGGAAGACTATTTGTCTCCCGAGCACAGAGCAAAAAAAAAAAATAGAAGACATTCACCATCTGTAAAATTTAACTCTGGAGTAATCATGGTTAATAAATTATCAGTTCCGGTGTAAAACAGTGGAGCTAAGGTAAACTGCAGGATAAGGAATTATAAAGGCGAGTAGCCATCACAAGGCTAAATGGTATTATTCATCATCTTACAATCCAAAGATTTTCTGAATTATAAGGTTCCAGAAGAGAATGGTGAGAAAGAAGGAACAGCCATGAGGGGTCCATTTAGCATGGTAGAGATTTGGGTTACATGATGATTTGCACAACCCTCACATAATGAATCGTTTGTGGTTATTATCCGTACAATGGCATTGGTTAACAGCTATACATATGACGCTCTACTGAGTGTATATCATGTAATCATGTAGCACTAATTATGAACTCATAGAAAGCAACCCTGCCGGAGAGTGCATATAAAATCACGCTACAATTGGGATTTACATCACAAAGGTCTGATAGTCGGCGACAGGGGAACAACTATTAGATTCTAGAGAGAGAAAAAGCACACATATTCCCACTGACCACTGTATGAACTGAAAACCCCAAGTACAAGCCACGCAAGAAAAAAAATCATAATAACACTCACCACCAGGCACCAACAACAATAAATAAACACGTAGCAAAAGTAAGCGACTTTGAAGGAGTTGGAAATGGAAGACATGAAGGCCTGAAATATATACCAGACTAGTTAGCTCACGGAGTGTAGCATCCTTCCATGTGTAGATTTGAAATTCACTTTTTGGTTCTTTACCTCCCACTGCAAAGTCCTCCATGTTGTGATGACTTCCAATCTATAACATGTTCGAGTCAATTATCATGTCAATGATTCAATCTACATTCAGGCAATTGATATAACCACGACGTCCAAGACACATTTACAGATGAAGAGGTAGGAAACAGAATGTCCTATTAAAAATAAGAAGATAGCAGACTACTTCACATGAATAAAGCAGAGAAAGAGTAATGTATGTTTCGAAAACACAGAAATTGCAAGCTCTGTAGTCTGTACCTTAGCAAACACTCGAAGCAGCATAGGACAAGTCTGCAATCAGGACGACAATTTCGTTACCGACTTCATAGCTGAATTTGTCTTATTACAAACATCACAATGAACAAATTGCAACATAAACAAGAACTTAAGTTACTTAACAGCATTTCATATCATTATACTGAAATGAGTCAAAAAAAAAACTTTTAAAACTTTTACAGAAGTAACACAACTCATAATAAACTGCGGCTGATGGACTCTTAACCACGGTTTTCTAACCTAGCATTCTTTGTTGCTGCTGAAGAAAAAGGGTCATTGAGACGATTAACTTTACAGATACCTACAATAAAATCAATATTAACTCACGAACAAACAACCAATTTTCTCACTATCTAAATCACCCTACGAGTTAAAGACATTAAGACCCCGGTTCTTTTGGACTTATCTTCAGTTCAGTTCGGTCCTAGTAAGTTAAGTTCATTTCCGAGAGTTTCAGTGGAAAAGAAGAAGGCCTTATCATCGTAACTACATTAATCAACTGACAGAGTGACAGGACATTCAATATCACCAAATCACCAAATCACCAAATTAACCCAACATAAAGCCGACTTAGCCATTTTCTCTACTGAATACATCCAATGACATGACATATTCATTACTCCCTTCCATTCTTTACGTTCATCCAATTTTTCAAAATCCGAATTCTTCTTCAGGTTCATTTTGAAAAATGGGATGAGCACTATGCAACGAAGGGTAAAACTTCACAATATCGAGTAACATTCATGAATACCGCCTCTACTGAAAACATCCATCAACATGACATATTCATTCCTCCCTCCAATTCTTAACGTTCTTCCCATTTTCCAAAATTCGACTTCTTCTTTAGGTTCACATTTGAAAAATGGGAAGAACACTATGAAACGGAGATTATTACTTCACGATATCGACTAACATTCATGAAAACCGTCACTACAAAACCCTAAACAAACACAAAACAACAAAATTCATCATCTTTATTGTACATTAGTACCAAATGTTCGCCTCATCCAAATAAACTCAAATTATTCAGAAATTCAGCATAAATTTCATATAAACACACAAATATCCGCAATTAAAAACACTAATTACTCAACAAAACTTCATAATTTTGAATTTCGAACGAAAAGAAGTAAACCTAAAACCCTAAAGAAAGCTGAAAATAAGGTAAATTGACGAAAAATTGAACCTTTTCCCGTTCGACGAAGACAGCGCCGCGAGAGACGGCCGTAGAGGGCGGAAGTGGTGGTGTTTGTTGCGGCGGACGTTTGGTCTTCTTCTGTCTCCGAATTCTCCGAGGACGTGCTCCATTTCCCGCCATTTTTTTGCTTTTCTCTCACTCTGATGCTCGTCACTTAGTAAGTCTTAAGTGATTAACGGTACAAGTGTACAACAGAGCAAATATTATTTGTAGTGTCCAAATTATTGTATAGGACCGTCTAGCATGATTCTCGTACGGGGTAACTCAATTAGAAATATTACTAGTTTTAAATACGTGCAAAATTTTTTGCACGGGTATGTATTTGGGTCGTTATTAATATTTTTTGGATATATATTTTTTTGTTTTGCATTTCTATTGTACTTATCTAGTTGGTTTAAATCAGCGATCTACATGTTTAAACTTATTACATATATCTGTTCACGTGCAATGGGTTAAGAGAAAATAACAAAAGATATTTTAAAAAAAAATATATCGTACTATCTAATTTTTAAAAATTATGCATGTAATTTATTCGCATTATATGTAAATGTAATTCAATCCCGTAATTAAATGTAATTCATTCTCGTAATTATGTAATTTTATTTTTATTAGTTTTTTTTTTTAAATTATGTAATTCATTTATTTGTAGTTAGTTTCATTTATTCCGATTTGTAATTCATTCCGCTTATATGCCATTAATTTCATTTATTCCGAATGTATAAAATTATTTCATAGTATTTGTTCTAAGACGGAATTTGTCGCATGTTTGTATAGCCGGAATTCTGAAGAAATAAATACATTGCACACTAACGGGTCTCACCATATATAACATGTATTTTTATAAAAAAAAAAAAGTTGAATTAATGACGTGACACGCCCTGAATTGAAATTGTCTTCTGAATTAATAAAGATAAGATTTGTAGTGTCCAAACAACACAGTACTTCGTATAAGGTTGATATGGTAATTGGTATACGACTAAATAGGTAAACTAAGATGGATTTGTGCCGATTTGTAGATTTTGGATCGGGTTATTTTGGGTCCGGGTTATTTTGGGGCCAACTATTATTAAATTATTTGTGGATAATAATCAATTTGCAACAATAAATATTCGGGTAGGGTTATATTGTGTCGGATCAATTCGGGTGGGTCAAGTTCGAATGTCGGGTCGGGTTATTCGGGCGAGTTGTTCGATTCGGGTCAATTTTACCAGGTCTAATATATCGTACACGTTTTGGGGTAGTAATATTAATTATAGTTTGTAGTTTTTTTTTGTTTTTTTGAAAAACATGTGCATAGTTACGTTACTGAGTAAAATTTAAAGTTGACCCGAAGAAATTGGATGATTAAGATTTTAAACTCCACAGTTTTTGATACTCGGTTAGGGCAGGTCCCATCATAGATGGATATGGAAATAAGGATATGAGTTTTATTTTACGGGGTACGAGTGTTATGAAATCTATTTTAGCCCCAACTCAATCCAATGATGACACTCCTAGCAAGCACCTTATAATTGAGCATATAGCGAAGTGGTAAAAAATCACTATGTTCATGTGATATACGTGCATTCAATTAAAAAATGTACCATGTAATATCATAATCAAACAAAAAATGAATAAAGCAACAATCACCGGCCCATTTATATAAGTCATTCTTCTAAAAGTCATATCATAAAACTCTTTTATGCAGTTTTATTTTAAAGCGGGTGAAAATCACATGAATGTTTACTGCCACAACTTATATAATACCGTACTACTCTTTATAGTCCGCAAAATTATAATTATAATCCGTAATTAAAATTATAATTGACATTACCTTGTAAAATTAAAAAAAATGTTGAATAACATCTTGTAGATGAACGTACCACCACTAGTGCACCACAATTTCACATTAAAGAATCTTACTATATCTCCACATACACACACTAGAGGCACAAATATTATCCTACAACTGGTTGTATAAAAGCTATGTACAACCGTGTCAAAGTTATTGAGCTTTCACACAAAATTGTTGAGTTATTTTACAAGTTATTGAGCTATTTTACGAAGTTATTGAGCTTAATAATTATTCTGTTAAGCTCAACAACTTTGTATCATAACTCGATAATTTTGTTAATAGAGCTCGACAACTTTGTAACAAAGCTCCACAACAATGAATAAGTTGTATATACAACCGGTTGTATAATACATTAACTGCACTAGAGGTGCACATATAACACATATTACAAAACTAACGACTTATTAGTATTGGAACACCATATGAAACCAAATTAATGCCAATTGCTTCATTTGTTAGTTGTTACAAAGATTTGGTGCAATCACATACATGAGATTCCATGTTTTCATGTTATTTGTAGAGTGGATTACTATAAACGCGTTATGAATTATTGTGAAACTGTCTGTCAGGAGACTTACCCAACACGTTATTACGTCTTAAACAGAATAATCCGATAACTCTCTATTACGCGTTAAGTTTTTTATACATGCATATTAAGCAAAAGCAACCACCACACCACACTACTCTTGAAAAAGGCCAAATAAAATTAAGAATATATACAAAGGTTATTGCTAAATTTGGGAAAAGTTTCTTCACCCACTAAAGTTGCTATATAGACTAAAAATGATGCACATAGTATTAGCTCCAAAAAACAATCCAAAAATTTCATAGTATTGTTTTCTCTTCTTCATTTTTCTCCAAAAAAATTTCAAGAGCAAATAATAAAGGGTAATATGGGAAGAGGAAAAGTGAAACTTATGTTAATACCGAACAAAATTAGTAGACAAGTGACATTCACTAAGCGTAGGAATGGTCTCATCAAGAAAGCTTATGAGCTCTCCGTTCTTTGTGATGCCGAAATTGCCCTCATCGTCTTCTCGTCTCGTGGAAAGCTCTATGAATTTAGCAGTCTTGGGTAAATACATTTTATTTCTACATTTTATCTATTTTTTGTATAGTATTTTTTTGGTGAATTAAAAAAAAATGAAGAACAAAGGAATGATTTGTTTTTATAAAAATTAGGGTTACTTAGTAATACAAATGGCTGACTGACATGTGGGAGATCTAGGGTTTTTTTTTTCATCAACTTCTCATTTCATTTTGTTTTACAAATTACAAATAAAACCGTTTTACATTGTGAGATGATCATTTTATTACTCCGTATTAGTTAAACATTCTTTTAATATTATCAATATATAAGTGTTGTTTTTATGTATATAAAATGATAATCATCTCATACTGTAAGATGTTATTATACAATAATTATTACTATTACTGCATTTATTCAACTAAAATAATTTTTTTTTCATCTTCCATTTTGAATTTCCTGCAATTATATTTGCAATTTTTTCTCAAATTATATTGTCTGTAGCTGGAATTGTTTCTTTTGTTGTTACTTGTTAAGTTGTTAGCTTCTATTTTTATGCTTGGGCTCTTGGAGATAAAATTATTGCTGAAATTAATGTTTCACAAAAAATACAGTAATAGTAATTTTATTTTTTCAGTGTAGTAATTATGAATGTGCAATAATTAGAGGAATTTATATTTACATTTGTGTCAGAAAGATTTTCTAGGATTTTTCTTTTACAATGTCTCATCAATTTTCCATAAATGATTGTTGTTTTTCTCCAACAATTACTTTGCTTGTTTGGCCTGTTTCAAATTTGTAATAATAATGATATCTCATTTGTGGCAGTGAAAATGTGAACATTTTACGATAAAAAAATGACCATTATATGATAAATAAGAATTTCTGGATGGTTAGTTTTACTCCGTCACAATTTTAATTTGAGTGTCATAAGAGAGACAACCTGATCTTGCATCTATATTCATTTGAATATTTGTAGCAACTTTTTTTGTTTTAATTTAAACAATTTTTAGTCCCTCATCTAATAAGTTAATTAAGGGTTACAACCTACACATAACGAACTAATCACAATCATTGATCATTAGGAGTCTAGGATATGAAATAATTTATTAATTAGGTGTTAATCAATAATCATCCACTTAACTTTTTGTTCCGGGTGTAATTCCAGAGCAGTTATTTGTTACCACCCGTGCTTGTAGAATGACGTCTTTGGCTGAATCCTCCTTTCGGTCTCCTGAAACAGTGAACAAACTGAGGGCTCGGCTTTGGACCGAGCGAACTCACTCCGACGCTCAAGTCAGTAAACTTAGAGAGATAAGTTGTTGTTACTTGGCGAAGTATATTTTGTAGAGAGATAAGGAAGATATTACCAGATGAATAGTGATTCTTAGGTTAAATTGTGGATCCTTTCCTCAATGAGGGTTGAGGAGTATTTATAGACTTTCACCTTTTGTCACGTAGTGGCCAAGTGGCTAGCAGGTGGAAAGACTGATCTACCCTCGGCCGAAGGACCCATGGCAGGCCGGCGGGCCCTGTTGACTCGCCGCCGAGGGGTCTTGGATATGAGTTCGCGGATGTGTGCCCCGGCTGGCTAGTTGCCCCAGCCGGGACCCAAGAGACAGGCCGACAGGCTGCGTCGGTTAGGCTGTCTAAGCCGTTGACTTGCTGTGGATATCTTTGACCTTGCTCAATATGTTGACTTGGTCAGCGGGTGCAGAATATGCCCCATCAATTTGCCCCCAGCGTAGTCTATGCCGTGGTATGGGCTCCGATGTATGTTGAGCGTGTATTCTTCGCAAGTAAAAATTTTCTGCCCCGACTTCTTCTACCTCGGCTTGGTTCTGCTTAGGCCGTACCATATCCCCCCTCCACATGGATGTGTAAAGGGTATCCGATGTGGAAAAGAAAGTGACGCTGGCCGAGACCAGGGTTGAGAGTGCCGGTTGTTTTTGATTGCCCCCCGGCCGGTGCTACCTAGCTTGGCTGATTATGTGGCCGGCGGAGAACAGAGACTTAGGAATTTGTTGAGGAAGATGAATAGGCAGAGAGATATGAAGGGGCGTGTTGAAGACGCTTGGTCACTGTTGCATTGATTGACGTTCAACTGTTGCAACGATTGACATTCCGTGGTTGCATGTCTGACACGTGTCTTTTTCGCTGATTGGTTGACGTTCATGGCTGTGCCCTGATTGGTCCTTCTTCATGGGCTTTCCCCTATAAATAGGGCAGTTAGTCCCTGAAATTGGCCACCAATTTCATTTTCTCTAAAATTTTCTTCTCTTTAAACTTTCAAGGGCTTCTTTCTCTTCTAATCTTCAGAGTCGTTACTTCGGCTAGTGCTTTTCTTCAAGGTAAACAAACAAATTTTTCTCAACTTTTTAACTTGTAAGTCTTGTTGTAAACATGTCTTCTTCTGATGCCGGTCCTAGTAACCGTGCGCCGGGGGGTTCCCCGTCGCGTCTTGATGAGGAGGAGATACTAGACGCCGTCCCGATAAGGTCTGGGGGCCCTAGGTCTCCTTCTCCCGAAGTCGATCTAAAAGCTTTGGAGGATTGGGAGGATGATGATGATGTTGATGATGACGGTGATGATGCTTAAAGGGCTTATCCTAATGAGGGGAGGCAGTACGTCATGGATCACGGCGAGGCCTGTAAGGTCCGCCTTGACCGTGCTTCGACCCATAAGTTCGCCAGTTGTTCCGGCGAGACATTTTTCGAGGGCCATTTCTACTTCGGCAGGGGGTACAAAATTGTTATCCCTGAGGAGGGTCAGACCGTCTGTTGCCCTCCACCGGTTGCACCACCGGCGTATACATCCCGCACCGGAGTACGGGCTCCGGTTTCCGCTGAATGATTACGTTATGGCCATCATTAGAGCCATGAACGTCGCCGTGGCCCAACTGCACCCGTTGGCTATTAGGACCATAGTCGGCTTTGTATGGCTCTGTCTCTTCAAGGGGGAAGTCCCAACGGTTAATTTATTCCGTCGGTTTCACCACCTTCGGCCGTCGTTTGCTGGTCGCGTCGGATGGTACAGCGTGCAAATGGAGCCGGGTTACGTCTCCGTTGATAAGCTTTCTTCCTGCAAAGACTGGAACGATCGGTGGGTGTACGTTGAGGTGCCGGATGACTATCCGCTGCCCCGGTCCTTCCAGCACCAAGTTAATTTGCGGTGCGAGACTAAGGCGGAGCATGACAAATGGGTCACCCGGAAAAAGCTTAAGATGGACGTCAGCAAGGTCCCTCTTAATGCGGATGAGAAGTTGGCGATGAGGCTTTTTGAGGCGGACAAGAGTGGGGTGCCGAAAAGATGTATTCCCCCAACGCAGATCATTCTTCAGGATGAGCTACTCTGCCATGTCGGCCTCATACCGGCCCTAGCGCAGAGTGAGTGGGGTCGGTGTGAGGCCCATCTCTGCTCTCAATGTTTCTGTTTCTTGAATTTTGATTTATTTCTTCTACTTAACTCTTGCTTTGTTTCCTTTGCAGACCACTTTGGACCGGACCTGTCTGAGGATATACTCCGGAGAATGGGGCTGCACAAGGATAAGATCGTTGCTGATTTGCATCCTAAGGCTCTAGCCCGTGATCGCAGAACGTCGCCGAATGATCTCATGGATCAGCAGCTGAAAGGCTTGAATGTGGAGGCGGCCCAGGCGAAGGTTGTTAGTAACATGCCGCGCCGAACGCGGAAAACAAAGTCTTCGGCGGCGACGGCGTCGACATCCGTTCCACCTCCCATCCCTTCAGTCCAGAAGGAGACGGTGGTGATCGTTGACATTACCAATGGGGGGGACTCCGATGCGGAGGGATCTCCCCTTGTCCGTAAGAGGAAAGAGCCTGCCCCTGCCGCTAATGCTTTCCGCTGCCGCTCTGCTCTGCTGCGCGGCAAGGAAATGCGTCCTCCGCCCAAGAAGGCCAAGCATGGTATAGATCTATCCTGTGGCTCAGACTTAGCCGGTTCATTAGGCGTTCCTGATGACGGGCTCTCCGGTATGTCCATGTATATTGACACGGATGCTTTAATTGAATTTTTTGTAGATCAACCGCTGCCGTCTACCGGTCACACTATTGAACGGCGTGCCGAGGAGAAAACTGCGCAGGCAAGTGGTCAAGACGCCACCGTTGTCACCTCCTTCCCGAAGCCTACCCCCCTCCAGATTAAGTCGGAGGGCCTAAGTTTGATCAGGTTACTGGCGAAGTGGGCTGATACGGCCGGTGCTCATATTGTGGAGCAAGAGAAGACCATGGCTGAAGCTGCCCCACAGCTCGAGCGGCTAAGGCTTGAACTCGACGCAGCGAACAAGGAGGCTAAGAGGGCCAAGGCTGAGGCTGAAGAGGCAGTCCGTGCTGAGAGAAAACTCAGGGAGGACGCTGAAAAGGAGGTCCTTGCTGAGAGAGCCAAGGCCGAGGCTGCGGCGGCTGAAGCTGCTAAGCTGCTGGAGGGGCGTGACCTTGTTCAGAAGCACGCCGACCTTTACCGTACGCAGAGGGACGAATGGAGGGGCATGTTTCAGGCCCAGGGGAAGGTGGTTCGGAATAAGGATGCTATCATCACCCAAAGGGAGGAGGACATTGAGACGCTCCAAACCGCTATCCTCCCTAACATGTGCGCCCAATACCGGGACCTGGCCGAAAAAGCTGCCAGGGAAGTGATTGGGGAGCTCTTCCCCCTTAATGGCTCCTTTCCGTGGGACAAATTTGACGAGTTGTTTGATGACAAGCTCGAAGCTAAGGAGAAAGCCGCGTAGGAGAAAGCCAAGGAGGAGGTAAGGGTGAAGAAGGAGGAGGAGGTGGCCGCGGAGAAGGCAGCCCTCGCTGAGAAGACTAAGGCGGCCAAGGAGGAAGCCGAGAGGATGAAGGCAGCTGAGGCTGCTGAAGCTGAGGCTGAGGCTGCTAAGAAAGTTGGGGCTGAGGCTGCTGAGGCTGAGGCTGCCAAGACAGCTTCTGGGTCGCCCATCAAAGATGATGCTGCTAACGCTGCTGATGGCAAGCAGCAACAGGCATAGGGAGACGGGCGGTCGTCACCAGGCTCACCCGGCGTCTCGGATAGCTTCAGCTGTTTGGGAGCCAATTATTAAGCCTTTCCTCCCTGCCATCTTTTGGCGCTTCAAATGATATGTCTGTAACCTTTTACTTTTCTTTTCCTTGTATTTTGTACAACTTTGGTAGGTTGTGTTTTGGCTTATCCCTATGGGGACGGCCGTCGTCTGTATTCTCCTCACTTGTAACATGTTATCATTTTTAATAAGAGTTTGCTTATTTTGCCTCTGGCTTGGCCAAGGTCTTTTCTTGTCTTCGCCCCGAGTTGTCTTCTTACGTTATTAATTGAGCGCTTCTTTTGTTTCCGCCTCGGCCTGGCCGAGGCGATCTAAGTGCGTATCTCAACTGTGTTTAACGCTTCTAAGGCATGTTGATCGCTTTCGCGAGTATCAACTGCGCTGGTAATGACTGTCGTGACGTCTGCTTCCGGATGGTGACTGCCGTGGCGTCTACCTCTTGGAGTGACTGCCGTGGCGTCAACCTCTTGGGGTGACTGCCGTGGCGTCTACTTCTTGGGGTGATCGCTGCGTGGCGTCTATTTCTTGGAGTGATTTGCGCGGCGTCTACCTCTGGGGGTGATCGCCGTGGCGTCTACTTCTTGGGGTGATCGCTGTAGTGGCGTCTATTTTCTTGATGATGATCGCCGTGGCGTCTACCTCTTGAAGTGAGCGCCATGGCGTCTATCTCTTGGGGTGACTGCCGTGGCGTCTACTTCTTGGGGTGACTGCCGTGACGTCTGCTTCTTGATAGTGATTATGGGGGGAAATGAACACTTTGATGGAAAACTTGGACGATTCTTCATTAGATATAAACATGCGCCGGGGTGCCCACAGTTGTCTTGGGCACCTCCGCCGCTATACAAAGTTTTTCCCGAGATTGTCAGTGTCCTAATGGCTCATCAAAGGCACACCCTCCATGTCGTCGGCCGGTATGTACCCACCTTATTTCTTCAACCACTTTGTAGGGAACTTCCCGATTAGCCGTCGATTTGCATCCATGAGGTCGCCCTCCGTTGTAAGGATGGGCTTTTCCCCTTCTCTCGACTTCTTTGCCACTTTGAGGATTGCATGTTGCATCCTCCGGCAGATATCCGGGACGTTGACCACCTCGTCCTTCTCGTCCTTGGAGACGAGCTTATGCGCTTCCCCACGGTCCGAGACATACATCGTGTCAGGGCCCGGATGGACATCACTGCGTCGGCCTCGCTCAGAGTGACTTGGCCTATGAGAATGTTGTAGGCGGACGAGCCGTCAATGACCACGAACTCAGCTAGGACATTCTTAGCCGCATCCCCCTCGCCGAACATCACTGGCAGTCTGATCGACCCCAGGGGCACCAGGCCGGCCCCGGAAAAACTGTACAACGGATTGGTGCAGGGGCTCAAGTCTTCAACCTTCAGACCGAGGTTGAGAAAGCACTCCCTGAACATGATGTACGTGTAGGCGCCTGTGTCAATCAGACACCTCTTGACCAGGTGGTTGGATATGTCCAAGTGGACTACATGTGGGTCGCTGTGAGGGGCGATGACTCCCTCGTAGTCCTTCTTCCCAATAGTCATGTCGGGGATGTTGGAAGCGGGGACCGCTGTTTTGGGCACAAAGTTGATGGCCTGATACAGCTCGTTCAGGTGCCGTTTGTGCCCATGAGCGGACCCACCGTTCTCGTTGCCCCCGATGACAACATGGATCACTCCTATCCGTTCAAAGACGGATTTCTTATTTGAACCGTCGGCATCAGTCTTTTGGCCTTTGGCAACATACTTGCCGAGGCTCCCCTTCCGGATCAGCTCTTCAATGGCATTCTTCAGATGCCGGCAGTTGTCAGTAAGGTGACCGGTGTGGCCGTGGTACTCACAGTACTGGCTCGTGTCACCGTCCCCCTTCGGCTTTGGGGGCCTTTCCCACTTCTGGCCCTCGTTCTTGCTCAGGGCGAAGACCTCGGCGGCAGATACGACCAGGGGGGTGTGATCATTGAACCGTTTCTGGTAGTACGATCCTGAACTCCCCCCGGCGCCCGCCGAGTTCTGTTTCCTGGCAGATCTGTCAGACCGTGACCTATTATTGTCACGGCGTCCTTCGTCCGGGTTGTCCTCCCGGCGGCTCTTTCTCTCTGAGTGCCCGGCCTCGCTGGGGCCTACCCAGGTTTTGTGGTAGTCCTCCACCTTTATGGCTTGGTCGGCCATCTTCCTGGCGGAGTCTAAGTTTAGGCCGCCGCACTTGATGAGCTCATTTTTTAAGTCTCCTCTCGGGAGGCCTTTCATCAGCGCGAAGGCCGCCAGTTCGCTGTTCAGCTCACGAATCTGCTGAACCTTGGCGTCGAACCTCTTCACATAACTCCGGAGAGACTCGCCTTTCTCCTGTCTGATAGTCAGGAGGTCCGATGTCTCAACGGCCCTCCTCTTATTGCAAGAATACTGGGCTAAAAATATGTCCCTTAGGTCGGCGTAACAGTATACCGACCCATCGGGTAGCCCCTTCTACCAACTTTGTGCCATCCCATGCAGAGTCGTAGGGAAGACTCGGCACCAAACCTCATCAGGTTGCTCCCAAACCGACATATAAGACTCGAAAGCCTCGGTGTGGTCGGTTGGGTCGCCTTCTCCTTTGTATGCAATGGGTGGAAACTTCAGCTTAGTCGGCACCGGGGTCTCTAGGACGTAGGCGTTGAGGGGCTGTCTGACCACGTGTCGAACGGCACGCGGCGATCGGCTCCTCGCATCCCTAGTCCGGCTCCTCTCCCAGTGGCGGGAAGGGCTTCTTCTCCGACTCTGGTGAGTCGGGCTTCTTCTCCGACTCTGGTGAGTCGGACTTCTTTCACTCCTCTGGGGCATGCCTCGTCGGTGTTGCGGCGACACCGTCCTCCCGCGAGTGCGGGAAGGACTCAGGTCTACCACTAGCACTTTGGGCTCCCCAGGCGTCTTGACAGGCCGACTTCCTCCAAAGGCTCGTTCAAGTCTCTTGGAGTCACATTCTGGGCCCTGGTCTCCTGGACGGGTTCCGCCGCTCTTGTCGGTGTGACAGTGTGAGCCGGCGTTGTAACACCCCCGCACACCAGAACGCCTTACCAAGGACCATTCCAGTGTATGACAGTGTCACCATCTCGGTTTCCCGAGGAAGTTGATCAAATTAGACAATACAAGAACAATGTTATATTATTAGATTATCTATTACAATACCATTCTATTCAAGATCACTAATATAAAGTACAATTACAAAACTTGTGATTCTACATCTCTAGACCAGAAGCGTGGTGACTCGATCCCTCCAAACCTAGCAGCCGTACTCAACAATACCGCTAAAACAATCGCTCACCATCCCGAATGGATCACCGCAGATACCACAAAACAACACGGGGTCAGCACTGACTAATCAAATATAAGATAAGGCAATAAAGTAACCAGCTGATCATCCACTATCCCAAACTCACCACCTCGTACAAACACCGACTACACACGAAGTGTGTAGCCCTGCCAGATTACCCATCGCAACAGGTAATCCTCGCCGCCGATGGTGACCGCAGTCCATCCCCACCTAGTCCCGGCTCATCAACGAGCGACTAACGTCCCGTCCCTTAATGTGCACATCCCCTCCCGTGGCGGGTTCCACGGAGGGCGAACTAGGGTGTGAAGCCACTCCCGCAAGTGACTCCACCACAATCCCAAACACAGCATCGCAGCTGTCACTTGACAACGCCATCACTACCACAACCACTATACTCCGATGATCAGCGGATAACAATGAATCGCAATGCAATCATAAACTCAAATCAATTAACAAAGAGGTCGAGTAGGAAAACCCTACCTCATAGCAAAGCATGAAAGAACTCCATTTATAGCCACGCACGACTCCATTAAGCACCCTAACAATAATAACCATGTCCTATTACACGACTATACTCAAAGAATCAATCGAAAGGACACAAGGCAGAAACTTACCTAACCTTACTCATCGATGACCACATAGACAACCACCACCTACGTCATCCTTGCTTCGCGAATCCCGACATTCTCATGGTAGGGGTTTAGGCTAACTTCTTTAAGGTATGAAACTATGGAGTGATAGAGGAGGGAGATGGTTTAGGGTTAGAGAAAGAGAAACTGTCGAGGAAATGAGGAAATAGAAATGAATCTCGCGAACTCACATTTATAATAACGCATCGACAGCAACCATACTCGGTCGAGTATAGTGACACTCGGCCGAGTAGACTCCACTCGGTCGAGTATTGGTAATACTCGGCCGAGTGGTCTCCGCTAGGTCGAGTGACAAACCCATATGTCTCCTATTACAAGTCTGATCCTACACCACTCATCCCTAAGGTCGGTTTGGTCAACAAGATCGGTCGACAACGTTCCTAAAGATCCTGGGTGTTACAGGCGTACTACTAATTAGGTCCAGGAGTAGCTTCAGTTTTGCTGCATCAATCACATGTCCCATGATGGTGACCTGGTCGACGGGCAGCGGCGTATCTGGTACTATTGGCATCCCGTACTCCGGTTGAATTACCCGGCCGGTGGAGGGCTGCGCAACTCCAGAATTGTGGACGGTATCATCTTGGCAGAATTCGGTTTCGTCAGTCACGAATACCTCTTGTTGTTTTGACATCTTCTTAGCTTTTTAGGTGGGTTTTTGTTTTTTTGTTTGGGAATGAATGTGACTAGCTTCTAATATCTTTTCCCCACAGACGGCGCCAATTGTTCCGGGTGTAATTCCAGAGCAGTTATTTGTTACCACCCGTGCTTGTAGAATGACGTCTTTGGCTGAATCCTTCTTTCGGTCTCCTGAAACAGTGAACAAACTGAGGGCTCGGCTTTGGACCGAGCGAACTCACTCCGACGCTCAAGTCAGTAAACTTAGAGAGATAAGTTGTTGTTACTTGGCGAAGTATATTTTGTAGAGAGATAAGGAAGATATTACCAGATGAATAATGATTCTTAGGTTAAATTGTGGATCCTTTTCTCAATGAGGGTTGATGAGTATTTATAGACTTTCACCTTTTGTCACGTAGTGGCCAAGTGGCTAGCAGGTGGAAAGACTGATCTACCCTCGGCCGAGGGACCCATGGCAGGCCGGCGGGCCCTGTTGACTCGCCGCCGAGGGGTCTTGGATACGAGTTCGCGGATGTGTGCCCCGGCTGGCTAGTTGCCCCGGCCGGGACCCAAGAGACAGGCCGACAGGATGCGTCGGTTAGGCTGTCTAAGCCGTTGACTTGCTGTGGATATCTTTGACCTTGCTCAATATGTTGACTTGGTCAGCGGGTGCAGAATATGCCCCATCACTTTTAATTATCAGCTTGAACTTTTGATTGACACGTATTTTTATTGTTTTAAGCAATCCCTAATCACGTAAAAATGTGGTTCATCATATAGATTGGGAAAAATTAACATTGTTAGTAGTATCATGATTAACATTGTTATTTAATCGTGCAGTTCTGTTCCAAAAACAATAGATCGTTACATCCAAGCTAGCAATGTTAATTTGAATCAACCGGATCACCCATCTATTTTTGTTGCCCAGACTCAGGTTTGAATGAATTCGTACTTTCTTCTTTTTTCTCAAGATGAAATTCATAATTATTTTGTGAGGTGATATAGCTTCATGTAAATTATGTAAGCTTAATATAATATTTTATCGTACCTAAAATTTCTTAGCCTAATAATTAAAAATATATATAGTAAATATTGATCCCAAGTTCGAATCTCTCAACCTCCATATCTTACAACGTCCATGCATGTAGCTCTCTTTACATGTTGATTGGCTTCTTAACTTTTTTTTAATCATAATTTTCTAGGCAACTAATTTAATTTCCAAAAGATTAGTATCCTAAATATTTTGTTATAGTTACATTCATGTTTTTGAAACAATAACCTCAGATTAATTATCATATCTTATACCATGCATATATGCAGAGTTGGTACCAAGAAATGGAACACTTGAAGTCAAAATGTCAATCTCTTAAAAAACCCCAAAGGTAGTTTCCAATTTGAGATGTTCAATATAGAATTAGACCGGGCTTATTAAACCGTCTTACAGTATGAGACGATTCTCTTATTGATTAAACACTCATTTATTACTATCAATAAATTAAATGAGTATTGGTGGTTTAGTAATAATTAGCCTTTTTATTAATGGTTTAGGAATATGTATGGAGAAGAACTTGAAGGTTTAAATTTGAATGAGTTGCAAAACCTTGAGAAGCAAGTTGATGGAGCTCTAGCTCGAGTCAGGCAAAGAAAGGTGGTGTATACAATCTCCGTATTTTTAATCAGTTAGTCTCTTGTAATCCGTTTATATATAAAAAGTAATAAAATAAAAGCAGAAGACAGTAACCAAAACATACATATTTTATACTATAATTTTAATTTTTTAAAATAATTTAGGATTGTCCTACACAAATATTTTATACCTTGTTTGATTAAATAGGAGCATCATCACAAGCTTAATGATTTGAACAAGGAATTGGAGTTTAAGGTAGAAGACCATGGACATTTTTTTAGGCCAATAAGCGATTCAAGTCATTCAACTACAGGATACATCCCATTTATGCTTCCTTCTCAATCTGCTGCCTTTGATTCCGACTCTGCTATGTTTCAGTTCGGTCACAAACCTCAATTCGAACCCGAAACCGGGTAAGTATATACTCACTCCACCTATTATCCTAACATTCAAACAAGTTATATTTGTACTAGGAACGATGTACAAGAGCATTGTATAACCATAACAATTCTAAATGAATATTTGTGTATTTTTTCCGAGTGTTTATAATTTTTCATTTATATTTTAATATTTTGATGTCAAACATTAAAATCTGATTGAGCTTACATATACTGTTGTTAAGGATTGAATCCCTTGATTAGGGTTAGGTTTCTCATTAATTATATATAGTTAGTGTACAAACTATCTTAGCTATAATTAGGGGATACACTTACCTAATTTACAAGATACTAGCTAACTAATAGGAAGATATTATGCTAACTAATATTTACATAATATACACTAACTAACACGCCCCCGCAGTTGGAACGGGAGGAGAACGAACGCTCAAACTGGAGCAAAAACGGGTGAACAGAGGACGTGGAAGACCTTTTGTAAAAATGTCCGCGTATTGGTATTCGACTGGTATATGTAAAACGCGAACTTCGCCCAGCTTTACTTTGTCCCGAACAAAGTGAATGTCTAGTTCCACGTGCTTAGTGCGTTGGTGCTGAACTGGGTTGCCGGATAAATAAACCGCGGAAACATTATCGCAAAACACAATAGTGGACCGTTGGATTGGAACATTCAGCTCAAGTAATAAATTTCGTATCCAACTAGTCTCGGCAACAGTATTGGCCACGCCGCGATATTCGGCCTCGGCACTTGATCGGGAAATAGTGGCCTGACGCTTAGACGACCATGAAATAAGATTGTCACCCAAAAATACACAATAGCCGGACGTTGACCGTCGTGAGTCAGGGCACCCACCCCAGTCGGCATCGGAGTAAGCAGTAAGGTTCAGTGACCGAGATGGGGAGATGATGATGCCGTGACCAGTTGTGCCCTGTAGATAGCGAAGAATTCGCTTAAGGAAATGAAGATGCGGGGCACGAGGATCATGCATAAAAAGACATACTTGTTGCACGGCATAGGAGATATCGGGCCTTGTAAATGTAAGATATTGTAAAGCACCTGCAAGGCTGCGATATAAAGTGGGATCGTCAATAGGTGGACCGGAATTGGCACTGAGTTTGGAGCCGGGATCCACGGGAGTATGGCTGGGCTTGCATGAGCTCATTTTGGCTCGGTTAATAATGTCACGGGCATATTGCTCTTGGGATAGAAAAAGACCAGCTTTGGAACGAGTTACCTTAATGCCAAGAAAGTGATGAAGAGTTCCAAGATCCGTCATTGCAAATTCCCGAGATAATGTAGCGATAATGGACCGTATAAGAGTTGCACTCGAGGCGGTAAGAACAATGTCATCGACATATAGTAGTAAATATGCAGTGCCCGTGTTCGATTTGTATATGAATAAGGACGGGTCACATCGACTACTGATAAAGCCCTGGGAAATAATAAACGTAGCAAATCGATGATACCATGCCCGAGGGGCCTGTTTTAGGCCGTATAAAGATTTCCGAAGCTTGCACACATGATTCGGGGCAGAGGGATCAACAAACCCGGGCGGTTGATGCATATAAACTGTTTCTTCCAAGTCACCATGTAAAAAAGCATTCTTGACATCAAGTTGATTAATAGGCCATGACCTGGATACAGCTAGACTCAAAATAGTGCGAATCGTCGTTGGTTTGACAACCGGGCTAAAAGTTTCATCACAATCAATACCGACCTGTTGTGTCTTACCATTGACGACGAGCCTTGCCTTATAGCGCTGTAGTGTGCCATCTGCATGAAATTTATGACGATACAACCAAAGACAGCGAATAATAGATGCATCATTAGGTTTCGGGACCAAATCCCATGTATGATTGTCCTTTAATGCGGTAAATTCGTCAGTCATAGCACGTTTCCAGTTGGGGTCAGCTAGGGCGAGGGTAGGGGACTTGGGTAATGGGGATATGGAGGATGTCGAGGTGAGAGCTTTAGGCTTAAAGATGCCGTTCATTGCTCGGGTAGACATAGAGTGAGTGGGTATGGGGTTTTGACGTGGTGGAGGGGGAGGTGGAGGTGGAGGTGGAGATGGAGAGAGGGAGGCGGAAGCTGTTGGTGGGGAGGAGGAGCTGCTGGAAGGGGTAGTAACGGGTGGATTAGGAGTAGTGGGTTCAGTGGTTGGAGAGGGTGTACGGGTTGGGGTAGGGGATGGCGGGTTGGAGGCAGGGGGGATGGGTTAGGGTCAGGAGTGTCGGGGGGGTTGTTGGGTTGGGCTGGTGTGCAAAACTGGTCAAGGATGAGGGGGTTTAGGTGGTCCGAGGTGGGGTCAAGGAAGTGATAGGAATTGGGTTTGGGGCAAGGGACAGATGCATAGGGAAAAACCGATTCCGCGAAAGTGACATGACGGGAGATGTAGACACGACCAGAGGACATATCAAGACAACGATAGCCCCGTTGATTTGGGGGGTACCCAAGGAAAACACATTGGAGGGACTTAGGGGCGAGTTTGTGTGGGCGAGTGGCGGAAATGTTCGGGTAACAAGCACACCCGAAGACTCGAAGGTGGTCATATGACGGGTTTTTAAGGTAGAGGATGGATGTGGGAGTTCGAAATTTGAGAGTGGAGGTCGGAAGAATGTTATGAAGGTGTGTGGCGGTATGAAGAGCATCGACCCATAAATTTGGAGGTAGAGAGGCATTTTGGAGGAGGACAAGGACAATGTCATTGAGACGACGAATCATTCTTTCGGACTTTCCATTTTGAGGGGAGGTTTATGGACACGAGAATCGAAACACAAGTCCATTTTTGTTGGCAAAATCGGTGAAGGCTGCATTGTCAAACTCACGACCCATATCACATTGGAATGACTTAATTTTTGTGTGGAATTGAGTGAATACAAAACTAGCAAATTGTGTGAATTTATCGAAGACTTGTGATTTAAATTTGAGCGGATAAACCCATACAAATTGAGAGAAATTGTCGATTAAGACCATGTAGTATTTAAAGCCAGTTTTACTTAATAAAGGGGATGTCCAAAGATCACAATGAATGATATCAAAAGGAGCTAATGAATGCGAAGTGGAATCATAAAATGGAAGACGTTTGTGTTTACTTATTTGACACGACGGGCATAAATTGAAATCATGAGTCTTATTACAAGAAATACGACGCTGAGAACTTAAAAGACTTAAAATTGATGACCCGGGGTGACCAAGACGGGAATGCCAAACATCTTGACCGTGAGTAATGAGAGCTTGAGGCGACTTGGACGGACTCGAGGAAGGGTGTGTAGACACGGGATAAAGTTCTCCGTCACTGTCACTCCGCATAATCAGTTTCCCAGTCGGAATATCCTTCACAGAAAAGCCAAAAGGGTCAAATTCGACACTAACATTATTATCTTTGGTAAATTGTCTGACGGAAATTAAATTCTTTATAATGTTAGGGGTATGGAGAATGTGTCGTAAATGCAAGGTACGGGAATTTGTGGTTAGGGTCGAGGTACCCGAGCCTAAAACTGGAATGCTATTCCCGTTTCCGACATAAATCGAACGAATTTTACTCGTATTAAGAGGATTAGCAATCATACCTGGGTCGGAAGTGAGATGAGATGATGCACCCGTATCCATAAACCACGGGTCAGCCTGATGTTGTATGGAGAGTGCTTGGAAAGCCTGACTGAGGTCCGTTGGTTGAGGAGGCTCGGAGTCCAACACATAAGCTTGTCCCTGATTTCGAGGGGCCTGATTTCGTGGGTAGTAAGAGGGAGGCCGAGGGGATTGGGTTGGCCAGGGAACCCAGCCGGGTTGTGTTGGGTAGGGGCAGGGTGGTGGGACCCAAGCAGCGGGCCAGGAGGGTGGTGGTCCCCACTGTTGTGGGTAGGATACGGCCTGAGGAGCCGAGGTGGTGGTGTAGCGAGGTGGGTTATTGTTATTACTATTGTTGCGATTGTTATTATTAGAATTATTATTGTTGCGACGATAACGATTATTATTATTGGAATTATTATTACTATTCTGTCGTGGAGGGGGAGGGGTGGCCTTAGGAGGTTGGTCAGTCCACGAATCAGGGGGGGAGGCGGCAGGAGCAGCCAATGCCGTGGGAGGCTCGTCACGGCCAGATTTACGATGGAGTTCTAATTCAAGCATACTGCGAGCAGTTTCGAAACTAGGCATGGTTTGATTAATATATGATGCGACAGTGTCATATTCATTGGTTAGGCCACGTACCAGTTGAATGACAAGGCGGCGGTCGGAGACGGCGGCGTCGACATCTTTAAGCATCCCGGCCAATTCACGGAGGCGTTGACAGTATGCCTCAAGTGATGGCATGCCTTCGAGACGGAGCGAATGAAATTCGGCCTCGAGAGCGGCAGCACGAGCACCCTTATTATTTGTGAAAATGTTTTCGACCCGCACCCATGCTTCACGGGCAGTAGACTCATCTTCCAAAATGCGAGGGAGGAGCTCGTCACTCATGGTACCATAGATCCATTGCAAGACATGTGCATCGATTTTGACCCAAGTAGCATGCGACTCATCGGTCGTTGGTGGAGCAGGCGTCCCATCGATGTGGGATAGAACGTCATGACCACGAGCATGTAACTTGAAAAGGCGAACCCAAGATGCATATGTAACTTTCGTGTCGTCAAGAACACGAACCTTGTTTTGGATGTTGGTGACCGTAAAAACGGGATGTAGAGGAGATTTTGAGGAATTGGAATGAGAAGAGTCGGCATCAGAGACCATGGTGGCTCGCTATTTTCGAAAAAATAGGGCTGATGGCGACGGCAGGCACAGTGATCGAGGAAGGAGATCGAAATTTCCGTTCTTAGCTCGATACCATGTTAAGGATTGAATCCCTTGATTAGGGTTAGGTTTCTCATTAATTATATATAGTTAGTGTACAAACTATCTTAGCTATAATTAGGGGATACACTTACCTAATTTACAAGATACTAGCTAACTAATAGGAAGATATTATGCTAACTAATATTTACATAATATACACTAACTAACAACTGTATTATTTTTGAATTTCATTACAATTTTTAAGTTCAATATTTTTATAATGAAGCTCAAATCCTTTCAAGTAAAGCTCGTAATTTGTAAGTGTAAGCTCGAGTCATGCTTTATAAAGCTCGAATTCTATACTATACAACTTGTATAACTGGTTATATAATCTACTTACTGATCTTGATCCCACTGATGAATTATGGAGATTAGCAGGGACACTTGCTTTCGCTGGACATTCAGACTTTTTTTTGAGTTTTTTTTTTTTTTTTTTAAATTCACCTTGTGTCATTACGTACTTAATAATATTTGAATGAAATTATTGATAATAAGAGTTTCGGATTGCGGCGATGAACAGGTATCCTAGCCAGTATGCTGTTAAAGTGAATGATGAGGGAGCAGCATCAAGCCAAAGAGGAAGCTTGGCTAATGGTGATGATAGTAGCTTTAACCAGGCAGGCTGGTTGCTTCAGCCTAATCTCTTTGCCTCTTAATTATTAGTAAAGTACCATTTACGGCTGCCAAAAAAAATAAAATAAAATAAATATTAACTATATAAATAATTTTATTTATCAAGTGTTACAAACTATTTATATTTTTCGTTCCAATCGTCCTCATTGTGACTGTAAGGTTCACAATTTTCTTTTTGTGTTCGAGTGTGACGTTAATTGGATTAAGCTCGTGAAATCGAGCTGAGTAGATATGAGAGTTTATAACAATGAATTTAGGTTTATTATCTAAATTTGAATTCTTTATTTCCTTATGTCAACCAAATTAAATATTGTTCAAGGGGAAAATTTTTGGTGTCATTCGGGAGGACTATATTCCTTACACCTAAACCTTTATAATATTTTATTTGGTGAATTGTCTTTAGATATAAGGAGAACGATCCTACCGAAAAACACAAGAATTTTTCATTCAATGGACCCTTCATGGCTGGTGTGTGAGCCAGAATCACAACACCATAGAATGAACAAGGAGTACTACTTTTTGGGCTCGATAAGGCCTTGTAAAAGCAGGCCCACACAATTACAAAATATGCAACAACTCTCCTATAGCATAGGACTGACCCAAAAGGAGAGAAGCCCAAAAATAACACCTCTAAGTTAATTAGTATTCTATTTTTATTTTAACAACACGACATTTTATGATAAAAACTAACATATTTAAATATACAATTTATTAATATAAAATTTTAGGTTATCAAAATAAAATATTTTTTTTACAAGTATATTAAGGACTTTTGGTTATTTGATTAAAAAAAGGGAGCTTTAAGTAATTGTTTGGGTTTTTGGATTATGGGCTGGTCTTATGCTATAAGACAGTCCCATACAATAATTTGTGCAAAATATGATTCCCAATACCATAAATAAGATTATACATTTCTTTAGGAGACACTAGTAAGGTACTATTGTGTTCCGGGTGTAATTCTAGAGCAAGTATTGTTACCACCCGTGGCTTGTAGAATGATGTCTTGAGTTGAGTCCCTCTTGTCTTTATCGCTCCTCTCGGCCTCTCCTGCAACAATGAACGAACTGAGGGCTTGGCTTTGTGCCAAGCGTACTCACTCCGACGCTCAAGTCAGTAAACTTAGAGGGATAAGTTGTTGTTACTTGGCTAAGGATGTATTGTAGAGAGATAAGGGAGATATTACCAGATGAATAGTGATTCTTAGGTTAATTTTCTGGATCCTTTCCTCAATGAAGGTTGAGGAGTATTTATAGACTTTCACCTTTTGTCACGTAGTGGCCAAGTGGCCAAGTGGCTAGCAGGTGGAAAGACCGTTCTACCCTCGGCCGATGGACCCATGGCAGGCCGGCCGAGGGTCTTGGGTATGAGTACGCGGATATGTGTCTCGGCTGTCTGGTTGCCAGGCCGAGACTCAATTGACAGGCCGATGGGTTGCATCGGCTAGACTGTCTAAGTCGTTGACTTTGCTGTGGATATCCTTGACCTTGCTCGATGTGTTGACTTGGTCGGCGGTGCGAGGAATATGCCCCATCAATTTGCCCCGGCCGTAGTCTATGCCGTGGTATGGGCTCCGGATGTATCCGAGCGTATATTCTGCGAAAGTAATTTTGAAACTTTTTCTCAGATCGGCTTCTTCTACCTCGGCCTGGTTCTTATTAGGCCGTACCATATATATCCCCCCTCCGCATGGATGTGTAAAGGGCATCCGATGTGGAAGAGAAAGTGACGCTGGCCGAGACCAGGGTTGAGAGTGCCGGTTGTTTTTGATTGCCCCCAGGCCGGTGCTTCCTAGCTTGGTTGATTTTGTGGCCGGCGGAGAGCAGATACCTAGGAATTTGTTGAGGAAGATGAATAGGCGAAGAGAGGTGAAGGGGCGTGTTGAAGACGCTTGATCACTGTTGCATTGATTGACGTTTGACTGTTGCGACGATTGACTTTCCATGGTTGCATGTCCGACACGTGTCCATTTCTTGATTGGTGGCGTCATGGGTCTGTTCTCTCGATTGGTCTTTCTTCATGGGCTTTTCCCTATAAATAGGGCAGTTATTCCGTGAAATTGGCCACCAATTTCATTCTCTCCAAAATTTTCTTCTCTCTAAACTTTCAAGGGCTTCTTTGTCTTCTAATTTTCAGAGTTGTTACTCCGGCGAGTGTTTTTCTTCAAGGTAAACAAACAAATTTCCTCACTTCTTATTTTGTTAAATAATCATTGCTATCATGTCTTCTGCTGACGCTGAGACTATCACTTCTGCGCCGGGGGGTTCCCCGTCGCGTCTTGATGGGGAGGGGGTACTAGATGCCATCCCGATAAGGTTTGGGGGCCCTAGGTCTCCTTCTCCCGAAGTTGATCCTCAAATTTTGGAGGAATGGGAGGATGACGATGATGTCGATCATGACGCAGACGATTTTGGTGATGATGCTGAAAAGGCTCGTCCCTAATGAGGGGAGGAGGCGATGCGTTATGGATCACGGCGATGCCCGTAAGGTCCGCCTTGACCGTGCTTGGACCCATAAGTTCGCCGATTGTTCCGCGAGACATTTTTCGAGGGCCATTTTTTCTTTGGCAGGGGATACAAAATTGTTATCCCCGAGGAGGGTCAGCGGTCCGTTGCCCTCCCCGGTCACATCGGCGTATACATGCGACACTTGGAGTACGGGCTCGGTTTTTTTGAATGGGTACGTTATGGGCCATCATTAGGGCCATGAACGTTCTTGTTGCCCAACCGCACCCGTTGGTGTGAGGACCATAGTCGGCTTTGTCCGGCTTTGTCTCTTCAAAGGGAGAGGCCCCAACGGTGAATTTATTCCGCCGGCTTCATCATCTCCGGCCATCAATCTCTGGCCGCGTCGGATGGTACAGTGTGCAAATGGAGCGGTGGTTATGTCTCGTTGACAAACTTACTTCTTGCAAGGACTGGAAAGATTGGTGGGTGTACGTTAAGGTGCCGGATGACTATCCGCCGCCCGCTTCTTTCAAAGACCAAGTTAATTTGCGGTGTGAGACTAAGGCGGAGCACGACGGATGGGTCACCGGAAAAAGCTCAAGATGGATGCCGCAAGGTCCCTCTTAAGAAGGATGAGAAGTCGGCGATGAGGCTCTTTGAGGCGGACAAGAGTGGGGTGCCGAAAAGATGGATTCCCGACGCGAGATCATCCTCCGGGATGATCCGCTCTGCCATGTCGGCCTCATACCGGCCCTAGCGCAGGGTGAGTGGGGTCGGTGTGAGGCCCATCACCGCTCTCAATGCTCCTGTTTCTTGAACTTCGATTTATTTCTTCTACTTAACTCTTGCTTTGTTTCCTTCGCAGACCACTTTGGACCGGACTGTTCGAGGATATCCTTCGGAGAATGGGGCCGCACAAAGATAAAACCGTTGCTAACTTGCATCCCAAGGCTCTAACCCATGACCGCAGGACGTCGCCGAATGATCTCATGGATCAGCAGCTGAAAAGCTTGAATGTGGTGGAGGCCCAGGCGAAGGTTGTTAGTAACATGCCGCGCCATACGCGAAAGACAAAGTCTTCGTCGGCGATGGCGTCGACATCAGTTCCACCTCCCATCCCCCCTGTTCAGAAGGTGACGGTGGAGATCGTTGATATCACCAATGGGGAGGACTCCGATGAGGAGGGGTCTCCCCTTATCCGTAAGAGAAAGGTGACAGGATCTACCGCTGTCGTTGCTTCTGCTGCTGGCGAGGAAATGCGTCCTCCGGCCAAGAAGGCGAAGCATGGTACTGATCTATCTTGTGGCTCAGATTTAGCCGGTTCATTAGCGCTAGCGATGACAGCTCGGCATGTCTATGCATGTTGATACTGATGCTTTCGTTAAATCTTGTAGGTCAGCCGCTGTCGGCCGTCGCTCTTATTGAGCAGCAAGTGGAGGAGGACCCTGCGCAGGCTGGTGATCATAACGTCACCATTGACTCTTCATCCCGAAGGCTTCCTCCCTCCCGCAGTGGTGATCGAAACGTCACCACCGACTCTTCATCCAGAAGGTTTCCCCCTCCCGACCGCAGTGGTGATCGAAACGTCACCACCGACTCTTCATCCTGAAGGCTTCCCCTCCCACCTTGTAGCGGAAGCGCGAGGTTGATCGAGAGGTGGCGAGGTGGAACGAGCCGACGGTGCTCGTATTATAGAGCAGGAGAAGGCCGTGGCTCAATCCGCTCTTGAGCTTAATGCCACTAAGAAGGTGGCCGTGAAGGCGAAGTTGGATCTCCTCAATGAGCAGAGGCTTAGGGGAGATGCTGAGAAAGCGCTTTTGGGCCGAGAGAAAACTCGGGAGGACGCCGAAAAGGAGGTCCTTGCCGAGAGAGCCAAGGCCGAGGTCGCTGCGGCCGAAGTTGCGAAGTCCTTGGAGAAGTGTGACCTTGTTCGGAGGCACGCCGACCTTTATTTCCAGCAGAGGAACGAATTCGGGGCATGCATCGATCCAGGGGAAGGTGATTCGAGCAAGGAGGCCATCATTAGGCAAAAGGAGGAGGACATTGAGATGCTCCAAACCGTCATGCTCCCTAACATGTGCGCCGAATTCGGATCCGCCGAAGAAGTCGCCGGGAAGTGATTGAAGAGCTCTTCCCGCTTGATGGTTCCTTTCCGTGGAGCAAATTTGACGAGCTGTTTGACGACAAGCTCGAAGCCAAGGAGAAGGCCGTGGCAGAGAAGGCCAAGGAGGCGGTGAGGGTGAAGATAGGGAAGAGGCGGCCGCGGAGAAAGCAGCCCTTGCTGAGAAGGCTAAGGCGGCGAAGGAGGAGGCCGAGAGAATGAGTGCAGCTGAGGCTGCCAAGGCTAAGGCTGCTGAAGCTGAGGCTGCTAGGAAAACTGCTGGGTTGCCCATCGAAAAAGATGCTGCTACCGCTGCCGATGGCAAGCAGCAACAGGCATAGGGAGGCCGGAGGTTGTCACCAGGCTCACCCGGCGTTTCGGATAGCTTCAGCTGTTCGGGAGCCAATTATTAAGCCCTTCCTCCCTGCCATCTTTTGGCGTTCCAAATGACATTTGTAACTTTTGCTTTTCTTTTCCCTATATTTGTATAACTTTGGTAGGCTGTGTTTTGGCTTATCCCTATGGGGACGGCCGTCGTCTGCGTTCTCCTCGCTTGTAACCTGTTATTATTTTTAATAAGAGTTCGTTTCTTCTGCCTCCGGCTTGGCCGAGGTTTTTACCTCATATCTTTTTCTTGTGCTAATAGTTGAGCGTCTCAACTGTACTTAGCGTTTTTACTTTGCCTCTGGCTTGGCCGAGGTCTTTTCTCGTCTTCGACTGAGTTGCCTTCTTACGTTATTAATTGAGCGTCTCTTTTGTTTCCGCCTCGGCTTGGCTGAGGCAGTCTAGAGTGCGTATCTCAATTGTGTTTAACGCTTCCAAGGCATTTTGACCGCTTCAGCGAGTATCAACCGCGCTGGTCGTGACCGTCGCGGTGTCTGCTTCCTGAGGGTGATTACCGCTCTTGTCGGTGTGACAGTGTGAGCCGGCGTCTGTTATTTGATGGTGACTGTCGTGGCGTCTACCTCTTGGTTATGACTGCCGCTCTTGTCGATGTGACAATGTGAGCTGGCGTCTATTTCTAAATGATGACGGCCGTGGCGTCTACCACTTGGAGTGACTGCGACGGCGTCTAACTCTGGGGTGACTGCCGTGGCGTCTACTACTTGGGGTGACTGCGACGGTGCCTACCTCTTGATGGAGACTGCCGCTCTTGTCGGTGTGACAGTGTGAGCTGGCGTCTATTTCTTGATGATGACGGCCGTGGCGTCTACCACTTGGAGGATCGCGACGGCGTCTACCTCGAAGTGACCGCCGTGGCGTCTACTACTTGGGGTGGCGCGACGGTGCCTACCTCTTGATGGAGACTGCCGCTCTTGTCGGTGTGACAAAGTGTGAGTGGCGTCTATTTCTTGATGATGACGGCCGTGGCGTCTACCACTTGAGTGACTTGTGACGGCGTCTACCTGCGGGGTGGATCGCCGTGGCGTCTACTACTTGGGGTGACTGCGACGGTGCCTACCTCTTGATGGAGACTGCCGCTCTTGTCGGTGTGACAAAGTGTGAGTGGCGTCTATTTCTTGATGATGACGGCCGTGGCGTCTACCACTTGAGTGATCTGCGACGGCGTCTACCGGGGTGATCGCCGTGGCGTCTACTACTGGGGTGATGCGACGGTGCCTACCTCTTGATGGAGACTGCTGCTCTTGTCGGTGTGACAGTGTGAGCCGGCGTCTGCTTCCTGTTAATGACTGATGGGGGAAAATTGACACTTTGATGGAAGACTTGGATGATTTTTCATTAGGTATAAACATGCGTTTGGGTGCCCACAAATATCTTGGACACCTCCGCCGCTATACAAAGTTTTCCCGAGATTACCAGCGTCCTAATGGCTCATCAAAGGCACACCTTCCGAGTCAGCCGCTTGTTGCATCCATGAGGTCGCCCTCCTGTTGTAAGGATGGACTTTTTCCTTTTCTTGACTTCTTTGCCACTTTGAGGGATTGCATGTTGCATCCTCTCGGCGCCTATCCGGGACGTTGACCACCTCGTCCTTCTCGTCCTTGGAGACGAGCTTATTCGCTTCCCCCCGGTCCGAGACATACATCAGTGTTAGGGCCCGGATGGACATCACTGCGTCGGCCTCGCTCAGAGTGACTCGGCCTATGAGAACGTTGTAGGCGGACGAACCGTCAATGACCACGAACTCAGCTAGGACATTCTTAGCCGCGTTCCCTTCGCCGAACATCATCGGTAGTCCGATTGACCCGGTGGTACCAGGCGGCCCCGAGAAGTCTGCATGTGGATTGTTGCGGGGGCTTAAGTCCTTGGCTTTGGGCCGAGGCCGAGGAAGCACTCCCGAACATGATGTTCGTGTAGGCGCTGTGTCAATCGGACACCTCTTGACCAGGTGGTTGGATATGTCCAAATTGACTACGAGTGGGTCATTTGTGAGGAGCGATGACTCCTCGTAGTCCTTCCTTCCAATAGTCATATCGGGGATGTTGGAAGCGGGGATCGCTGCGTTGGGCACGAAGTTGATGGCCTGATATAGCTCGTTCGATTTGCCGTTTGTGCCCATGAGCGGACCCTCCGTTCTCGTTGCCCCAGATGACAACATGGATCACTCCTATCCGTTCGAAGACGGATTTCTTATCCTGAACCGCGTCGGTCTTTTGGCTTTTGGCAACGTACTTGCCGAGGCTCCCCTTCCGGATCAGCTCTTCAATGGCATTCTTGGATGCCGAAGCGGTTGTCGATAAGGTGACCGGTGTGGCCGTGGTACTCACAAGATCGCTCGTGTCACCGTCTCCTTCGGCTTGGGAGGACTTTCCACTTCCGGCCCTCGTTTTGCTCGGGGCGAAGACCTCGGCGGCTGATACGACGAGTGGGGTTTTATCATTATACCGCCTCTGGTGGTACGTTTAGAGCTGGACTCCAGCACGGGCCAGCCCGGCCCACACCAGCCCACCCGCACCAACAGGCTCAATTATTCCCGGCCGTGTGCGGCCGGTCCCCCACCCGCACAACCCACCACAATACCCGGGCGGTCCCGGCTTCCTCTACCCCAGCCCACACCACCCACCCGCATGGCCCGCCCTTTTTTAGCTCATTTTGTGCAATTGGGCGGTTCGGGGCCATAACTTCTCCGGCCGGCCCGCCCCAGCCCGCACACCCCGGCCCGTGGTGTGGGCTCGGGTTCCCTCTCCACCAACCCGGCCCGCCTACAGCCCGGCCCGGCCCGCACCAACCCGGCCCGATGTCCACAGGAAGTTCCGAACTCAGTGGCGCCGTCGAGTCCTGTTTCTGGCAGACTTATCGACCGTGACCTATTATTGTCACGGCGTCTTTTCGCCGCACCGTGACCGATTATTGTCACGACGTCCTTCATCCGGGTTGTCCTCCCGCGCTCTTCTTTCTCGAGGGTTTGGCCTCGCTAGGGCCTACCCAGGTTTTGTGATAGTCCTCCACTTTAATGGCTTGATCGCCAATTTCTGGCGGCGTCCAAGGTCAGGCCGCCGCTTTTGATGAGCTCGTTTTTTAGGTCTCCCATTGGGAGGCCTTTCATCACCGCTGAGGTCGCCGGTTCATTGCTCACTCACGAATTTGTTGAACCTTGGCGTCGAACCTCTTCACATAACTTCGGAGAGACTCGCCTCCCTCTTGTCTGATAGTCAGGAGGTCCGATGTCTCCACGGCCCTCCTCTTGTTGCAGGAATACTGGGCTAGGAACGTGTCCTTTAGGTCGGCGTAACAAAGATACCGACCCGTCGGGTAGCCCCTTATACCAACTCGTGCCATCCCATGCAAGTGTCGTTGGGAAGATTCGGCACCAAACCTCATCGGGTTGCTCCCATATGCGACATGTGAGACTCGTAAGCCTCGACGTGGTCGGTTGGGTCGCCTTCTCCTTTGTATGCTATAGGTGGTAACCCACTTAGTCGGCACGGGTATCTAGGACGAGGCGCCGAGGGGTTGTCGACCACATGTCGAACGACACGCGGCGATCGGCTCCTCGCATTCCTCGTCCGGCTTCTCTCCTCGTAGCGAGAAGGACTTCTCCTCCGACTCTGGTGAGTCGGGCTTCTTGTCCAACTCTGACGAGTTGGGCTTCTTTCGCTCCTCCGGGGTGTGCCTCGTTCGTGCCGCGGCGACGCTGTCTTCTCACGAGTGCGAGAAGGACTTAGGTCTACCACGACCACTTTGGGCTCCTCCGGTGTCTTGACAGGGTCAGCTTCTCCTAATGCTCCGTTCAAGTTTCTTGGGGTCACATTTTGGGCCCTGGTCTCCTGGACGGTTTCCGCCGCTCTTGTCGGCGTGACAGTGTGAGCCGGCGTACTTCCAATTAGGTCCAGGAGCATCTTCAGTTTTGCTGCGTCAACCACATGTCCCATGATGGTAACCTGGTCGGCAGGTGATACGTGCATTTTATATAGTCTTTTTAGCCTATTTTATGCACGTATTTCTATGCTTTTATCGTAGTTTTATGCTACGAAATGCCCGAATATGCTACTTTGTTGTATTTTGTCTTATTTGCAGGAATGAGCCATAAAGTAGCGAAATCAAGTCATTTACCGTCCATTTTGCATGCATTTGGAGAAAGAGTAGATTTGGAGCGGGAATTATAGCTGTCTTGGGATGCGTGAAGGTGTTTCGGGAGCTAAAAGGACAAGTCAAAGTCAAACTAACGAGAATTGTAGTCATTGAAGTCAATTATCACTCGATCAAGTGCTATTCTAGTCGATCGAGTGGTTTTAGGTTGAATAATCAGTCGATCGAGCTCTAGCCTAAGTCGATCGACCAGTTTCTTTATGCCCTTACTCGATCGAACAGTTTCCTTAGTCGATCGAAATGTTTCTGGTTTGAGTTTGCTCGATCGAGTACTTTCTTTACTCGATCGAGTGTACTTTGCTACGGGTTGGGCTTTTTAGTCTAATTTTCCGTCATTAGGTTTAATCCTACCCCTAATTTCTTATAAATAGGAGTTAGGATGTCATTTGTATCCATCTTCTTTTTATCGGGAGACACTCTAATTCTCTCTTCTCTCCTTCCCTTACTCGGTTACTGTACACTGCTACTTTGTTCTTAATTTCCGGATCAATAATTCAGTATTAATTCTTCCCCTTTCTTTTCTTCTTTAATTATTGTTTATGTTTATTGTTATTTCTTTATTTCTTGTTCTCTATTTAATTATGATTAGCTAATTCCCTTAGTATGTTAGGATTAGGGAAGCCGTGGTAGCAATGCTTTAATTGTATTGAATAGATTAGTCTTGCAGTAGGAATTGTATTAGGCAATTTAATTGTTATCCGGTCGAATGAGTGACATACAGGAGACCAATAATTCTAGTTAACCCCGACCTAATCGAAAGATTGGAAGGGAAGGCTTGCTTAGTTACAATAGGGTATTGCAGTGAGGGCGAAAGTTAAGCTGTTTGCGCTCTAGGGCGGTTTAAGGACCGAAAGGTGACGACCATAGCTCTTCTTATCAATAGTCTAATCGCCTTAATATTCCTGATATAATAGATCTGATAGCTGCCACGGTGGACCGACTCTTAGCATACTTCTTTCTTTTACTGTTAATTCTTTTCCCTTGCCTTAATTTCTAGTTTAGTTGAATCAATTCAAAACCCCCATTTTGTGACACCCTGACAGACCGAATTAGACAGATAGATAGCAACTTAGCCTCCCTGTGGAGATCGACCCTACTTGCCGCCGACATTAGCGATAATCTAGGTAATTTATTTTTGGTGTAGAAACGACCGCATCAAATTTTGGCGCCGTTGCCGGGGAGGCGACGCTTTTTATCTGTTTTATTTTTGTTTGTCTTTTCGCCTCAAGGGAAGACTAAGTACCTTGAGGTTGTTCTTATCTTTTTTTTTTTTTTTTTTTTTTTTTTAGCATTGTTTTGATAGGCCTACAGGTTTATTAGACAGGCTACTGAGGGAGATTATCGAAGGGAAGACTTGAGTACCTTCGATCCCTCTTGCCAAGATGACATCTGTCTCCGACCGATTGCCCAGTTTGAAGCCCAGCCGAGAAACCCGCTAGTTGGGAAAGGAAGAAATCTTGGGATGTGGTCCGCCGAGCACAATGTTTTGTAGTTGTGCCGCCACATCCACCCCATCAATGGCCACCGCAACAGGATCCTCGTGATGTAGAGAAAAAAGAAACCGCGGAGCTGAAATCCTTAATTCTGGAATTTGGTAGACATGTGGGTGCTCAAGTCACCGAAATTGCTGAGTTACTGATCCAAATTGCTCGGTTATCTACTGGGTTGAATGACCAAGCAACCGAAGAGGTGTGCTTGACCGAGAGTGGTTTTTCCCATGAAGAACCCGCGTTGTCCGATGCTGAAAATGACTTCTATATTTCGGATGAAGATTTTTTATCGTATTTCCAGAATGCATGCAAGGATACCAGCGCTGTACAGGAAGAATCACTCGATCGAGTGACCTTTAATAGTCGATCGAGTGAGCTTCCAGAAGACAGTCCTCGATCGAGTAGTCTTCTTACTCGATCGAGTGAATTGCAGGAGGATGATGTTCGATCGAATGATGTTGTTACTCGATCGAGTGAGGTGCGGAAGGAACTTGGTCGATCGAGTGAGCAATTTGCTCGATTGACTGAATTGGCCATTGATGGGAGCTTTTATTCGTCACTTGGGTTCATATTGGATGACGAGTTTGACGATGATGAGGATTACGGTGAACCTCCCCTATTCACAGCCGAGTCGGATACACTTGAAGCTGCGATTTACGGGGCAGATTCCACTGAGGAGGTAGATGAAGAAGCAGTTGAGACGGTAGTTGCCCCTAGCACGGATGAGGTATCACATTCTTTTATCAGTGATTCCATGGTTAAGAGCAACCAACCTGAGGTAGTAAACGGTAATTTTATTATTGTTTGTATGTTACCTCGTCTGATTCATGCATGTCCTTTTAACGCTTTACCCCCTCCCATATGGGCATATAATTTAACTGATTTTCACCGTACATGTCATCTCAAAATCGCTAATTTGAATTCAACCCATAATGTATTGACGATTGCTCCCGCGCTCCTTTATTTTGTGGATAAATTTAGGAGCGCCCATAGGAAATTTGTTCGGCTTAAAAAGTTAAACATTCTTATTTCCTATTTTGTTATTCCACTCTGGTGCTACTTACTGTTCTGTGTAGCACATGCGCAGATGTATGATTTGATGCTGCGCGCTTTGAGCTGTTTTGATCATGATTAATTATAGTGGCTCGAAGAAAAAGAAGGTCGAGCTGGGACCTGACTGAAGCTAGCGCTACCCGGGAGGCAACCCGGCGATTTTATTTTTGTTTTTATTTCATTTCAGTTGTAATAAATGGTTTTTGAACCATAGACTTTATCAGTTGCTTGTCTAGTTAGTTTACGGGCTGTTTTCCATTGTGTTTTGCAGGTACACGCTGAGATCCACTCGATCGAGTAGTTTCTCTACTCGATCGAGTACCTTTGCTGATGAATCCGGTCGATCGAGTGAAGATGTTACTCGATCGACCGCCTGCAGAACTGAAACTACTCGATCGACCTAGTTTCCATTCGATCGAGCAGTTCTTGGATGCCCACTCACTCGATCGACCACTGTTGGACGGCCATCGAGTGTTTTTGACTTGGATTAGCTTCCTGAGACGGTTTCCGGGCCTTAGCAACCTCCCATTTCATGGTCGGTTTGGGGAGGTCCCCTTATTTCGCGCAATCTTGTGAGTTTTTTCCGCTTTTACTCTTTTCCTCCTTCAGTTTGCATTTCCTTTCCATGTTTTGGTACAATGGGGGCATTGTACGGTTTGGTTTGGGGAGGTTATGCATCCATATCTGTGTCTGCATATTGTTTTTATTTGCATTTCTGTTATCACGTTTAATTTATGCTTGCATTGTTGTTTATTTTTGTTAAAATTCAAAAAAATTCAATAAAAATAGAAAATTTTGAAAATTCAAAAAAATTTGCACGTTTATTTCAGCATATAGGTTGAGTCGGAACGGTAGATTTCAATGATGAAATTGCACTATAATTGTCTTTTTGCTTAAGCCTTGCATTGGACTTTTATCTTATTAGCTTTGTCTTTTGCATAATCTACGAGTTAATGTTTAAATTTAGCTGAACATGTAGACTCGACCTGAAATTTTGGCAACCTACTTATAATTTCTAAGGAATTAGAGCCTTATAAACTGGTGTCATTTATGACCAGTTTCATGTAGGATTGTGAGTAGTTACTCCTTGCATATCATGTATCATTAATTTGCACATATATGAAATTCAATTGCTTTTTGCCGTCATACATTCGGGTTAGTGGTTGGTGTCACATGCAGGGAGGTGCTTACATTTTCCCTTTCTTTCGTTTTTACCCATAAACTCCACATTAGCCAAATTTGCCAGTTGACCTTTAGCTACATCCAAATTTAGCCTGCCTTGTCAAGCTAGTTTAGATTGTTGTTTTGCGGTATATATTCCCATTGTATCAAATGTTGGCGCATATTCTGTTGATTCGGAGTTAGTAATTTATGAAGGAGAGGAGGATGACGAAAATAAGACGTGAAAGAAAGAAAAAAAAGAGAAAAAAAGAGAATTCGAAAAGAAAATGAAAAAAAAATCAAAAAAAAAAAAATGATGTGAAAAATGAAGAAACCGGAAAAAAATAAAGAAAAAAAGATTTCGAAAGAGAAAGATGTTGATGAGACGGTTTCTGCTCCTATGTTCTATCTTATATCATTTGAGGAGTACTATCAGTTTGGTTTGGTGAGATTTTATGCCAAATGAAAGGCATGTGCTTATTCCATAATTGAGTTGAGAATTGGTTGTTGTCATATGGTTCTGTTTAGGTACTAGCTTGATCACCTATACCTCCACATTCCCATAACATGTTTTGCCTTTTCTTACCCATTGCCTCACTTTACCATATTTTTGTAAGCCCTCGGCTGTGACAGGACCTTGTTGGTTGGAATGTATGTTTGGTAGTTAGAATTGTCTATCATATTAGTTGCATGCATGTTTATGTGGGTCGTAGTTTAGGTGAGCGACTATATTTCTTTCTCTCTCTTACATATTTATGCTTGCCCTTTGCTTCATGAGAGAAAGAGTGACCCGTGAGAGTCCATTGTTAAAGGTCTTGCAAGGTCGACGGTTCAGCTTTATTTATAAACATCTTACAACTCGTTTGCATTTGACTGTTTAGCTATAAGTTTTAGTTTGCTTGCATTAAATTGGCTTAAGCGGGCATTTGTAGCTAGCTCTGAGTTATTTTTCCGTTCCATTAGCATATAGTTTTGAGTTTACTCGGGGACGAGTAAAGGCTTGGTTTGGGGAGATTTGATACGTGCATTTTATATAGTCTTTTTAGCCTATTTTATGCACGTATTTCTATGCTTTTATCGTAGTTTTATGCTACGAAATGCCCGAATATGCTACTTTGTTGTATTTTGTCTTATTTGCAGGAATGAGCCATAAAGTAGCGAAATCAAGTCATTTACCGTCCATTTTGCATGCATTTGGAGAAAGAGTAGATTTGGAGCGGGAATTATAGCTGTCTTGGGATGCGTGAAGGTGTTTCGGGAGCTAAAAGGACAAGTCAAAGTCAAACTAACGAGAATTGTAGCTGCTGAAGTCAATTATCACTCGATCAAGTGCTATTCTAGTCGATCGAGTGGTTTTAGGTTGAATAATCAGTCGATCGAGCTCTAGCCTAAGTCGATCGACCAGTTTCTTTATGCCCTTACTCGATCGAACAGTTTCCTTAGTCGATCGAGCTGTTTCCTGGCTGAGTTTGCTCGATCGAGTACTTTCTTTACTCGATCGAGTGTACTTTGCTACGGGTTGGGCTTTTTAGTCTAATTTTCCGTCATTAGGTTTAATCCTACCCCTAATTTCTTATAAATAGGAGTTAGGATGTCATTTGTATCCATCTTCTTTTTATCGGGAGACACTCTAATTCTCTCTTCTCTCCTTCCCTTACTCGGTTACTGTACACTGCTACTTTGTTCTTAATTTCCGGATCAATAATTCAGTATTAAT
Organism: Silene latifolia; assembly: GCF_048544455.1. Lineage (NCBI taxonomy): Eukaryota > Viridiplantae > Streptophyta > Magnoliopsida > Caryophyllales > Caryophyllaceae > Silene > Silene latifolia. Next base: position 3,951,194 of record NC_133531.1, read on the forward strand.
TCTTCCCCTTTCTTTTCTTCTTTAATTATTGTTTATGTTTATTGTTATTTCTTTATTTCTTGTTCTCTATTTAATTATGATTAGCTAATTCCCTTAGTATGTTAGGATTAGGGAAGCCGTGGTAGCAATGCTTTAATTGTATTGAATAGATTAGTCTTGCAGTAGGAATTGTATTAGGCAATTTAATTGTTATCCGGTCGAATGAGTGACATACAGGAGACCAATAATTCTAGTTAACCCCGACCTAATCGAAAGATTGGAAGGGAAGGCTTGCTTAGTTACAATAGGGTATTGCAGTGAGGGCGAAAGTTAAGCTGTTTGCGCTCTAGGGCGGTTTAAGGACCGAAAGGTGACGACCATAGCTCTTCTTATCAATAGTCTAATCGCCTTAATATTCCTGATATAATAGATCTCGATAGCCGCCACGGTGGACCGACTCTTAGCATACTTCTTTCTTTTTTCTTCGTTAATTCTTTTCCTTGCCTTAATTTCTAGTTTAGTTGAATCAATTCAAAACCCCATTTTGTGACACCCCGATGCATCGAATTAGACAGATAGATAGCAACTTAGCCTCCCTGTGGAGATCGACCCTACTTGCCGCTGACTTCTGTTAGCAGTAATCTAGGTAATTTATTTTTGGTGTAGAAACGACCGCATCAGCAGGCAGCGGAGTGTCTGGTATTATTGGCATCCCGTACTCCGGTTGAATCACTTGACCGACGGAGGGTTGCACAACTCCAGATTTGTGGACGGTATCATCTTGGTAGAATTCGGTTTCGTCAGTCACGAATACCTCTTGTTGTTTCGACATCTTCTTGGCTTTTGGGGTGGGTTTTTTGTTTGGGAATGAATGTGACTAGCTTCTAGTGTCTTGTCCCCACAGACGGCGCCAATTGTTCCGGGTGTAATTCCAGAGCAAGTATTGTTACCACCCGTGGCTTGTAGAATGATGTCTTGAGTTGAGTCCCTCTTGTCTTTATCGCTCCTCTCGGCCTCTCCTGCAACAATGAACGAACTGAGGGCTTGGCTTTGTGCCAAGCGTACTCACTCCGACGCTCAAGTCAGTAAACTTAGAGGGATAAGTTGTTGTTACTTGGCTAAGGATGTATTGTAGAGAGATAAGGGAGATATTACCAGATGAATAGTGATTCTTAGGTTAATTTTCTGGATCCTTTCCTCAATGAAGGTTGAGGAGTATTTATAGACTTTCACCTTTTGTCACGTAGTGGCCAAGTGGCCAAGTGGCTAGCAGGTGGAAAGACCGTTCTACCCTCGGCCGATGGACCCATGGCAGGCCGGCCGAGGGTCTTGGGTATGAGTACGCGGATATGTGTCCCGGCTGTCTGGTTGCCAGGCCGAGACTCAATTGACAGGCCGATGGGTTGCATCGGCTAGACTGTCTAAGTCGTTGACTTTGCTGTGGATATCCTTGACCTTGCTCGATGTGTTGACTTGGTCAGCGGTGCAGAATATGCCCCATCATATTGATTTTAAAGTTGTTGTGATCGGGATCGATTTTAAAGTTGTTGTTATTAAGTTATTTAGGGAGAATGATGAATATATTACGATAAATGTTTGAATCATATCAATTTGGGTTGCATGCCAAATTCTAGTCCTTTGTTGGGCTACGAGTTGGGTCATTCAGGTTAAAGTCACACCTGGGCTGGAGCGGGTTTGCGAACAATGTTTTCCTTAACGCTTCAAATTATATGATAAATTTTCCGCCTTACCCAAAATGACATCTTGGCATATTACTCAATCGCCATGACTTTGATTTCCTGAAGGAAGGAGTTTTTTGTCTAAAAACCGTTGGGGGTAAATTCTCCTATAGGACCCTTCTATAGCATAGGACTGGCCCAAAAGGGGCGCCAATTGTTCCGGGTGTAATTTCAGAGCAGTTATTTATTACCACCCGTGCTTGTAGAATGACGTCTTTGATTGAATCCTCCTTTCGGTCTCCTGAAACAGTGAACAAACTGAGGGCTCGGCTTTGGACCGAGCGAACTCACTCCGACGCTCAAGTCAGTAAACTTAGAGAGATAAGTTGTTGTTACTTGGCGAAATGTATTTTGTAGAGAGATAAGGAAGATAATACCAGATGAATAGTGATTCTTAGGTTAAATTGTGGATCCCCTTCTCAATGAGAGTTGAGGAGTATTTATAGACTTTCACCTTTTGTCCCGTAGTGGCCAAGTGGCCAAGTGGCTAGCAGGTGGAAAGACTGATCTACCCTCGGCCGAGGGACCCATGGCAGGCCGGCGGGCCCTGTTGACTTGCCGCCGAGGGGTCTTGGATATGAGTTCGCGGACGTGCCCAGGCTAGTTGCCCGGCCGGGACCAGTGTGACAGTCGACAGTCGCGTCGGTTAGGCTGTCTAGGTCGTTGACTTGCTTGTGGATATCTTTGACCTTGCTCAATATGTTGACCTGGTCAGCGTGTGCAGAATATGCCCCATCAATTTGCCCCCAGCGTAGTCTATGTCGTGGTATGGGCTCCGATGTATGTTGAGCGTATATTCTGCGCAAGTAAAAAATTTCTTTCTCGGCCTCTTCTACCTCGGCTTGGTTCTGCTTAGGCCGTACCATATCCCCCCTCCACATGGATGTGTAAAGGGCATCCGATGTGGAAAAGAGAGTGACGTTGGCCGAGACCAGGGTTGAGAGTGCCGGTTGTTTTTGATTGCCCCCCGGCCGGTGCTACCTAGCTTGGTTGATCATGTGGCCAGCGGAGAACAAATACTTAGGAATTTGTTGAGGAAGATGAATAGGCAGAGAGATATGAAGGGGCGTGTTGAAGACGCTTGATCACTGTTGCATTGATTGACGTTCAACTGTTGCAACGATTGACATTCCGTGGTTGCATGTCCGACACGTGTCATTCGCCGATTGGTCGACGTTTCATGGGTGTGCCACGATTGGTCCTTCTTCATGGGCTTTCCCCTATAAATAGGGCAGTTAGTCCCTGAAATTGGCCACCAATTTCATTTTCTCTAAAATTTTCTTCTCTCTAAACTTTCAAGGACTTCTCTCTCTTCTAATCTTCAGAGTCGTTATTTCGGCTAATACTTTTCTTCAAGGTAAACAACCAAATTTTTCTCTTTTTAACTTGTAAGTTTTGTTGTAAACATGTCTTCTGCTGATGCCGGACCTAGTAAACTGCTACGGGGGTTTCGTCGCGTCTTGATGAGGAGGAGATACTAGACGCCATCCCGATAAGGTCTGGGGGCCCTAGGTCTCCTTCTCCCGAAGTCGACCCAAAGGTTTTGGAGGATTGGGAGGACGATGATGATGTTGATGATGACGACGATGATGCTGAAAGGGCTCGTCCTAATGAGGGGAGGCAGTATGTCATGGATCACGGCGACCCTTGTAAGGTCGGCCCTGACCGTACTTGGACCCATAAGTTCGTCAGTTGTTCCGGCGAGACATTTTTCGAGGGCCATTTCTACTTTGGCAGGGGATACAAAATTGTTATCCCTGAGGAGGGTCAGGCCGTTTGTTGCCCTCCACCGGGTTGCACCGGCGTATACATCCGGCACTTGGAGTACGGGCTCCGGTTTCCGCTGAATGAATATGTCATGGCCATTATTAGAGCCATGAACGTCGCCGTGGCCCAACTGCACCCGTTGGCTATTAGGACCATAGTCGGCTTTGTCTGGCTCTGTCTCTTCAAGGGGGAAGTTCCAACGGTTAATTTATTCCGTCGGCTTCACCATCTTCGGCCGTCATTTGCTGGTCGCGTCGGAGGGTACATCGTGCAAATGGAGCCGGGTTACGTCTCCGTCGATAAGCTTTCTTCCTGCAAAGACTGGAAAGATCGGTGGGTGTACGTTGAGGTGCCGGATGACTACCCGCTGCCCCGGTCCTTCCAGCATCAAGTTAATTTGCGGTGCGAGACTAAGGCGGAGCATGACAAATGGGTCACCCGGAAAAAGCTTAAAATGGACGCCAGCAAGGTCCCTCTTATGGCGAATGAGAAGCTGGCGATGAGGCTTTTGAGGCGGACAAGAGTGGGGTGCCGAAAAGATGGATTCCCCCAACGCAGATCATTCTTCAGGATGAGCTGCTCTGCCATGTCGGCCTCATACCGGCCCTAGCACGGGGTGAGTGGGGTCGGTGTGAGGCCCATCTCTGCTCTAAATGTTTCTGTATTTGAATTTTGGTTCATTTCTTCTACTTAACTCTTGCTTTGTTTCCTTTGCACACCACTTTGGACCGGACCTGTCTGAGGATATCCTCCGGAGAATGGGGCTGCACAAGGATAAGACCGTTGCTGATTTGCATCCTAAGGCTCTAGCTCGCGATCGCAGAACGTCGCCGAATGATCTCATGGATCAGCAGCTGAAAGGCTTGAATGTGGAGGCGGCCCAGGCGAAAGTTGCTAGTAACATGCCGCGCCGAACGCGGAAAACAAAGTCTTCGGCGGCGACGGCGTCGACATCCGTTCCACCTCCCATCCCTTCAGCTAAGAAGGAAACCGTGGTGATCGTTGACATTACCAATGGGGAGGACTCCGATGCGGAGGGATCTCCCCTTGTCCGTAAGAGGAAAGAGCCTGCCCCTGCCGCTAACGCTGGCCGCTGCATCGTCGCTACACGCCGCAAGGAAGTGCGTCCTCCGCCCAAGAAGGCCAAGCATGGTACAGATCTATCATGTGGCTCGGACTTAGCTTCTGGTTCATTAGGCGTTCGATGATGACAAGCTCTCCGATATGTCCATGTATATTGACACGGATGCTTTAATTGAATTTTTTGTAGATCAACCCCCCCGCCTCACCGGTCACACTATTGAACGGCGTGCGAGGGGAAAATCGCGCAAGCAAATGGTCAAGACGCCACCGTTGTCACCTCCTTCCCGAAGCCTACCCCCCTCCAGATTAAGTCGGAGGGCCTAAGTTTGATTAGGTTACTGGCGAAGTGGGCTGATACGGCCGGTGCTCTTATTGTGGAGCAAGAGAAGACCATGGCTGAAGCTGCCCCACAACTCGAGCGGCTAAGGCTTGAGCTCGACGCAGCGAACAAGGAGGCTAAGAGGGATGTGGCGAGGTGAAGAGGCAGTCCGTCGAGAGAAAACTCTGGGAGGACGCTGAAAAGGAGGTCTCACCGAGAGAGCCAAGGCCGAGGTCGCGCGGCTGAAGCCGCTAAGCCTGGAGGGGCGTGACCTTGTTCGAAGCACGCCGACCTTTACCGTACGCAGAGGGACGAATGGAGGGGCATGTTTCAGTGCCCTGGGGGAAGGTGGTTCGGAACAAGGATGCTATCATCACCCAAAGGGAGGAGGACATTGAGACGCTCCAAACCGTTATCCTCCCTAACATGTGCGCCAATACACGGACCTGGCCGAAGAAGTCGCCGGGGAAGTGATTGGGAGCTCTTCCCCTTGATGGCTCCTTTACGTGGGACAAATTTGACGAGCTGTTTGACGACAAGCTCGAAACTAAGGAGAAAGCCGCGGAGGAGAAGGCCAAGGAGGAGGTAAGGGTGAAGAAGGAGGAAGAGGCGGCCGCGGAGAAGCGGCCCTTGCCGAGAAGGCTAAGGCGCCAAGGAGGAAGCCGAGAGGATGAAGGCGAGGCGGGTGAGGCCGAGGCCGAGGTCGCTAAGAAAGTCAAGCCGAGTCCTTGAAACTGAGGCTGCCAAGACAGCTTCTGGGTCGCCCATCAACGATGATGCTGCTAACGCTACTGATGGCAAGCGGCAACAGGCATAGGGAGACGGGCGGTCGTCACCAGGCTCACCCGGCGTCTCGGATAGCTTCAGCTGTTCGGGAGCCAATTATTAAGCCTTTCCTCCCTGCCATCTTTTGGCGCTTCAAATGATATGTCTGTAACCTTTTGCTTTTCTTTTCCTTGTATTTTGTACAACTTTGGTAGGTTGTGTTTTGGCTTATCCTTATGGGGACGGCCGTCGTCTCTATTCTCCTCACTTGTAACCTGTTATAATTTTTAATAAGAGTTTGCTTATTTTGCCTCTGGCTTGGCCGAGGTCTTTTCTTGTCTTCGTCTGAGTTGTCCTCTTACGTTATCAATTGAGCGCTTCTTTTGTTTCCGCCTCGGCCTGCACGAGGCAGTTTAGAGTGCGTATCTCAACTGTGTTTCACGTTTCTAAGGCATGTTGATCGCTTTCGCGAGTATCAAGCTATGGTGTGTATGACTGCCGTGGCGTCTACCTCTTGGAGTGACTGCCGCGGCGTCTACCTCTTGGGGTGACTGTCGTGGCGTCTACTTCTTGGGGTGACTGCCGTGGCGCCTGCTTCTTGATAATGACTGCCGTGACGTCTATCTCTTGGAGTGAATGCCGCGGCGTCTACCTCTCGGGGTGACTGCCGTGGCGTCTACTTCTTGGGATGAGTGCCGTGGCGCCTGCTTCTTGATAGTGACTGCCGTGGCGTCTACCTCTTGGAGTGACTGTCGCGGCGTCTACCTCTTGGGGTGACTGCCGTGGCGTCTACTTCTTGGGGTGATCGCTGTGGCGCACAGCTTGAAAGTGACTGCGTGGCGTCTACTTCTTGGAGTGACTGGCGCGGCGTCTACCTCTTTGGGTGACTGCCGTGGCGTCTACTTCTTGGGGTGACTGTCGTGGCGTCTGCTTCTTGATAGTGACTATGGGGGAAAATGAACACTTTTATGGAAAACTTGGACGATTCTTCATTAGATATAAACATGCGTCGGGGTACCCACAGTTATCTCGGGCACCTCCACCGCTATACAAAATTTTTCCCGAGATTGTCAGTGTCCTAATGGCTCATCAAAGGCACACCCTCCATGTCATCGTCACCGGTGTGTACCCAGCCTTATTCCTTCAACCACTTTGTAGGGACCTTCCCGATTAGCCGTCGATTTGCATCCATGAGGTCGCCCTCCTGTTGTAAGGATGTGCTTTTCCCTTTCTCTGACTTCTTCGCCACTTTGAGGGATTGCATGTTGCATCCTCTGGCAGATATCTGGACGTTGACCACCTCGTCCTTGGAGACGAGCTTATGTGCTTCCCCCCGGTCCGAGACATACATCAATGTCAGGGCCCGGATGGACATCACTGCGTCGGCCTCGCTCAGAGTGACTCGGCCTATGAGAACGTTGTAGGCGGACGAGCCGTCAATGACCACGAACTCAGCTAGGACATTCTTAGCCGCATCCCCCTCGCCGAACATCACCGGCGGTCCCGATCGACCCTGTGGGTACCAGGCGCCCCGGAAAAATCGTACAACGGATTGGTGCGGGGGCTCAAGTCTTCAACCTTCAGACCGAGGTTGAGAAAGCACTCCCTGAACATGATGTTCGTGTAGGCGCCTGTGTCAATCAAGCACCTCTTGACCAGGTGGTTGGATATGTCCAAGTGGACTACAAGTGGGTCGCTCTGAGGGGCGATGACTCCCTCGTAGTCCTTCTTCCCAATAGTCATGTCGGGGATGTTGGAAGCGGGGACCGCTGTTTTGGGCACAAAGTTGATGGCCTGATACAGCTCGTTCAGGTGCCGTTTGTGCCCATGAGCGGACCCACCGTTCTCGTTGCCCCCGATGACAACATGGATCACACCTATCCGTTCAAAGACGGATTTCTTATCTGAACCGCCGGCATCAGTCTTTTGGCCTTTGCCAACATACTTGCCGAGGCTCCCCTTCCGGATCAGCTCTTCAATGGCATTCTTCAGATGCCGGCAGTTGTCAGTAAGGTGACCGGTGTGGCCGTGGTACTCACAGTACTAGCTCGTGTCACCGTCTCCCTTCGGCTTGGGGGGCATTTCCCACTTCTGGCCCTCGTTCTTGCTCAGGGCGAAGACCTCGGCGGCAGATACGACCAGGGGGGTGTGATCACTGTACCGCTTCTGGTAGTACGTTCCCGAACTCCCCCCGGCGCCCGCCGAGCTCTGTTTCCTGGCGGACCTGTCAGACCGTGACCTATTATTGTCACGGCGTCCTTCCTTCGGGTTGTCCTCCCGGCGGCTCTTTCTCTCTGAGTACCCGGCCTCGCTGGGGCCTACCCAGGTTTTGTGGTAGTCCTCCACTTTTATGGCTTGATCGGCCATCTTCCTGGCGGCGTCTAGGCCCAGGCCTCCGTACTTGATGAGCTCGTTTTTTAAGTCTCCCTTAGGAGGCCTTTCATCGCCGAAGGCCGCGGTTCGGGGTTCAGCTCTCGAATCTGCTGAACCTTGGCGTCGAACCTCTTCACATAGCTTCGTAGAGACTCGCTCCCCTCCTGTCTGATAGTCAGGAGATCCGATGTCTCAACGGCCCTTCTCTTATTGCAAGAGTACTGGGCTAAAAAGGCGTCCCTTAGGTCGGCGTAACAGTATACCGAGCCGTCGGGCAGCCCCTTGTACCAATTCTGAGCCATCCCATGCAAGGTCGTTGGAAAGACTCGGCATCAGACTTCATCGGGTTGTTCCCACACCGACATGTACGACTCAAAGGCCTCGGCATGGTCGGTGGGGTCGTTGTCCCCTTTGTATGTGAACGCCGGCAACTTTAGCTTGGTTGGCACGGCGATTTCAAGGACGTAGGCACTGAGGGGCTGTCTGACCACGTGTCGAACGACACGAGGCGATCGGCTCCTCGCATTCCTAGTCCGGCTCCTCTCCCCGTGGCGGGAGGGGCTTCTTCTCCGAATCTGGTGAGTCGGGCTTCTTCTCTGACTCTGGTGAGTCGGACTCCTTCTCCGACTCTGGCGAGTCGGACTTCTTTCACTCCTCTGGGGCATGCCTCGTCGGTGCTGCGGCGACGCCGTCCTCCCGCGAGTGCGGGAAGGACTCAGGTCTACCACTAGCACTCTGGGCTCCCCCGGCGTCTTGACGGGGCCGCCTTCTTCCGGTGCTCCATTCAAGTCTCTTGGAGTCACATTCTCGGGGCCCCGGTCTCCCGGACGGGTTCCGCCGCTCTTGTCGGTGTGAAAGTGTGTGAGCCGTACTACCAATTAAGTCCAAGAGTAGCTTCGCTTTTCGCATCAACCACATGTCCCATGATGGTGACCTGGTTGGCGGGCAGCGGCGTATCTGGTATTATTGGCATCCCGTACTCCGGTTGAATTACCCGGCCGGTGGAGGGCTACGCAACTCCAGAATTGTGGACGGTATCATCTTGGTAGAATTCGATTTCGTCCGTCACGAATACCTATTGCTGTTTTGACATCTTCTTAGCTTTTTGGGTGGGTTTTTGTTTTGTGTTTTTTTTTGTTTGGGAATGAATGTGACTAGCTTCTAGTATCCTTTCCCACAGACGGCGCCAATTGTTCCGGGTGTAATTCCAGAGCAGTTATTTATTACCACCCGTGCTTGTAGAATGACGTCTTTGATTGAATCCTCCTTTCGGTCTCGAAACAGCTGAACAACCGAGGGCTCGGCTTTGGACCGAGCGAACTCACTCCGACGCTCAAGTCAGTAAACTTAGAGAGATAAGTTGTTGTTACTTGGCGAAATGTATTTTGTAGAGAGATAAGGAAGATCATACCAGATGAATAGTGATTCTTAGGTTAAATTGTGGATCCCCTCCTCAATGAGAGTTGAGGAGTATTTATAGACTTTCACCTTTTGTCCCGTAGTGGCCAAGTGGCCAAGTGGCTAGCGGTGAAAAGATCGATCTACCCTCGGCCGAGGACCCCATGGCGGCGGGCCCTGTTGACTCGCCGCCGAGGGGTCTTGGATATGAGTTCGCGGACCGTGCCTCTACTGGCTAGTTGCCCCTACTGGGACCAGTGTGTGACAGCCGACAGTCGCGCTTGCTAGGTGTCTAGGTCGTTGACTTGCTTGTGGATATCTTTGACCTTGCTCAATATGTTGACCTGGTCAGCGGGTGCAGAATATGCCCCATCAAGGAGTATAGCCCAAAATTAAAAATTTGTTTTATTTATATTTTAACTTTATTTTGATAACCTGACATCTTATGATAAATACCGACACATTTAAAAATGCAAGTTATCAATATAAAATATTAGGTTATCAAAATAAAATATTTTAATATATATATTTATCAATTAATTTTATTGGGTTTCTCTTATTGGGTTAGGTTATGTTTGACAAGATATTTCAGGTACCTGATTTGAACAAGCAACCTGATTTGACTAATATTTCAGGTAGTTGTTTTACCTAGTGCTATTTGGTAAAGTCATTTCAGGTAACTGAAATGACTTTTCAGGTACCTGAAATGAAAAGCTACTCTAGGTAGCTTTTTAAAGTTTCAGATAGCTGAAATGTTCTACTTTACATATTTATCCTTTATTTAAATTAATTTATTATAATTATTAATGTCCTTTTATGTCATTTTACAAAAACCAGTTACCTTTTCAGTTAGTTTTACCAAACACTTTACTATTAATCAGCTACCTTATCAGTTTCCAATTTTCAGCTAGCTTTTCAGGTACATTTTTAATTTCAGTCACCTTATTAGGTTTCAGGTACATTTTCAGATTTCAGGTACATTTTCGGTCAGTTTTACCAAACAGAGCCTTAGACTTATATAAAAAATGGTCTCACACAACAATTTGTGTTTGCTATTTTACCCGTCAAATAAGTATCAAGTTCAAACGTACAATTTACAATTTGGCAATTTACATTCTACACCAGATATGGTTAGTAATACAAAAATACGTATATATAAAAACCGTATATCTACGATATTCATATCAGAAAACTATATAGAACATTCATTCCGAGAACTACCAACTCACGATAAAAACCGTCTTATACAAGAGTTGAGCAAACCCGCTAAGGTAGATGGAACATTTTAAGTAAATTGCTATATATATAGGGCGTTTGCACTCGTTTAGCAGCAATTCACGTTCCGAAAACAAAACCTTAAAACTCCGACATTATACATACATATTATACATTGCAAAGAACTCGAAATTGACGAATTACTTAAGCATTGCTAAGGCGCTTCGATCTACTCTCCGGCAATCCAATGAATAAATCGGTCTCTACGTCTGAAATCTGGCTATTAATGTCCTCAGACGGAGATGCTTCTTCTACTTGATGGACTGCGGATGATGACGATTCTTTTGGCACGACAACGTACTGTTATCAACCCAAGTACATTACACATTTGAGTCGGATCATATTTATATTACAAAGTTTATATGAGAATGTTTTACGCACAATGCATACGGAGTATGACATATTTTTATGCGAAATTGATGATTAGCCCCCATAACTTTGAGCAATTGTGAGATTGAGCCCTATAAGTTACAAATGTACTGATTAGGCCTCATAACTTTTAAGTAAAGTGAAATTGAATCAAGATTTTTAGTTTCCAACCAAAGTTGCACAAAAAAAATAATTTCATTCATTTATGCAATTTGTCAATACATTTATAAATTGTATGAATTTATTAATTATTACACATTTTGGAAAAAAAAACTAATATTAGAATGAATTACATAAAATTTAGAATTTGTAAAGTAATTTCACAAGTATATCAATATCAATTATATTAAAACTAGTGAAAATATTTAAAATATTCCATATAAAAACTATGTTAATTAATAAATTACTTAAATACTTTTAAAATATTAAAAATTATATAATGTACAATGAGTATAAATATAAAATTATTTAATGATATATTTATGTTAAAATTAAAAACAGGTTTGAATTTCACTTTTTGTAAAAATTATGGAGGCTAATTGCTACATTTGTAATTTATGGGACTTAATCTCACAATTGCTCAAAGTTATAGAGCCTAATCACCACTTTCGCGTTAATAATTTGATTGTACGCATATAACGGTATTAAACGGGTGAAATAAGAAAACAATTAGGAATTTCGAAAAAACAGGGGATCATCACCTTTTCAGTTAGCCTGTGATTTTCAGCAGCAAGGTGCTTCTCCTGAATTTCATGTCAAAAGTTAGAATACGAACGACATTTTACGCTATCTCATTTTCAATTCGTATAGAACAGTGGACATAACTATTTCAGACAACTATATTAAAAGTACCTTTTCTGTCAACTTCTTAATTTGTTCGACGTAAACTTGATTCTGAAATAAGAAAACGCGATTAATTAAGCAAAATAAGAATTCGAACGCAGATATTATTTAAAATAAAATCGAGGATTGAAGTTATATGTTCGGTGGGACGAACCTTCCTTGATCTGATTTTGTTTACACTTTTTTCCAATTGGTTCTCTAGTTGCTGCAGCTCTTCTAAACTGCATTCTCCAATATTTTCTCCAAGAAGTTTCCTATAATTATGCAACACAATTCAAGACTTATACTGCATATACTATTACCATATACAAGTACCACATTTGCGACTTTTTGGTGAAATCGATTCTATTTTACATAATTTATTACCTTGCAACAATAGTCGATATTTACACCCTATTGTTTACTCGACACTAGAGCTGGACATCAGCACGGGCTGACCCGGCCCGGCCCCAACCCGGCTTTGTCCGTTACCATATGCAACTTTGCCCGACCCGACCCGGCCTTGGGCCCGGGGCCTAAAATCCCAGCCCGGCCCATTATTTTAGCAAAAATAAAAAAAATTGGAAAGCCCCACCAGCCTGGCCCGCCTCGTGCCATGGCCCGGGTAAAGCATATCCCATCCGGGCCAAGCCCGCCCTTCCCCTGACCTGGCCCGGGTCTAACCAGGAGAGCCCGGCCTGCCTCCTAGCCAGCCCAGCCCGGCCCGAGTACAAGTCTACTCGACACAAAGCCCGAGAGTATTTCAGCTTATGTAACTTCCGACTTCATGTTATGAATAAAAGACGTTTTCTTTCCAAAAAAAAAAAAAAAAGTCGATATTTTGCTGGAACTCCGGGATTGGATCAATACTATCAGTACTTGGCTAGTATTTTACCGGTATGGACTATGGTCCGATATAAGTTATAACTGATAATGGACTAAAATATCTCAGGGTGTTTTCTGTGACACCGGGTCATACAATAATAAGTTTTCGATATGAAATGAAATTCCAAAACATGCAAGGAGGTAAATTTACCGTTTGGAAGCTTCCATAGTCTCGACCTTCTTTGCTAAAATCGCAGCTTCCTCCTTCATGTTCTACATTATAGAATCATGTAACAACAACACCATGCGCATCAGCGAAATAACTCGTAAAATATGCATCAGAAAGGTAAACTGAATTTGTTCATATTTCTACGCATGGAAAAATTAAAGGCATCAATAGTTACATGTTCATTCAATAATCTGGACCAAAATCATACAGAGTACTTTATTTGTGCTGCCAACGGTCCACCTGTTGCCATGGGGATGCAGTGGCTGCAGCTGCATCCCCAAAGATATGTTAATTTAAGTGTAGTAATGGTGCATAGCAATGATATTGGCCCAGTGGTTGAGTGCAGTTACTGAGAGTTAGACTTCTTGTGTTCGACCCCTCATCTAGGCGTTTTTATTTTTGCATTTATTTCTTCCAAGTGTTATGTTTAGCATTCCCCATAATATGCAATTAATTATAACCTAATTGTTTTGACTTTTATTTTCCAAATTTAGGTTAACATAATACTTTGTAAATAACATAAAATAAAATAAATGTATAATGATGCTCCGTATTCAATATAATTAAATGCATTTATTTCTTCCCAGTGCTATGTTTAGCATTCCCCATAATATGCAATTAATTAAAACCTAATTGTTTTGACTTAAAATTTCCAAATTTAGGTTAAAATAATAATATTTCCAATCTCCCACGTGCAAATTTAGCCTAGTGGCTCTGATACCACTGGTGGGAAATTAGCGCCAATCTCCCACGTGGAACGGAAGCAACCAATCGACAAGTAAACCGTAAAAGTAAATAAATGTAAGCAATAATAAGATGAGACGATATTTTAGGGTCAAACCCAGGGTAAAACCTTCCAAACCGGAAGTAAAACCCACTAGCCAAATCGACTAGAATCCACTATAATAATATAGTACCAGTACAACGTAAACGTCCCGAATTAATACCAATTCGAAACCCACAATAATATAAGATAAAAATCTCTAGCCCTCCAGTAATATTAGTCAATGTCACTAATATCACCCTTAGAGTAACCTCCTAAATTATTGTATAATAACACCCGTTATACTGCCTCTCACTCTCAAACCCGACTTGCTATTTTCTACCAAGCTAAGTCACCTTGTTTGATATTTGTTGTGTTATTTTCCAAATGAAAATCATCTTTTATATAGGAAAGCCTATGGAACAAATTCCATATATTAACATCTTCATAAAGACATTAGTCCCCCTTGTCCATAGCTAATACAATGAATCAAATATAATTCATTGAACTCCATCATGTACATTGTAACTTTGTAATGTATGTACATGTAACATCTTGTAATATTGCACAAAACTTGGGTTGGACAATTGGGTGTTACCCAACAAATCTCCCCCTCCAACACAAGAGACAACCACCGAGGAATCAACCATTGACCTTTTGAAATTACCAGCTGCACACCCGAGTTAGTATCCGGTCCCCACCCTTAACTCAATATCACGGCCAATGCACCTTGTACAGCCTAAACCTAGTCAATGACTCCGGAGAGAAACCTCTTGTTCTCCACCTTTCTACCGGCAGGAATTTTACCTTTGCGCCCGTCTGTAACCTGAAAACATTTTACCTTCGTTGCCTTTTCCGCAAACGAAACACGTGCACGACTTTTCCGTTTCAAGCCATCCTGTAAGGTTTTTACTGCATATGCATCCAGACGGTATAAACCATGACGTAGCTCCCCCTTCATGAGGACCATAGAACCCTTAATAACTTTTATTACTCCCCCATGAGCTTTACACCCATAACCTTCGGAGTCCAGTTGACTAAGTGAAATTAAATCCTGCCGCAACTTTGGAACATAAGCAACCTTGTCCAAAGTGTGCACCACCCCCATTTGACATTTTGATTTTGACCACCCCAACACCCATGACATCAACTATTGAGTTATCAGCCAAACTCAATTTCCTAGCCACGCCTTCTTGGAGCACGTCAAAACTATCCTTCCGGGTGCAAATGTGGTTGAGAGAACCAGAATCTAATATTCATTCTTCCTTGGAAGTAGAGCTCATCAAAAGCGGGCTTGGGCCGGACACGGGCCGGGCCCAGCTGCTAAAAAAGTGTCCGGCGGGCCTTATTTTATAGCCCGAGCCCGCTAAGTGGGCCAGTTTCCACTGTTCGTACCCTCCCACTTCAAAAAAGCGGGCCCGCTCGCGGGCCTGACTAAAATCAAATACATAAATTAGTGTTTTTATTAAAACACGAGTTTGTTATCGCTACATCCCACTAAAACTTAACAATTGTCTTTAAAAGCTTACCCTTAAGAAAGTAAGTAATTTTCAAATGATTAGTTTACTAGATTTTGGAAAAAATACAAGTTTGACAATGTTATACTACAAACATCAAAAGTTCATTTTTGCCTTGGTCTTTGTGCGGCATTGTTAGCGGTTACATACACTCCCGTGTAATAAATACTTAAAAGGTACTATCTTTATACGACAATCTCGTTAGCATGTCCATTCTTGATGAATCTTTATACGACAAGTGTAAATACCGACAATCTTCCACTTATACGTAAGACATAAGTATTCATTTGCGCTACCTAATTGGTTTAGAGTGTACAAATAGTAAATGAAATGAGCAGAAACGTCGGATGATTGAGGGTTTTTAAGAACTTTTATAAGGTTACTTTTAATAGCGGGCCGCCCATGGACAATTTTGTTTAGTCCAAGTCTGTCCATTTATACTAGCGGGCCTAGTTTTCTTCTCCGTTACCCGTTTAATTTTTTATTTTGCTTGTCCAAACCCGTTATTTTAGCGGGCCGAACGGGTCGTCCCACATTTGATCAGCTCTACTTGGAAGACACGTCGTTCACATCCGTGACCGCAAATATGTCATTACCATCGGTAAGGAAACAACCACTACTTCCTTCGCCGGCAACCAAGTTGGTGTCGTCCTTGTTTTCTTCATTCCCGCATTTCTTAGGACAAAACCGCCTAATATGCCCAAGGTCACCACACTCGAAACACTTCACATCATTATTCTTAGAAGCGTTCCTGGACTGAGACCTGTCATGCTTCGATCCATCCTCCCTGTTAAACGATCGACCTCTCCCATCCCGAGCAACTGCAACTGTACCCGTACTGTCGCTCCGATCCGTATCTCAGCCTTGTCCTTCTTCCTCGCATCAAAGGACAATAAAGTCAGATGTGTCTCGCTCCATCGTGATGGTGTCTTTCCCGCACAGAATAGTATCCACATAAGTTTCATATGTGTCCGGGAGAGAATCGAGGAGTAGTAACGCCTTATCTTCCTCCTCAAGCTTCACCTCGATCTTCTTTAACTCGTCTAACAATCCATTGAACACATTTAGATGCCCAATTAAATTTTCATCCTCGTCCATCCTCAACCGATATGACCGTCGCTTTAAAAGCAACTTGTTGGTCAAACTCTTCGCCATGTAGAGCTTCTCCAACTTTTCCCATATCACCGATGGAGAGTCGTCATCAAGAACACAATTGATGACTGAATCCGAGATGCACAATCTAATAGTGCTTGCACACTTGGTGCAAACCTCTTCCCAGTTGTCATCACTCATCTTCTGCG
Source organism: Silene latifolia (assembly GCF_048544455.1). Lineage (NCBI taxonomy): Eukaryota > Viridiplantae > Streptophyta > Magnoliopsida > Caryophyllales > Caryophyllaceae > Silene > Silene latifolia. The sequence continues at coordinate 3,967,718 of NC_133531.1, forward strand.
GCTTACCATCATCTCCTTTCAAGGCTCTAGCTAAGCCAAGATGTACTAGGAGATCCTTCATCCTTCTCTGCCAAAGGGTGAAACTACTTTTACCATCAAATTTTGGTACTACAAATTGAGACCCCATATTTGACATCCTTGCCAATTAAACCAGCCACCAGACCGAGCCTAGTGGTTCTGATACCACTGGTGGGAAATTAGCGCCAATCTCCCACGTGCAACGGAAGCAACCAATCGACAAGTAAACCGTAAAAGTAAATAAATGTAAGCAATAATAAGATGAGACGATATTTTAGGGTCAAACCCAGGGTAAAACCTTCCAAACCGGAAGTAAAACTCACTAGCCAAATCGACTAGAATCCACTATAATAATATAGTACCAGTACAACGTAACCGTCCCGAATTAATACCAATTCGAAACCCACAATAATATAAGATAAAAATCTCTAGCCCTCCAGTAATATTAGTCAATGTCACTAATATCACCCTTAGAGTAACCTCCTAAATTATTGTATTATAACACCCGTTATACTGCCTCTCACTCTCAAACCCGACTTGCTATTTTCTACCAAGCTAAGTCACCTTGTTTGATATTTGTTGTCAAATATTGTTGTGTTATTTTCCAAATGAAAATCATCCTTTATATAGGAAAGCCTATGGAACAAATTCCATGTACTAACATCTTCATAAAGACATTAATCCCTCTTGTCCATAGCTAATACAATGAATCAAATATAATTCATTGAACTCCACCATGTACATTGTAACTTTGTAATGTATGTACATGTAACATCTTATAACATTGCACAAAACTTGTGTTGGACAATTGGGTGTTACCCAACAAATCTCCCTCTCCAACACAAGAGACAACCACCGAGGAATCAACCATTGGCCTTTTGAAATTACCAGCTGCACACCGGAGTTAGTATCCGGTCCCCACCCCTAACTCAATATCACGACCAATGCACCTTGTACAGCCTAAACCTAGTCAATGACTCCGGAGAGAAACCTTTTGCTCTCCACCTTTCTACGGGCAGGAATTTTACTCTTGCGCCCGTCTTTAACCTGAAAACATTTTACCTTCGTTGCCTTTTCCGCAAACGAAACACGTATGTTATTTGGCCCATACTCCATATGGTTAGCCGCAAACGAAACACGTACCCTTAAAAAGACTAAACCTAGATCTCTAAAGTAAATTTAAAATCAATCGTAGAAATAATAAATCAATAAGCAATACTCGTATGTTATTTGGTCCATACTCCATATGGTTAGCCGATTAGGCCTGGTCCTCTCCATGCAATTTTTTTGTTTAGACCAGACCGGGCCATATATTAGTCCACAGCCCAACATTTTACTCTTGTTTTGTTTTCGATCCACAAAGTTTAGTCAGGTGCTACCTATTCATCCATTATTCATCCGTTCATTTCCTTGATTTTTGTGCGGAAAATAACAGATAAACGTTAATCGAAACGGAAAAGTTTTTTTTTTTTTTTTTTTTTTTTTTTTTTTTTTTTTTTGGGTGACGAGGGGTTTAATCCCCCCGGGCCCAGGTAATCCAGCGTCACCACCTGGACCATGTAAACCACCCCAATTGGGGCCGCCGAGATAACCGCATGCATTGCTCATCCGTGGGTTCGAACACGGAACCTCGCAATTCTTGCCTTTGCAAGCTTTGAGGTTACCCAAACTACCACTAGACTGTAAGCACTTGGTTAAACGGAAGAGTATTGAGACGTAGTAAAGGGTGTATGACATTACCTGAAGGTCTTCTTCCATAGATTTCTCCCTGTCAGGTTGTGATTCTCTTACGTGCCTCTGATATCGTCCTATGCTTTCCTGCATGCTGTTTTTCTCCAATTCTTTAGCAATTATCATTAGGGATGTTTAAAAAGGGTACATTTTACCAAACCGCTAATTTAATTCAATTTGAAAACGGTTCAGTTTGACAAAACTCTGAATCTAAACGCAACTAATTTCTAAATGTTTCCATTCACTAAACCTCATTGAAAGAATGGATTTTTAGTTTATGTTCGTCCCTTCGGGAAATTGAAAACTTCGAAAAATGTAGTTAGATTTTCGAAAAAATTTTCGATACCTTTACTAATATTTCCATTCACTAAAACCTCATTGAAAGTACGGTTTTTTGGTTTATGTTCGCCCCTTTTGGAAATTGAAAAACTTTGAAAAATGTAGTTAGATTTTCGAATTTTTTTCGCGTTTTCTTTATATCATTACTTGTTTGTCTCCGCTGAAACTTTTAATTTCCTAACCGTAAATCTTCTCTTCGCCACTGATTATCACGGTTCAAATTATTTTTGAAGACCGCTAGTTAGCCTAGAGCTGATCATGGGCCGGGCCGGGATGAGAAAAATGGCCCACATGTGCGGGTTGGGCCGGACCGGGCCAAATGAGAGGGCCTATTTAGCGAGCCCAAGCCCGACCCTTAAGGGCTACATCGGGCTTTTGGGCCTATATGGGCTTTTCGGACCCTAAAATTTACGACTTACCGAACGAGATAAATAGTATAATACGTTCAACTTGTACTTTAAATGTGCACTTAGTATAAAAAATTGTACAAAGAATGATGAAATACATAAGAATTAATCTCCAAAAATAGAATAAAAGACAATCATCGACACATTATAATGCTTAATCATATCTAGTAGATATGATTTATGTTATGTGAACATCGCTTTTAAATCTCAATAAATATATACATGAGTTTATAAGGAATTATATATAAAATTTACGCTACTTAAACAAATTTTATAAGAAAAATATTCCTTAAGTAATAAATACGGGCCGGGCCGGGCCGGGCCAAAATTTGGGCCAAACGCTTAGCCCAAACCTGTCCCAAAAGTACATTGGGCTTTTTTGGGCCGGCCCATGAGCTTTTTTGGGCCAAAATAAAAGGTCCAAGCCCTTCAAAAAACGGGCTGGACCGGGTCGGGCCAATGGGCTTGGACCATTTGATCACCTCTAAGTTAGCCTAACAACTCTTGGTAGCCTAATCACCTCTAATCGAGCCATAAAGAAAGGATGAAGAGGGAGCCTTGTAGTTCATAAACTATGCCACCCGTATAATTTCTATTTATAATAAAGTTTTCAGATTTTGTCGTATAATTTTGCTAGCTTCAGAAATTCGGATAAAATTCCATTATTGTCTTTCATGCATGCATGTTAGACAAATTTCTTTCCTCCACATAAAATTCTTATATTTGTGCGCAATCAAGGGACCACTACATGCAGTCCATTGCACATCCCATATATCTCTATTTATTGACTAGTGCTGAGGTCCAAATACAAGAGATTTAATACAAAATTGGATGTTTATCCCCCATGCTTTTCATATGCTACTTGCTTGATTTGACAAGGTTCTAGATCATCAAAATTGAAAGGAAATGTCCTCTTTATTTCTTTAATTTTTTTAAATTTTTTTATTTGATCACATTACTTTCTTTTTTCTCTACCTCACTTTCCACTTTCTTTATCCACTTCATCTCTTTTTTTACACATCAAAGAGGATCATCATTTCCACTCTTTTTCCACCTTTTGAGTTTTGAGTAGTCCTCACTACCCATTTTCTTTTTTATTTGGCACAACGGCCAAGATAAGGACATCCTCCATTTATGGAGGATGTCTTCCTATTCCACTTCAAAGAGGATGCAAAGAGGATGTTGCCAAATTAAAAAGAACATCCTCTTAGCACTCTCTTTCATCTAAGAGGATGGGTAATCCTCTTCAATGTGGATGCTCTTAGATATACCGACGAGTGAATTATACTCCCTCCAATCCACTCCAAAGATAATACTTATTGTCTTACTTAAAACGGACGATCCACAACAAATGTAACATATTTTATTTAACCCACAACATTATCAAGTTGTTCTTATAGCCATTTTATATTTACGCAAAATGCCATTACATAATACATACTCACATATCATCCCACAATTAAACCCACAATTACATGGCACACCTATTTTTTCCCTCTTTACCCTTACTTTTTCCATCTTTTCTTAAATACTCTATTTTCCTCTATGTTATCTTTGGGGTAGATCGGAGAAAGTATAGGGTTACTGTTTGATCACAAATTCTCATTTGTGATTTAAAGATATTCGTCGCAAGCTAGTGACGGATCAAATACTACTCATGTGAATAGATAAAACAAAAATAGATTGCCTATGGAGTAGCAGTTTTGTTACTTTTAGATATATTTTTAGATATATTTTTTTTGTTTCATTTACCATTTTTGACATATTTTAAGTTGGAAAGTGATAGGGCGACACCGGGTGTTACCGAGCTCGGTAACACCCTAATAAAAAAATAGAAAAAACTAAAAAGTTGTTTTCGTTTTTGCGCCAATAACACGTTGATAAAACCCTAACTCGCAATCTATTATATTTAATAAAATAAAATATAAAAGATACTAATTAAAACTATAAACTATATCCAATATTCCAAAAAATGTGAAAACTAATCTATCTCTTCCATCTACCCAGTTTGATTTCCATGGTCGCTAAGACACGTGCTGAAGAAAACCATTGATGATGTATACAATTACTGTTATTTTCCACATCATAGCTTTACCAATGAATTTTCGTTTGAACACCATTGTTGATGTATTGATCAAGTGCCTAATTCTAATGATGATAGAGTTTAATTGTCTACAAATGGGCGTGATAACAAATAGATTTTTTTAGTTATTTTTGGGAGTTGTTTGGTAAACGGCGGATTGAAAATTTTCAGCATGTTCAAGACTTTTAGCATGTTTGACTTATCAATCTACTATTTTGAGTGTTTGGTAAATGGCATATTGACAGAGTAGATTGAAGCTCAATCTACCGTTTTCCAATATGCTGCTCTACCTAGCATATTCACATTAGAGCAAGTCCAATGGTAAGCTAGTTGCAACTAGCTTACCATTGCCATATCACTTTTTAAGCTAGTTTAATTTTAGGCTACAAATTTATTTCAATGATTTAGCTTACATTTTAACTAGCTTGACCCAAATTTTAATAAACCAATTAATTTCTATTGGTTGTATATGGCCAATTAAGCTACTAGCTTAATGAAACTAGTTGTTTGGTTTAAGCTATCCTATATGGAGTTGTCCAATGGTCTAGCCACTAGCTTGCAATTTCTTAAAATTGCAAGCAAGTCCCTAAGGCAAACCATTGAACTTGCTCTTAGTAGATTGTGAAATATGAATCCGTCAACAATTTACACATAAATACAACAATCTATTAACCAAAATCTGCTAATTACCAAACACTCCTACTAAATTTGCTAATTGAAATATACTAGTCAAACTTATTAATCTCATCTGTCATTTATAATCTGCTTGACCAACCTGCTTCTGCTAATATCAATCTGCTGATTACCAAACAAGGCCCAAATCTTTAATTCTTGTTTAACTAATAATACTAGCCAAAGTTTCTAAATTGCCCTTCATTAGTATTTTATTTGAAATTCAAAATAGTTAATCAAATTACAATTTTATCTCGGGTGTTACTGAATTTGAGTAACACCCGGTATCGCTATCTTATTTTTCTTTTGAGTTTAAGACAGATATTACCGCTCAAAACGTGTAAGTACTAGCTTCCTTTTTCTTCTCACATTTACTCTACGAGGTGCATGTATGCACCACACACTTATATATGGAGTAGGATTAATGCAATGTCACAGTAAAGAAAGAGTGTCAGATTCAGGTACAAACTTGATTAACACGGGGGCTTCTTGAACATTCTAATTCTTGAACATTCTAAGTGTAAGTCTAATCATTATACGTGAAAGAATCATTTGAAGTGAATATTAGATACGGAATTGTAATAATTTTTCTCTATTTCTACGAACCATAATTACACCTACTAATGAGAAACAGCTAGTCTTGCTTGTGACGGACTAATCCCGTCACAAGCTTGTGATCTCTCACAAAAAGGGAGAGGGGATAAGGTTGGGCACCCTCATGTGCTTCTCACTCACCTCTCAATGGACATTTTGTGAGAGGAAACGGTATCCGTCACAAGCTTGTGACAAATATCGCCCGTCTTCAATGAGATTTTGTGAATGAGAAATGAAAAGGAGGTGTATGTAGATAAAGATAAATGGAAAGGATCCTCATTAGAGCTTTAATCTTGTTAGGATCGCGATTTCACATTAGATTGATGAAGTGGATAGGATTGAATCAGCAGATTCGGATTGCACGATTGTAAAATCCTACAAATTGAGCTGCTTCAGCCACTCGAATTGAAGATTAAAACATATACTCCGTATTTATTAATATGTATCCATAAAATATTGATGATTACTAGTTTAGTATCATTATGTGAACATATTTTTACAATTTGCGAGAATCGAGTGTTACAAGACATTATATAAAAATACTATATACTCCGTATTTACGAAGATTGTAGTATCGTATTAGGATCCTACCTCTAGAAATTTTCAAATTTGTATGTGATTGTAAGATTCTACAACCATGAATAAAATCGTAATAAAAAGATCGGTCAATTGTTTTTGAATCATAAAATTTAAAATTGAATCGAGATTCTAATAACAATGGTTGTAATTTCCATATGATGAAGTAGGAGAGGGTATGAACTAAGGGGTTACATTGCTGATCAAACTGATATGTTGTTGACTTGTTGATAATTTAAAGCATGTATAATGCAGGAATTGTATTATTGTATAACTACATACATGACATTTTCTACGGTTTTTGTGTATTTTTATTTACCTTTTTTTTTTTATCAAATTATTGCAATTTAGAAAGGAAAATACTAAAAAAAAAAAAAAAAAAAAAAAAAAAAAAAAAAAAACTGTTTTTTAATTAATATTTAATGCATTAGTTGCATAAAAAAAATATATTTTATATTATACTTATGTTATCCTAAAAGTAGATGATTTATTTCTTGTATAAAAAATTAGTTACATTTTTTTATTATATTTTTTAATTAATTTTATTAGTTTAGTATAGATACATACTAATGTATGATAAAATCAATATGATCTCTAATATTTGATAAATATAATAAAAATTATATTTTATACTCGTATTATACTTATGTTATCCTAAAAGTCCATGATTTATTTCTTGTAGCAAAAGAAAAATAGTTACTTTTTTTTTATTACATTAGTTTTTAATTAATTTTATTACTTTAATAGACACTATGTATGAAATTTATATAATCTCTAACATTTTAAAAAGGACGATAATAAATTTATATAGATGAATAATAAATGAAGAGTTAATTCACTATTTTTACTTCCTATTCATATGAAGTTATCATTTGAAATTACAAAATGGTCAACTATCAATTTAATGAAAATAAAAATATTGTCGTCCAATAATGAATACATCATAGTTGTTTATTTTATTTGGCTCTTTAACCTAAGCAAATCTATATAGTTCTAAAGTAGACATTCATACTATTTAGAAATAATTAGAGTCCTTAAAAAAATAATTGTTAAAAAACATATGTATATCATCTTTCTAAGGGTGTGTTTGAATAGCAAACTGGGAAGGAAAGGGGGGGGGGGGGAAGGAAAAGGAAAGGAAAGGGAGGGAGAATGGAAGGGGGTTGTTTGGATAGCAAAAATAAGTAGAGGGAAATGGAGGGGGAGAAAGGAGGAAGCTTATTTCTCCAATGAAGGAGGACAAAGAGTGCGAAGCTAATTTCAATGCATAGGCAATTATACTCTTGCCATATTGCTGGAGTATTTGGCAAATCCGCCCTCAATTTGGAAGGAGAAAGTTTTCCTTCCAAATCTTGTCAATGATGAAAAGATTCTAGTTTAGTCTAAATGAGGGAAATTAAATCCTCTCATTTCCATCCCCTTCCATTTCCCTCCTTCTACATATTGTAACCAAACAAAGGAAATTGAAACCCTCCATTTCCCTCCCCTCCCTTTCCCTTCAATTCTCTTAATCCAAACACACCCTAAACGATATTCGATTAAAATCTAAGGTGGTTACAGTTGTACATATATGAGTGAGAGAGATGGCTCCTCTCCGTTATCTATTAGGGGGAAGGAAAAGGAAAGGAAAGGGAGGGAGAATGGAAGGGGGTTGTTTGGATAGCAAAAATAAGTAGAGGGAAATGGAGGGGGAGAAAGGAGGAAGCTTATTTCTCCAATGAAGGAGGACAAAGAGTGCGAAGCTAATTTCAATGCATAGGCAATTATACTCTTGCCATATTGCTGGAGTATTTGGCAAATCCGCCCTCAATTTGGAAGGAGAAAGTTTTCCTTCCAAATCTTGTCAATGATGAAAAGATTCTAGTTTAGTCTAAATGAGGGAAATTAAATCCTCTCATTTCCATCCCCTTCCATTTCCCTCCTTCTACATATTGTAACCAAACAAAGGAAATTGAAACCCTCCATTTCCCTCCCCTCCCTTTCCCTTCAATTCTCTTAATCCAAACACACCCTAAACGATATTCGATTAAAATCTAAGGTGGTTACAGTTGTACATATATGAGTGAGAGAGATGGCTCCTCTCCGTTATCTATTAGAAGGCGTAACTTAGTTTAGAGAAAAAATTATTTGTTAAAAATTATATATGTAGACCATCTTCCAAATACAATTAGGAAATGTCTTTTTAGCAGTATTCGATTAGATCTTAGGCGGCTACAGTTGTTTATATATGAGTTGAGTGACCGAGATGGATCCTCTCCATTCTATCAAAGGGTGTGACTTAATTTAGAGGGAGGAAATAGATGTATTAGATTTTAATAGGACTGTGTAAAAATTAAAATGTGTTAAATAGATCTGGCCTTCTATTTTACCTCCGAACCAATGAGAAAATGGTGATGATCTTGACTCGTACAATAAGGAATTCGAAACCTATTTCATTGGTCTATACGAATGAATAAAAAGCCAATAAGTATTTAGCCACCAAAAATTTCATTGGTCTATACGAATGAATAAAAAGCCAAAAATGACAACCAAGCACTAATCATGTCCACAAAATCTCATTGATATCCGTCACAAGCTTGTGACGGATACCGTTTCTTCTCACAAAATGTCCATTAAGAGGTGAGTGGGAAGACATAAAGTCTTCACTTGTCCTCCTCTCTTTTTGTGAGAGGTCGTGATGCTCAGAATTTAGGAGTAGCGTCGTCACAAAGTTAAAGACTAATTGAATCATGTCTCTATTTGCCTTTAAACAAGCTTATATAGATTCTTATTTCTTTTAATTTAATTATCTTATTTGATTAGGTAAAAAAATTAGGTTGATCCTCTAGGGTAGGATCAACCTATCTCATCCTTTCGAATGAGGAAGGTAAGTTGAAGTCACCAGGCTATCAAACCACCTCGAAAGAGTTGGGCAGGAATGTCCAATAGAAGCCATGAAATCATAAAAAGCATTTAAGTCTAAATTTTTTGAGCTGTAAAAAAAAATATGGTAACATTTAAAAAAAAATTGTGATCGAAATTGTTTTAGAAAAATAATTTTCAAAAAATATAGACGCGTGAAAAACATCAAACATTCTTTTAATAATAATAATAATAATAAATCATAATTTTATTCCTTTCTGTCTTTAGATTCATACTACTCCCTCCACATTTTAATGTTCTTTCAATTTCTCTATTATATGTTCTATTATATATGAGCAGTATTTTAATGAAACAGAAGAACATTAAAATTTAGAGGGAGTATTTCAATAGAACTACTCATATATATTTAATAAATGGTTTGAATTTAGGAAATGAAAAAGTACTTATATTTTTAATATTGCTATGCTTTTTTACAAATATTTCCAAAAATTCAAAATACTATCATCGAGATCTCAAAAAGTCAAACAGAAACATTATATAAAACACATGGGATCATGATTTTTTTTTTTTTTTTTTTTTTTTTTTTTTTTTTTTTTTTTTTTTTGGTAACGAGGGAATCCGCGGATGTACGTGATAGCCTGCAAACCACGTATACCAGGTAAATCACCCGAAGGTGACAGGCTCGAAGTCTATTAGACATGTACTCAGGCCAAGAATTCTCCACAAGATTTTGTTCTTGAGGAGGCTTGAATCTGGGTCTCCTGGGAATTTCACCCAAGATTATTGTAACTAACTAATTTTTTTTTTTTTTTTTTTTTTTTTTTTTTTTTTTTTTTTTTTTTGATTGTAACTAACTAAATGAATAGAGGAAGATCAAACAAATTAAAGAAGGAAAAAAAAAAAAATTGACTAAATGAAAGAAGAAATTTTTTACCTAGAGCTAGCAAATTCATAAAGCTTTCCTCTAGGAGAGAAGATAATAAGAGCAACTTCAGCATCACACAGAACTGAAAGCTCAAATGCCTTCTTCAATAACCCGTTTCGCCGCTTTGAAAACGTTACTTGCCTGCTTGTTGCATTTTCTATCCTCTTCATTTGTGTCTTTCCTCTCACCATCTTGAGCTAGTTACTTCACAAAACAAAAACTCGTATAAGCGATATCTCAGAAGATGTATTAGCCTAGTGGTTAAGAGGAACGCACTCCAATGAAAAAAAATAGAGCTAAATCAAGATAGATTTGGTGATAAAAATGATACCCAGAAAAATAAATACACCTATATTATTTTTTTTTAAACTAATTTTAATTAAAAACATTTATTTCTGTGAAGAAACAAATGTGAAGAAATAAAAATGATAATAAATAATAATGATAATGATAATACCGTAAAATGAAACAGGTGGTTGAGAATTGGATAGATTTATTTTGAGACAAGAAGCTAGTGTTTTTATTTTTTGAGGAAATTTTGAGTAAGTTGCCTTTTTTGGGTAGTAACATCAGAGGTTGAGCTCTTCCAATCACCACCCCTTTCCTTATTTATACCCCTATTTGATACTCCAATTGTCCCCAATACTTTGACGTTTTCTCTCTTTTTTGGATAGACTCTTGACTCTTCTTTATCTACTCCCTCGGATCCACATTAAAGGTAATTTAGGGAAAAATAGAGTATTTAAGAAAAGGTAGAAAAAGTAAGAGTAAAGAGGAAAAAAAATATGTGGGCCATGTAATTGAAGGTTTAATTATGGGATGATATGTGGTCATGTGGGGTATATAATGGCATTTTGTGTAAATATGAAATGGGGGGACAACTTGGTAATGTTGTGGGTCAAATAAGATATTTTACCTTTGGCGTGGATCGTCCGTTTTAGGTAAGTGTTACCTTTGGTGTGGATCGGAGGGAGTAACTTACAACTATACAAGGGTATAATTTAGTCCTAAATCCTGATTTTTACGAGATTAAATTATCTGAACTGAATTGAATTGATTAATTTAAAGTAAAGATTATACATTTATATTAAACTAAACTAAATTAAAATTAAATACGACAAGGGAATTAATCAAGCTCGAATAAACTATTTGAATACGACGATATTTAGTATTTTACACACTAAAACCAGTCGATACATTAGTATTTTATGTGAGTTTATAGAGTATAATCAATCGCAAACGTTTTAAGACTCTACTTTTATAGACGATATACATACAACAATCTAATTTATACTTAAATGACAAATATTATATTATACACAACAATTAGGAATGAATAATCTACATTCAAATTTAACCTAGGGCTGAAACATCAATCTTACCTATATCTCTAATCATAGTTATTTTCAAATAGTTAGCCTGGGTCATCATAACCTAATCGGCTTGTGCTTAGCACTGTCCTGAAACAACAACCCCTCATATATAATGCACCTTATTAAACATCCACAAATTATCACATACAATTACTTTAACTATGTAAGGAAACAATCAAAAGAAGCAATTACTAAGTTGTTTTGGTAAAACCAATAAAGAAAGAAGGAAAAAGGGTGTAAAACCACAATATCTAATGTAAGATGGAGACTATAGAATAGAGATGCTAATATGGAGATGCGGTAAACATGCGAGATAGTGTAAAAATGGGAATGTACTCATCACTCATCAGTCACAGCCTCACAGGAATAATGGATTAATAAAGCAAAAATATCCCAACTGTTTGAATTATTGTTATCTTACGTCACTATGCCACTTTTTCTATTTTTAGTAATTGATTTCTTGATAAATATAGCACTGTGGCTTATTTGTATATTTATATTTTAAACTTTATCTATAGATTATAGATTATAGATTATAGATTATAGATTATAGATTATATAGTTTTCTAAAAAGTAGGAATTGTATGTCTTTAGTTTTTAATATGATTCTACTTCTATTTTAGTACTCGATTCATTTCAGTTAATTTCAACGCTTTTTTAGCACAAATACCAAAAAATTAGAGCTAAATACTTAAAAAATACAGAAGTTGAAAAAGTAACGTAATGTATGGGAGAGAAAAAATATATATAAAGAAACGAATGACACACCAAATAAAGAAAATAAAAGAAATAATTGGAACATAAAGTAAATGAAATATAAAGATTTGTCTAATTTATTATAAATTATTTGTTTTGGTAAAGTTAAAGAGTTTTTAAAATTTTGATCAAGAATATGTCACACAAAATAAAATGGAACAACAACATATATTTATAATTGTCATTAAAAATCTTCACAATGTTATATAAAAAGTATAGTATATAAAGAAAAAATTAAAAATAGTAACAATGTGGTATAAAAATCATGAAAAAACAAGCATGCAATGGAAAAAACAGAAACAATAGGTAGTATTCGTAATCATTTCCCTTATTATCTTAGTGATATATTGATATGTATAAATGTAATACTTCTAGGCACGGATTAAACACCCAGTGACAGAATCATCCTGAAATATCTAACTCTTCTTCTTTATTGTTCATCTTGAAATATCTAACTCTTCTTCTTTATTGTTCACTCTACTTTACTATTTGTAGATATTTGTGTAAAGTACAATATTATAATTAAATAGAAATTTAGGATATTTCTAGATCAAATTTATCATTTGTAGATATTTGTGGTAACAATAATACTTTAACTGATTTTAATTTTAGAATATTTGTCATTGGTAGATATTTTGGTGTAGTAAAAATTCTATTTTAATAATTTCCACAAATTTTTATTTATAACACATTATAAACTCGTGACGCATAAATGTAATCATTGTATGAAAAAAACATAATCATTATTTAATAAATAAGAATTTGTATATAGTTATTTTTATCATAAAATGGTTATATTTATCCATTAATGCGCAATTTTTAGCACTCAAAAATTAGAAAGATCTAAGAAATAAAAATAGTCGGCCGTATAAAGGAGTCAAGGTCGGGGGTACGGAAGAACCAATAAGAAGTCGAAAACACATAGGGGAAGGTGAGACACACGACATCCAACATGGCGCGTAAGACACATAGACTGACACCTTTCTCCAAAGTTTATTAGTCGTTTTGCATCATCGCTCATGTTTGATGTGATTGATAGTGGGTCCCATTTCTTTTCTTTTTATGTGCCCGTCGATTCCCTTTATGTTACTCCCATTAGGGTTACGATTAATGATCTTAATATTATTTCCTATATAGACTTCTATAGTCATAAATCTAATCATGTCCCACATCTATGGTTCCTTCACAAAAAATGCGACAACGTATTGTATATTCATACACAAGTTGGTCAATAGTTTGGTGGGTGGATTCTCTCCATCCATAGGTTTCATATCTCGTATAACAGCTGTATGAAGGGTGATTTGGGAATTACGCTTTGATATTTAGTAGCGAAAATTTGAACTATATGATCATTATTAGTGAAATAAATACATGAATAGAGTTATATTGGACCCGATGTCTCACATAGGTTTCATATCTCGTATAACAGTTGTATGAAGGGTGATTTGGGAATTACGCTTTGATATTTAGTAGCGGAAATTTGAACTATATGATCATTATTAGCGAAATAAATACATGAATAGAGTTATATTGGACCCGATGTCTCACATAGGTTTCATATCTCGTATAACAGCTGTATGAAGGGTGATTTGGGAATTACGCTTTGATATTTAGTAGCGAAAGTTTGAACTATATGATCATTATTCGCGAAATAAATACATGAATAGAGTTATATTGGACCCGATGTCTCACCCGTATGGTTAATCATAAATGGAGTTTAATTACTCAGATTTTAGAAGTGGTTTTTGGTTATTTTTAATTGATTATATTTTAATGAATATGGTCAATAGTTTGGTGGTGGATTCGTGGATCCTCGTCATGGGTGTTTTAGGAATTACCCTTTTGATATTTAGTAATAGAAGTGTGGATTACGTGGTTATTTATTTACGGCATAAATACATAAGTAGAGTTATACATTATTATGTTGAATGTTGGCTGATCCCAAATCGTACATGATGTCTCACCTGTATGCATGGTTAGTCATAAAATGGAATTGAGCTATTTAAATTGATTTTCAGTCAATTTTAATAGTTAGATTCTTAATTTTAGTGTCGTTCTCCTTTTAATAACTAATAAAATGAAGTCATTGTGATTTGTGAAAAATAAGTTGAATAGTACATGAAACGCTTGCTAGATCGAGTTCAAAAAGTGTCATATGATAGCTAACTAGGTAGTTATTAGTGAAGAACTTGTGTATAATAATGGTAGATTAAGGCTCTGTTATTTTTTGCTTAATCTCTTATTTCAGTTTCATCCAGCTTAGTTCAGCTACATTCAATTCAGTTTAGTTCAGTTTTAACTCCAGTGAAAAGAACATAACTTAATTATTTTTTATAAACAGAACTAAACTTAAAATTTTAGATTTCAATTTAAAAATATATAAAATGATGGAAATATGATCCACTATTTATCTTAGACAAAACTTCTTCCACTTGACAATAATACTGCATTTCTTCCTTCTTTTTTCCAAGTTCCAACACATTTACTCCATGACTTCATATTTTCATCCCTTACAGTCTTACACAGTTACGCAAGATAAACATAAACTCCTTCCACTTGACAATAATATCTGATCGAGGGTAGCTACATATTTAACGTAAGAAGAACAATTACTCTTTCTTTAATAAAGTCTTAACTTAAATTGATTAAAATGTCAACATTTTATAATAAAAAGTGATCATTTAATAATAAAAAAGTTATAATTAAAATTATCGCTTTATAACAATAAACCGATGACAACTTTTTAACAGAAAATGTTTACATTTTATTGTAAAATGATCACATTTTATCCGTCTTTATTTCAAATGGATTCAGCCATTTAAAATGAGAATTTGCATAACAAGAGTATTGTGCGTTATCAGATTAGCATAACATCATGAAATATCCAGGCTGAGATTATTTGACTATATGCATTATTGAGACTCACTTGAGTTATAATTTAACAAGGCATGGACAGTTTATATTTTTGATTATTTGAAGGAATGTAATTAAAGTCGGGAGTTGCTCCGTAAAACCACAGTTTATGGACTATACAACTGGATGTACAATAGCATTGTACATCCAAGGTTATTTTAGTCTTCCTCAACTACTTTTATATGTTAAACCCTAAAACCAAGAATACGTAATTCAATTCAACTTTTCTTCTCTCTCTAACTGCTTCTATATTTTGATCTCCATCTTCCTACATTATGTAGTTAACTAATCTTCCCCTTGTAAATTATTTTAACAACTATTATATCTCCCATTCTTCAATCAGAATCAATATGAATTTAATTGATTTTTACCATCACGGTGAGAGAAGCTTCAACGGCAGATGAAACATCAAAAGGTATCATCATCAATGGAAAAAAAAAACTTTGAAGGGGCATGAAAAAAATCAATAGAGTTTTTATCGGGATTTAGATTATATAAATAATGGAATCTCATCTTACAAATCTGTTTGAATTAGATCGTGTTTTTTTTAAACTATATTTCCTATAAATTTAAGCTCGAATTCTTTTCATAATAACTCATATTCTTTTCTTAATAACTCGTATTCTTTTCATACATTACAATTTAGTTCAAGCTCGTGTTCTTTTTATAATAGCTCACATTCTTCTCATAATAGCTCGTATTCTTATTAGCTCATTTTTTTAAAAAAAAAAATAGCTCTTATTCTTCATGTGCGTACAATTTATGAGTTCATAGACATTTAGTTATGAAATACGATAACCTCTGAAGCTTTATTTGGTCGTGTTTTTTTGAAAGCACATTACATAAAATTTAACTCGAATTATTTTTATAATAACCCATACTCTTTTCTTAATAACTCGTATCTTTTTCATACATTACAATTTAGTTCAAGTTCGTGTTCTTTTCAAAGTAGCTCGTATTCTTCTTATAATAGCTCTTATTCTTTTTAACTTGAATTTTTAAGCTTATGTTTTTTTTGTATATAATAATAACTCGTATTATTCATGTGCGTACTATTTACGAGTTTATAGACATTGAAATATTATATAAGATCAAATTTGGGGGAGAGGGGAACTTTTGCTAAAGAGAGAACTACAGTACGTTAAGTTTTACGTTGTTGAAGGTACAATTTTTAATATTTTTTAATGGGTTATAGATTGTTAATCATATATTATATGGGCCTGATGTACAATGCTTCGTACAACAGGATGTATAATCCTATTTGTGGTAAAACCATGGCGTTAAATAATAGTACAAAGTGTTGAATAAGATAGGTAACAAGTTTCAACTTGTATCCACTTTGTTACACTAACATTTATGAAATGTACTAGTACAACAGAAAATAATTAAAGAATAAGGAAATTACGGGGTTTTTGGTAAACGGTATATTGACCGATCTCATATTCAAGGATTTTAGCATGTTTGATCAATTAACATGCTAATTTTCGTGTATGGTAAACAAGATATTGAAATAAGTATTATATTGTCTTCAAATATGTTGTTTTACAATATGTTGTTTACCCTAACATATTGCTTAGCATATTCTAAAATAAAATCTAAAAAATTTATCTGCTAATTATCAAACACTAAAACTAATTCAGCTAATTATAATATGTTGGTTAAACTTTTTAATAAAATCTGTCTTTTATAATTCGCTTTTACAATCTGCTTATATTGAAATTAATCCGATTTACCAAATTGATATATTGATATTTTAATCTATGTCGCTCAAACTCGTTTAGCAATATCCGACACTAATGCGTGTCTAAGTGTCGAAGTCGTCATTTTTATGAAAAATATGCGTATTCTAGTTTAAAATGGGATATCGAAATGCCATAGCACTACTACAAATTTAGGCAACTACAACGCCCCTTTAACAACGATTATTCACGAAAATCACAATAGACGTTGTAGAATGTATGGCGCGAATTTTACTAAAATAAATTACAACGGGTATGGTTATAAAAACCGTTGTTATTAGTTTTAACAACGGGTCACCCATGCACAACCGTTGTTAATAATTTGGCGCAAAATTGGCGCAAATTTAGTGAAAAGTAATCACAACGGTTATTTTTGAAACCCGTTGTTACAACTTATTTAACAACGGGTGTTTTTTATAACCGTTGTCAAAACATATTTCACAACGGTTGTTGTTTAATAACCGTTGTCAATACTTCCCATACTATAAACCACACAAACACAAGTCTGCTGCAGCCACAAAACACAAACCTTAATACACAAACACAAACCCAAAGCAGTGACCAAACACAAACACAAAAAACACACACTTTCTCATCGTCTCTTTCTCTCTTTCTCATCGTCGCTTTATCTTCTCGCCGTCATCCGTTGATTTCATCCTCTCTTTACGTACGTTCGTAATTATCGGGTTTGTTAATTATTTCATTTCCATCTTCATTTCCATGTATGTGTTTCTAATTATTTCATTTCCATCTTATTTGGCGTCCTTGATGACGGATCGAGCATGTTTTAGCGAGTTAGTTGAGATAATGCAATGTATTTATACTAATGTGTGGGTTGAGTTGTTTTTTAATTAATATATATGTTAGGAAGTTGTGCCATATATGTTAGGAAGTTGTGCCATAATCAGATCTTGATGATGAGTGATAGATCTATGGAGTTGAAAAAATGGAAGCAAATCAAACAAGCATAACTCAACACTTTCAAAATGATCATTTCATTTAATTTTAAACCAAATACATTACAAACAATTATCGAAATCAAAAGATGTATAATAAGCGGGAACAACCCCGGTTAAGCGTAAAAAGCGCTTCTCAACCTGCCACCAATCACGCCACTGTGGTATACCGCTAACTTAGGGTCATTGGCTTCATATTTTGCAATAACAGATTGAATATATGCAAGGACACGACTTGCATGTGGAGATAAGGTTGGAAGAGTACAACTCAACATATCTCTGGTCATTTGACCAAGTTGCGAGTAACAGCCGACTAGGGTATGAAGATGATGATGATGATGAGGCTTTGTTGACAAGCCGGACCGCTTCACGCCTCTTAATCCAATAATTCCGTTGATGTTCAAGGGATGCTTTGATTAATGGGTGTTGATCGGTGGGAAGCTCGGCGAGAACCTTCCCATCATCTTCAATCGTTTGTGTAAGCCATTCTTCGTTGTTGATAAAATTAGGGTTCATTGCCATGTTGTTTCAATTAATGAATGTTAGTAAAGGATGCTTTAATATATGTTGGTAAAGGATGCTTTAATATATGTTAGGTAAAGGATGCTTTAATATTTATAGCTAGTAATATTTAATTTAATTTTTTTTTTATTTTTTAAGAACAAACAACAACGGTTATTTAAGAACAACCCGTTGTCGTTATATATAACAACGGTTTTGTATATTAAAACCCGTTGTTATAACTTTCCCCCCAAAATTGAGTCACACTTTACACAACGGGTTTTTATATTTAAAACCGTTGTTAATAGTTTTAACAACGGTTTCCGTAAGAAAACTAACCGTTGTTAAAACCTTCTACAACGGACGCTTTAACAACGACCGCTTTTTTATTTAACAACGGTTTTTGACCGTTGTTATAGCCTGTATCTGTAGTAGTGTAGCCTTTTATCTGAGTATCTAGTATCAGACAGGAGTATATGAAGGAATTAAAAAAATTAGAGTAACATAGATTTAATATTATTAAGACATATACCTCTATTTTAAGAAATACTATGCTGAATGTCAATTTTGTATTTAAGCATCGTTTTGAGGAAGTCTCCAAATACTTCCCTCCCATAATCCCATTCAATAGTGAGCTACTCCGAATATAAAGAGAGAAAAAAAACAAGGTGAGGTGAAAAAATACAATCATACGCATGCCGACACGTGTCAGGAAGTGGAGCCGCGATACCCAAATATTGAGCGTAACTACTTGACAAATGTTGGGACCACATTCCTCACGCTTATCCTCGCCCAATCTCCGTCTTCCTTTTGATCACCAAAATCACAAAATATATATCTAAAATCAAATCAATACAAGTGGTCTTAATGAGTCGGGATCTTCTTCATTTCCGTCTTTATATATCTTAATTTTTAATTAATGGCCGAAATTTAATCTATGATTATTTCATTTTTTCTTATTTTAGTCGCTATTACATAGTATAATTTAGTCCATGAATTAGGTAATGTACCCTTCATTTTATCTTACACTTTTTCTTTTTGATATTTTTTTTATTTGTTTCATTTTTTTTGATATTGCACTTCTTTCGGGTGAAAAAGCTATATATGCTTCCCTCTCTGCTTTTACCGATTATTACTTTTCTTAAAGTAATATACCAATTTGATGGGGCATATTCTGCACCGCTAACCAAGTCAACATATTGAACAAGGTCAAAGATATCCACAACAAGTCAACAACTCAGATCGTAATGATGGAGCCCATCTACCGTAGCCTGGGTCTCTTGCCACACAACCCGCGACCAGACATACCCGCGTACTCATATCAAAGACCCCTCGGCGAGTCAACATGGCCGCCACGGCCGCCATAGGTCCCCCTTAGGGAGGGGTAGATCGATCTTTCCACCGCTAGCCACTTGGCCACTTGGCCACTACGTGACAAAAGGTGAAAGCTTATAAATACTCCTCAACCTTCATTGAGGAAAGGATCCCACAACCGAACCTAAACACACTATTCATCCAGAATATCTTCCTTTCTCTCTACAATACATATCTAGCCAAGTAATACAACTTAATCCTTTAAGTTTCATCGACTTGAAGCGTCGGAGTGAAAGTACGCTGGCACAAAGCCAAGCCTCGATTCGTTCATTGTTGCAGGAGAGGCCGAGAGGAACCATAAAGGCAAGAAGGGTTCAACTCAAGACATTATTCTACAAGCCACGGGTGGTAACGATACTTGCTCCGGAATTACACCCGGAACAATTGGCGCGTCGTGGGGAAAGACACTAGAAGCTAGTCACATTCCCAAACAAAAAAAAAACAAAACAACAAAAACCCACCCAAAAGGCTAAGAAGATGTCGAAAACAACAAGACGCGATCGTGACCGACGAAACCGCACTCTACCGGGATGATACTTTCAACAGTGCCGAGTCATGCGGCCCTCCACCGGCGGAGTAATCCAACCGGAGTTCGGGATGCCAATAATACCCGACATGCCATTGCCAACCAACCGAGTCACTATCATGGGACATGTGGTTGACATAAAAACCGAAAATGCTCCTGGACCTAATCGATGTCGCCGCTCACATCATCACGCGACAAGAGCGACGGAAACCGTCCGGGAGACCGGGGCCCAAAACGTGACTCGAGAAATTTGAACGGAGCACTAGGAGAAGCGACCCGGTCAAGCGGCAGGGAGCCCAAAGTGGGCGCGGTGGACCTAAGTCCTTCCGTACTCATAGGAGGACGGCGTCCCGCAAGACGAACGAGGCTCGCCCCAAAGGAGCGGAGGAGCCCGACTCGGCGAGTTGGAGAAGAAGTCTCAGTAACGCCCGGAAGCGGACAGGCGGCTCAAAATAGCTCTTTTTATTACCAACGAGACGGCGGAATTACAAAGGCGTCACGCCGTATTCCCCCTTCGGAGAATACAAGGCTAATACAAAAATAAAGATAAATACACTTTTAAAAGATAAAAACTAATAACTCTATAACATATTCATCTTATTAGGTCATCTGAAAATCCTCACACTTGACATTCCCCCTTACTTGTACACGAAAAAGAATGAAAGTAACGGAATCGACCAACCACAGTGAGTATGACTTCGGTCACCTCCAGCCCTATTTACCTCCATTTTAATATTTATACTTCTTCTTGGTCGAACAAGGACTAAAAATAGGTCACATGAACACAATCGAATAATCATTAATAAATAAACATGCATAACCTGTCATTTTATCATAATATGCAAAATATAGATTACCGGTCTACTATTTCGAAATGAGACACATTACGGAGTAAAAACTCCCGGGCTAAGCCCTCCTCCATGTACACAGGATCCCGAGTCTAAGACCCGTGTAAACCCCCTGGTATTTTTACCAGTAATAATCAGAACCGTAGTTCACATGAGGCAGTGCCCCCTTCCATGTACATAGGTCAAATTTGTAATGTTGTCCCCCTCCCGTAATCGTATCCCGAATGCTACAATTGGCCAATAGTACATTATAACAGAAGTATTAACAAGACAGTCATACGTTCAGACAAAGACGGTTAATATAGCATGAGAGTAACATAATGATAATATAACATGATACGATCGATAATACTATACAATAATCACAATATTATTACTTATTTCTACGACGAAGGGTTCTGAAATCATACCTTGCTTAACTAACATGGACTTAGTTACGAAATAATAGTGATTAGTACAAAGTAATATTTCTATGCATGTAACTTGCGTAAAATTTTTATATGAATGAGGAATGAGGGGTGGTGGCCTTTATATAGTGCATGTAGTCGGTTAAAAGAGAATAAGATAAGAATTAGTGATGATGATAACTATTATAATGTAATGCTTATCCTATAATAAATATCTAATATTATTACTTAGCTATTAAGTAAACTATATATATTAACATTATTATAATAAGACGAAAGTTAGTCGAGTTAACTCGGGTTACTACATATCCAACCATACTGATAAAATCTAGTGTAGTCGGATATTTGTCTATACGGGCAATAATAATAGTCATATGATCTATATTATTTAATATTAGTTTTTTTTTCGGGATATTACATTCTATCCTCCTTAAAATAAGTTTCGTCCCGAAACTTGAAAAATAGAAAATTAAAAGTTAAAACTTCACTTTTCAAAAGATTTATAAGAATTGAATTCAACAAATTTTTTTTTCAAATTCCAGAAATGAGTAAAATGTGTACGTCTTATATAATGGAACGCAAGAATTCCCGTCGCGAACAAGAATTCGAGTAATCCAATTCAAAGACAAACTCAAATCATGCGTTAGTAGGCATTGGACCAGTTATTAGACGTCTTAACAACAAATATTGTCATCCCAACAATCGCAAAAAAAAACAGAAGAAAACAAATTTGAAAATTTCGTTTTTTTTTCAAATTCTAAAGATAATTTTTTTTTTTTATACAACCAAAAATTTTGAAAATTCTTCAAGGATTAACTCGAAATCTTGATCTAGTTAAAATTTTCGTTATACGTCGAACTGTTTGAATCAAAAACTATGAAATCATTAATCATGAAAACAATATCAAGATATAATGAGTGGAAGGGCACAAAGTAAAATTTCAAAAAGTAAAATGTCTAGAAACTTGAAATTGGAAAAAAATTGAAAAGTTAAAAACTTCGTCTTCTCAAAATTTTAGAAAGTTATTAGAATATAACAAAAGTCTTTCAATCATATTTATAAAATGATAAAAAAACGTAGGCCTTATATGATGGAAAGCAGGAATTCCTGTTGCAATCAAGAATTAGAGCAATCCAATATAAAGACCAACTCAAATTATGAGTTAGTAGAAGTTGAACTGGTTATTAAACGTTTTCAATAACAAGTCCTAGCGTCAAACTAACTGTCCAAATCCAATATAAATTTGAGAAGTTCCTTTTCAAACTCTTAGTAACGGTATAATTTTGCGACTACAATATAAAATTTGAAATTAGACCAAAATAAACTTAAACTAGTTTGAAACTTTTGTAGTATGATAAATAGAATAAGTATCAAAATTTCGAAATTATGAAAATAATATTAAGATATAATGAGTGGAAGGATAGAGTCAAAATCTTAAAGGTAAAATGTCCCGAATTTTTTTTTTTATTAAAAATATCTATATAGAACATAAAATTTTGAAAATATATACATCAAAGACTAACTTAAAGTAGCGAGAAATTTTCGTATACGTGAAACAGTTAAAACTTCGAAATCGGAGGAAAACAACCAAAATTTAATAAGCAGAAGGCAAAGAAAACAAAAATTGAAATTTTATTTCAAAGTCTTAGTAAAGCTAATTTTTTTTTTTTTAAATATACAACATAAAATTTTGGAAAAAATACCAATGACTAACTGGAACAAATTTGAACTTTTCTAATACGTGAAATAGCTTGAGTATTAAAACTTCGAAATTTTCAAAACCAAATTAAGATATAATGAGTGGAAGGAAAGAGTAAAATCGTAAAGGTAGAATGTCCCGAAACTTTCTTAGCGTATAGCACACAAATAAATATGCATATATCTCATGAGACTCGCAAGTAGCAACGTCATGCAAAAATGTAATGTACGCACAAGAAAAACAATTAGAACATCCAAACTATACATTATTAAAGCAATAAAAGAATTAGTAAACAAATCACTTAAACAAGTAATCCAAGACACTTTATATCTACCCCTTTCTCTTTCAGTCGGTTTCTATATATGTGTTTGATACGAGTTTTATACTAGACCCAAGAATCTATAACCCCGCTAGACGTATGGCCGAAGGCTCAACACGCGGTCGCAAGGTTGCTCTGATACCATTTTGTAACGCCCCCGGAAAGCAGACAGGCAGCTCAAAATAGCTCTTTTTATTACCAACAGACAGCAGCGGAATTACAAGGGCGTCACCGCCGTATTCCCCCTTCGGAGAATACAAGGCTAATACAAAAATAAAGATAAATACACTTTTAAAAGATAAAAACTAATAACTCTATAACATATTCATCTTATTAGGTCATCTGAAAATCCTCACACTTGACATTCCCCCTTACTTGTACCTGAAAAAGAATGAAAGTAACGGAATCAGCCAACCACAGGCTGAGTATGACTTCGGTCACCTCCACCGGCCCTATTTACCTCCATTTTAATATTTATACTTCTTACTGGTCGAACAAGGACTAAATAATAGGTCACATGAACACAATCGAATAATCATTAATAAATAAACATGCATAACCTGTCATTTTATCATAATATGCAAAATATAGATTACCGGTCTACTATTACTGAAATGAGACACATTACGGAGTAAAAACTCCCCGGGCTAAGCCCTCCTCCATGTACACAGGATCCCGAGTCTAAGACCCGTGTAAACCCCCTGGTATTTTTACCAGTAATAATCAGAACCGTAGTTCACATGAGGCAGTGCCCCCTTCCATGTACATAGGTCAAATTTGTAATGTTGTCCCCCTCCCGTAATCGTATCCCGAATGCTACAATTGGCCAATAGTACATTATAACAGAAGTATTAACAAGACAGTCATACGTTCAGACAAAGACGGTTAATATAGCATGAGAGTAACATAATGATAATATAACATGATACGATCGATAATACTATACAATAATCACAATATTATTACTTATTTCTACGACGAAGGGTTCTGAAATCATACCTTGCTTAACTAACATGGACTTAGTTACGAAATAATAGTGATTAGTACAAAGTAATATTTCTATGCATGTAACTTGCGTAAAATTTTTATATGAATGAGGAATGAGGGGTGGTGGCCTTTATATAGTGCATGTAGTCGGTTAAAAGAGAATAAGATAAGAATTAGTGATGATGATAACTATTATAATGTAATGCTTATCCTATAATAAATATCTAATATTATTACTTAGCTATTAAGTAAACTATATATATATACATTATTATAATAAGACGAAAGTTAGTCGAGTTAACTCGGGTTACTACATATCCAACCATACTGATAAAATCTAGTGTAGTCGGATATTTGTCTATACGGGCAATAATAATAGTCATATGATCTATATTATTTAATATTAGTTTTTTTTTTCGGGATATTACAAAGTCCAAGTCAAAGAAGGAGCCCCTCCCGCTACGAGGAGAGGAGCCGAATTAGGAATGCGAGGAGCCGATCGCCGCGTGTCATTCGGCATGTGATCAGACAGCCCCTCAGCGCCTACGTCCTAGAAGCCCAGGTGCCAACCAAGCTCAAGTTGCCGCCCATATCATACAAAGGGGAATGCGATCCAGCCGACCACGTTGACGCTTTCGAGTCTCACATGTCGGTATGGGAGCAGCCCGATGAGGTTTGGTGCCGAGTCTTCCCAACAACTTTGCATGGGATGGCTCAAAGTTGGTACAAGGGGCTTCCCGACGGCTCGGTATACTATTACGCCGACCTAAGGGACGCCTTTCTAGCCCAGTACTCTTGCAACAAGAGAAGGGCCGTGGAGACATCGGACCTCCTAACTATCAACCAGGAGGGGGGCGAGTCTCTACGAAGCTACATGAAGAGGTTCGACGGAAAAGTCCAGCAGATTCGAGAAATTAATCCCGGCGGCGGCCTTCACGGCGATGAAGGGCCTCCCAAGGGGAGATTTAAAAAATGAACTCATCAAGTGCGGAGGCCTAGGTTTGGACGCCGCCAGGAAGTTGGCTGACCAAGCCATCAAGGTAGAAGACTATCACAAGACCTGGGTAGGCCCCAGTGAGGCCGAACACTCAGAAAAGAAGAGCCGCCGGGAGGACAACCCGGACGAAAGACGCCGTGACAGCAATGGGTCACGGTCCGATGAAAGGCGCCGTGAGAATAATAGGTCACGGTCGAACAGATCCGCCAGGAAACTGGACTCGGCGGGCACCGGGTGGAGTTCAGGAACGTACCACCAGAGGCGGTATAGTGACAAAACCCCTCTCGTCGTATCAGCCGCCGAGGTCTTCGCCCTGAGCAAAAACGAGGGCCAGAAGTGGGAGAGACCCCCAAGCCAAAAAGTGACGGTGACACGAGCCTGTGAGTACCACGGCCACACCGGCCATCTAACCAACGATGCCAGGCATCCGAAGAATGCCATTGAAGAGCGATCCGGAAGGGAGCCTCGGCAAAACGTTGCCGCAAGCCAAAAGACCGACACAGACAGTTCAAGTAAGAAATCCGTCTTCGAACGGATAGGAGTGATTCACGTCGTCATCGGGGGCAACGAGAACGGAGGGTCCGCTCATGGGCACAAACGGCACCTGAACGAGCTATATCAGGCCATCAACTTTGTGCCCAACACAGCGATCCCCGCTTCCAACATCCCCGATATAACCATTGGAAGGAAGGACTACGAAGGAGTCATCGCTCCCCACAGCGACCCACTTGTAGTCAATTTGGACATATCCAACCACCTGGTCAAAAGGTGCCGATCGTCTGATGCGCGTACACGAACATCATGTTCAGGGAGTGCTTCCTCAGCCTCGGCCTGAAAATCAAGGACTTGAGCCCCTGCACCAACCCACTATACAGCTTCTCCGGGGCCGGCCTGGTACCACTAGGATCAATCAGACTCCCGGTAACGTTCGGCGAAAAGAATGCGGCCAAAAATGTCCTAGCTGAGTTCGTGGTCATCGACGGCTCGTCCGCCTACAACGTTCTCATAGGCCGAATCACCCGAGCGAGGCCGACGCGGTGATGTCCATCCGGCCCTAACACTGATGTATGTCTCGGACCGGGGGGAAGCGCATAAGCTCGTCTCCAAAGACGAAAATAACGAAGTGGTCAACGTCCAGATAGCTTCCATAGGATGCAACATGCAATCCCTCAAAGAAGCAAAGAAATCGGAGAAAGGGAAAAGTCTATCCTTGCAACAGGGGGGCGACCTCATGGATGTAGCTAGCGGCTGACCGAGAAGGTGCGCCTTCGACTGGTAATTCCGGGAAAACTCGGTGTAACGGCGGAGGTGTCCAAAACAGTTGTGGACACCCCGACGCATGTTTTTATCTAAATGACAAATCGTTCAAATCTTCCATCAGAACGTTCATTTTCCCCATAGTCACTATCAAGAAATAGACGCCAGCTCACACTGTCATACCGACAAGAGCGGCAGTCTCCTCCAAGAAATAGCGCGTCGCGTCACCCCAGTAGTAGACGCCACGGCAGTCACCCCAAGAGGTAGACGCCGTCGCAGTCACTCCAAGTGGTAGACGCCACGTCAGACGCTATCAAGAAATAGACGCCAGCTCACACTGTCATACCGACAAGAGCGGCAGTCTCCTCCAAGAAATAGGCGCCGTCGCAGTCACCCCAAGTAGTAGACGCCACGGCAGTCACCCCAAGAGGTAGACACGTCGCGATCACTCAAGTGGTAGACGCCACGTCGACGCTATCAAGAAATAGACGCGGACTCACCTTTGTCACACCGACAAGAGCGGCAATCGCAATAAGGAGCACTCGCGGACGACACCGTCACACTGGCAAGAATGGCAATCACCCTCAGGAAATAAATACCTCGACGGTCACGACCAGCGCAGTTGATACTCGCAAAGCGATCAAAACGCACTCTAAAACCGCCTCGACCAAGCCAAGGCGGAAACAGAGGAGACGCCCAAAAATAAAAAAAAAACAGACAAGGATGAGAAAAGACCTCGGCCAAGCCAGAGGCAGAAGAAACGAGCTCTTATTAAATATGTTCAACAAATTACAAGAAATACAAACGACGGTAGTCCACATAAGGGTCGACCAAAGGACAACTGCCAAAGTTGCACAAAATAAAGACAAAGGCAAAAAAGGTCTGAGACATCATCCCCTATGTCTGCATTGTTGCTGCTCGCCATCAGCAGCTGTAGCAGCGTCTCCTTCGGTGGGCAACCCAGCGGCTTTCCTGGCAGCCTCAGCCTTTGCCTCGGCGGCCTCGGCTTCCCTCATTCTTTTGGCCTCCTCGTTGGCCGCCTTTGCCCTCTCGGCGAAGGGCTGCTTGCCTCCTCGGCCGCCTCTGCTCTATCTTCACCCTCGCCGCCTCCTTGACCCTCTCCTCCACGGCTTTCTCCTTAACTTCGAGCTTATCGTCAAACAGCTCGTCATATTTGCCCCACGGAAAGGAACCTTCAAGAGGAAAGAGCTCCTCAATTGCTTCCCGGCGGCCGCCTCGGCGGATCCCGAATTCGGAACACATGTCGGGGAGCATTTTGGTTTGGAGCATCTCAATGTCATCCTCCTTTTGCCTGATAATGGCCTCCTTGCTCCGGATCACCTTCCCCTGGATCTGAAATTTACCCCTAAATTCGTTCCTCTGCTGGAGATAAAGGTCGGCGTGCCTCTGAACAAGGTCACACTTCTCCAGCAACTTTGCGACTTCGCCGCAGCAGCCTCGGCCTTGGCTCTCTCAGCAAGGACCTCCTTGTCAGCGTCCTCCTAAGTTTCCTCTCGGCCCAAGAGCGCTTTCTCAACGTCCCCCTAAGCTTCGCTCATTAAGGAGATCCGTCTCGCCTTCGCGGCCACCTTCTTAGTGACATCAAGCTCAAGAGCGGACTGAGCCGCGGCCTTCTCTCGCTCTATAACGCGAGCGCCGGTCGGCTCGTTCCACCTCGCCAGTCCTCGACCAACCTCGCACCTTCCGCTACGAGCCGGGAGGGGGAAACCTTACGGGATGAAGAGTTAATAGCGACGTTGTGATCGCCAACCTTGATCGGGGGGGAAACCAGGATGAAGAGTCAATGGCGACGTTATGATCGCCAACCTTCACCGGGTAGGGAGGGGAAACCTTACAGGATGAAGAGCTAATGGCGACGTCATGACCATCAACCTGCGCGGGTTTCTCCTACACGTCTTTGCTTTAAGTAAACGGCGACGCGGTGATCTAAAAAAAAAAAAAAAAAAAAAAAAAGAAGAAAAGCATCGTATCTACATAGACGTGCCGATGATCCGCCATCGACGCTTTGATGAACAAGCTAAATACGAGGCACCGAGATAGATCGAGACCGTGCTTAGCCTTCTTGGCCGAAGGGCGCACTTCCTCATCAGCGGAGAAGCAACGACAGCGGTAAAAGCGTCGCTTTCTCTTACGGACAAGGGGAGACCCCTCCTCCTCGTTAGAATCATCCCCATTAGAGATATAAACGATCTCCACCGTCTCCTTTCGAGCAGGGGGATGGAAGGTGGAGCGATGTCGACGCCACCACCGTCGAAGGCTTTGTCTTTCGCGTATGACGCGGCACGTTACTAACAACGTTCGCCTTGGCCTCCACCGCATTCGGGTTTTTCACCGCCGATCCATGAGGTCATTCGGCGACGTCCGCGATCATGGGCTAAAGCTTTGGGATGCGGATTAGCAACGGTCTTGTCTTTGTGCAGCCCCATTCTCGGAGGATGTTCTCGTTGTGTCCGGTCCAAAGTGGTCTGCAGAGGAAACAAAGCAAGAATTAAATAGAATTAAATCGGAGTTCGAAGAACAGAGGC
This sequence comes from Silene latifolia, assembly GCF_048544455.1. Classification (NCBI taxonomy): domain Eukaryota; kingdom Viridiplantae; phylum Streptophyta; class Magnoliopsida; order Caryophyllales; family Caryophyllaceae; genus Silene; species Silene latifolia. Next base: position 3,997,123 of record NC_133531.1, read on the forward strand.
AAGAACATTGGTGATGGGCCTCACACCGACCCCACTCACCCTGTGCTAAGGTAGGTATGAGGCCGACATGGCAGAGCGGCTCATCCTGAAGAATGATCTGCGTTGGGGAATCCATCTTTTCGGCACTCCACTCTTGTCCGCCTCAAAGAGCCTCATCGTGACCTCTCATCCTCCTTAAGCGAGACCTGCTGGCATCCATCTTGAGTTTTTCCGAGAGACCCATCCGTCGCGCTCCGCCTCGATCTCTCACACCGCAAGTTAACTTGGTCTTTGGCGGGCAGCGGATAGTCATCCGGCACCTTAACGTACACCCACCGATCTTGCGGTCCTTGCGGAAGAAAGTTTGTCAACAGAGACATAACCTCGCTCCATTTGCACACTGTACCATCCGACGCGGCCAGAGATTGATGGTTTGAGATGGTGGAGCCGGCGGAATAAATTCACCGTTGGAGCCTCTCCCTTGAAGAGACAAAGCCACACAAAGCCGACTATCGTCCTCATGGCAAACGGATGCAATTGGGCCACGGCGACGTTCATAGCTTTGATGATAGCCATGACGTACTCGTTCAGCGGAAACCGGAGCCCGTACTCCAAATGTCGCATATATACACCGGTATGGCCCGGTGGAGGGCAACAGACGGCCTGACCCTCCTCAGGGATGACAATCTTGTATCCCTTGCCAAAGAAAAAATGGCCCTCGAAAAATTTCTCGCCTGAACAACTGGCAAGCTTATGGGACCAAGCACGGTCGAGGCGAACCTTACAGGCGTCGCCGTGATCCATGACGTACTGTCTCCCCTCACTAGGACGAGGCCTCTCCGCATCATCGCCGAAATCATCACCAAAATCACCATAAGAATCATCATCCTCCCATTCCTCCAGAATTTGAGGATCAACTTCAGGAGAAGGAGACCTAGGGCCCCCCGACGCAGGTTTACTAGGTCCAGCATCAGCAGAAGACATGTTCACAACAAATTACTAGCAAGATAAAAGAAAATTTATCTGTTTACCTTGAAGAGAAACACTCGCCGGATCAAAGACTCTGAAGATTGGAAGGAAGCTCTTGAAAGTTTAGAAAGACGAAGATTTTGGAGAAAATTTGAGAAAATTAAATTGGTGGCCAATTTCACGGAATAACTACCCTATTTATAGGGAAAAGCCCATAAAGAAGGACCAATCAGCGAACGGCCCATGAAGCATCATCCAATCAGCATGCAGACACGTGTCGGATATGCAACCACGGGATGTCAATCGTTGCAGCGATTAGACGTCAATCAATGCAACGGTGACCAAGCGTCTTCAACACGCCCATTCATATCCCTCCGCCTATTCACCTTCCTCAACAAATTCCCAAGCATCCCTGTTCTCCCCGGCCACATGATCAACCAAGCTAGACGGCGCCGGCGGGGGCAATCAAAAACTACCGGCACTCTCAACGGTCGGTCTCGGCAGCGTCCCTTTCTTTTTCCACATCGGATGCCCAATACACATCCATGTGGAGGGGGGATATGGTACGGCCCAAGGAAGACCGGCGGAGGTAAAAGAAGCCGCCGCAGAAGAAGCCAATGCAAAACAACAGTTACAAATTACTTGCGCAGAATATACGCTCAAACGTACATCGGAGCCCATACCACGGCATAGACTACGCTGGGGGCAAATTGATGGGGCATATTCTGCACCGCTGACCAAGTCAACATATTGAACAAGGTCAAAGATATCCACAGCAAGTCAACAACTCAGACTGCTTAGCCGATGGAGCCCATCGGCCTGGTAGCCTGGGTCTCGGCGCGACAACCTGCCAGCCAGGACACATACCCGCGTACTCATATCCAAGACCCCTCGGCGGCGAGTCAACATGGCCCGCCGGCCTGCCATAGGTCCCTCGGCCGAGGGGTAGATCAGTCTTTCCACCTGCTAGCCACTTGGCCACTTGGCCACTACGTGACAAAAGGTGAAAGCCTATAAATACTCCTCAACCTTCATTGAGGAAAGGATCCCACAACTGAACCTAAACACACTATTCATCTGGTAATATCTTCCTTCTCTCTCTACAATACATATCTAGCCAAGTAATACAACTTAATCCTTTAAGTTTACTGACTTGAGCGTCGGAGTGAGTACGCTTGGCACAAAGCCAAGCCCTCAGTTCGTTCATTGTTGCAGGAGAGGCCGAGAGGAACCATAAAGGCAAGAAGGGTTCAACTCAAGACATTATTCTACAAGCCACGGGTGGTAACGATACTTGCTCTGGAATTACACCCGGAACACAATTTAAAAGGGGAAATCAAATAAAATGAGGACGTGTAGTAATATACCAATTTCAAAGGGGAAATCATCTAACACTAATACACTTTACAACACAAATAATATACCTTATTATAAGAAACTATTATATCTCCAGGTGTACTAACTATTAAGTATTAACTGTGACGAGAAATATTATACCCTGAATAAAATTGGTATAAAATTATTTTTATTTTTTTAGACAAGTTTGGTCTACATTTAAAAAAAAAGTAACTGAATCTGGAAAATACGCCGCCGTTTTCATTTTTTTATGTTACCTTTATGTATATCCATTTAGGTTTCGTTTCAGCGTTCATCGTTCGATACTTCAAACTATTGAAATAGAGAAATAAAATTACTGATCGACATTAATGTTGACAAATGTAACACCCCGAAAAACAAGCAGGCAGCTCAAAATAGATTTTTTTATTAACAAAAGACAACAGCGAAATTATAATAGGACGTCACCGCCGTATCCCCCTTCTGAGAATACAAGGCTTTTACAATAAAATAAATACACTTATAAGACTAAAACTAAAACTCTATTATTATAAACTATACATCTTATAAGTCATATCTTCCACATGGAATTTCTCACACTTGACCTTTCCGGATACTTGTACCTGAAAAAGAGTAAGAGTAACGGAATCAGCCAACCACAGGCTCAGTATGACCCTGGTCACCTCCACCGGCCTTATGTCATATCCTTTATTCAATAAGAATTATCACCTTTATATCACTCCAACCAAGTACTTACCAGAATACATTATTCCCCCGGTATCTAAAAACATTATATGACTACCCTACCCACGGGATATATATTCATATGACACTAATGCCGGTATACCATTACCGATGAGAATAGACATTACGTATATCACATGGGCCAACGCCCTGGAGCTAACGCTCCCTTTTTAATTTGGGCCAACACCCTGGAACTAACGCTCCCTTTTTAATATGGGCCAACGTCTTTGGTACCAACGTTGCCCCTTTGTATATATGGAGCCAACGCTCTTATTGTGTACACAATTTTTATTTCCTCAGTAATGTCATCTCAAACCAATAATCGTATCCCGAATGCTATAATTGGCCAATTATGCAATATGAAAACAACCACCTTATCACAGTCATATATTTATAAGACGGTAACTAATATAACATGTGAGCAAGATAACAATCATAAGATGAAATTAACAAACAAATTAATATAACCGATTATTTCTAATCTCTTATTTCAAAGGTAAACAATTAATTATATCGACGCAGGGTCCTGAAATCATACCTTACAATACAAGGTGGCTTAGTTAGTACACAGTATATATTATGTATGGTAATCTACTAATCGAGAATAACAAGGTTTTGTGTATATTTGCGTGACTGTCCAAATAAGAGAATAAAGCGTCTTGTTTGTGACGGACTGAAGACCTCTCACAAAAAGGGAGAGGGGATAAGGTGGGGCACCCCCATGTGTTTCCCACTCACCTCTCTATGGGTATTTTGTGAGAGAAAACGGTATCCGTCACAAGCTTGTGACGGATATCGTCCGTCTTCAATGAGATTTTGTGATAAGAGAAGGTTATGGCTTTTTATAGACCTTTGGCAAGTTTATCAAGTGTATTAGTATGCTAATTGCTACACCTAGTAGGATGATTATAAAATCCTATACGTGGAGAGTCTAAAATAATGGAGTAGTATGATGATGACTAAGCTACACAAGATCATTACAGAATAACTCAAAGTCAATTTTTATTTGGTAATAACTATCTTTAGGACTTTATCCTACAACTACATATATTCTATTTACTTGCCACTTTGTTGGTGTGTCAACTTATCTATGGAATTGATATGTACATGGGCATTCATATTGTTAAACTTTGTGCTTTATCCAATTTCTTTCACAGAATGTACATTAATCCCGTCATTAAAAACTTATGGCCTCTCACAAAAAGGGAGAGGGAAAAGGTGGAAAAGACTAAATGTCTTCCCACTCACCTCTCAACGATAGGCGTTTTGTAAGAGGAAAGCGTGATCTCGTCATGCTCGCTTGATGACGGATATCCCCGTCACAAATGAGAATTTGTGTTATCTTAATGACCACACTGTTATGATATAGAATTTATAAAAGGGACTCAGTTCAGATAGTATTAACGTTACACGTATTGTTGATTTGTTGTGGACTCGAACACCTACACATCCACTTCAATGGGCAGAGCCTTGGAGGTGTCTCGCGGAATATTCAATATCTTCAACTACAAAAAGTTATTCGCACAAAAAAAAAAAAAAAAAAATCACGAGAATTTTTTTAAAAAATCATCCATTCTGCATAATTTAGCCGCTTGAAAAAAAATCACACATTTGTAGAATAATGCTCTAGACTCGAGTATTTTAATTAAGCTGATGGTTGGGACATTTCTTTTATAGGTATCAAAACTCGGTGACCCTTAGTTCAAATCGCGAGAACCTTGAAAATCTCCCGTCAAATTTCGGCACATGGTATGAGGGAAGTATTATTACACAGTACACACAACTCATAATTCACTATGTTAACTATAATATGTTACAAGAAAACCTTTACCAGAATGAGTTACATATCAAAGTTCTGGAATTGCAAATATACCAGACCCGCATACGCCTACCACAACCCGACCCGCTCCAGGTATATCCCCCGATATGGGGGGAAGAAGAAAAATAATTAAAAATAAATCAGAAAAAAATCATACATCAATTTATGGAAAACCAAATAATTTTAGCAAATAATCTCCTCCAGGAACCCGTTGGTAGTATTTGAGAGCTCGTCTTGAATAAGCGGAGAAAAGAGAGCAATAAGCAGTGGGTGTTTCCTTAAACACGTTAGGAACTCGTGTTTCTTGACTCTACCATCACCATCCATGTCGAACATATTGAACAGTATCGTTACCTGATATTGCATGAGATCAAAGTTTATGGGAAGCCGAATCACAAAAACTTGTACGAGACAGTCTCACGCTCACATAGTGAGAGTTACAGTCACAACGAGCATGCGACAAGGAAGAGGGATAGAGACTTACATCGTTGTCATTGGCGGATGGAATAACGGCTTTAATCGCATCTCCGAACTATATAACATGCATATGAAAAAAAAATTACAATTTGTTTTGACTAAAATTTTTACCTCCAAAAGCTGATTTAGAAAGAAGGATGGATTGAAAATACCTTTTCATGAGAAACATATTCATCTTCATCGCTGCATTTGCTATATGCATATTCACAGGCCCGCTGGAACAATGGCTGTTTCATGACGTGAGTTGATGCTAACAAGAACTGCAACAACACGATACAACAATTATTACTCGTTAATCACTACGCACTGCTGTTTACGAATTGTTTGATTGAATTAGTTGTACCAAATTTGTGGTCTAGAGGCAAAAGCACCATATGTACAGAACCGAAGTTAATAGGTTGCAAACAATGGATAGCAGAGGCAAATAAATGAAGGCAACGGAACGTGCAGAATACCTGTTTAAAGTTGATCTTTCCCCTCTTTTCAGTATCAACAAATGCAAATATCTGCATGGCAAATGAAAATTAATCATTAAAATGCCTCCAAGCTTAAATGGAAAACAGTAAATTTTCGGCTAGGGTCACCGTTTAAGGAACTTAACAAGCAGTCATGAGAAAAAGGAAAGGCCTCATTAATTCGACTATTTTAACTTGCTTTTTGAGTTTTTTTATCATGTTCTCGTCCAAATCTTGTTGTTTGTTTTTGTTGCTTTAGTCGCACTTTGAGGCGTTGTAGGGCACCATGAACCCACAGCTCATGCATTCACTGGGTTAAGATTATACGAACGACAAAAATACCTTCTTAGACAAACCACAGCGCTTCAATCTCAACGTACTAATGAAATCGTCGAGTTTTACACAGCCACTGCATAAGAACGAAGACCTTTGATTAAAAGAAAAACCTTCATGTCCTTTCAACATACATTATAGTTAAGATAACCTTTGAACAAACCAAATATATTGAAGAACCAAAAAATAGCGTATTTGGCGTTACTGGCTACAGAAACCCCCTTTATATAGGTTTTCGGTTTTCCATCATGGCCGCACCCACTTCCCTTTGAAGGAACTATAAAATGAAAATCATATGGATTCTAAGCTCGAAAGTGTAAAGAAAGAAAATTCTTATACCCATTGTCAGGATTCATGGATAAAAACTTCTCCAAGAATTCCAAAGCCTCCATGGTATTAATGCGGTATGACTGTAGACAACGAAGTAATTCAGGAAGATGCAGGGGAAATAATTGAGAAATTACTGTCGCGTACCGCGTACAGCACATACACAATAATATGATTGCAGAAACCAGACTGGAAAAAAATTGGCATAAAACCCGTCTGACAAAATCATGGAAGACACGCCTATCAAACATTGTAGCACTACTAGTCTACTAATCTAATGTTTTGAATTATAGTATGTGTTGGGACATTGGCATCAATTGCACACATCAAAACTTATACTCCCTCTGTCTTTGGACTAACAACATTTTATCTTTTGGGACATTCGAAGCAATCACAGTATTTTCACTTAAGTAAGAAATGACAGAGAAAAACTCTATTGTATATTTGTAATAGTGGGACCTCTCAAATACGTTTGACCTCCTAAAACTGGTTCGAACACAAATTCCGTAAATTTAAGTGAATGAATGGAGTAATATATCGCGTTAGTATTTTGATATATTATTTTACCGTGAAATTACAAGTACGAAGTATGTAAGCACAGTAAGAGAAAAACCAATTGCTCTAAATAAGCCCCTTGAGAGAACAGTAAATCGAATTGTTTTAGTATAGTCAAAATCCAAAGCCAATAATATAAATGTAGATTTCACAATCGTTCCCTGAAGGCTGGAGCCTAAAAAAGTTAACTCTGACCGAATATAGATCCCAGTAAACGTAAATAATGAGTTTGTAGTTTTAATATACTAACCAAGTCTGCATGCGCCAATTCAGCCATATATCTAGACGGATTTTCCTGTCATTAACAGAAGCCATGTGTCAGTGACACCACTAAATTCATTGAACAGTCATGGGCAATAAAATATAGCTCACCTGTTTCATTTCCACAGCTTTCATGAGAAGCATCATGTCTCCATAGCCATAAGATGTTTGCAAGACATTTAATGCACTGGCCATAGCATTCGCAGTCTGCGCAGAGTCAACAAGTTGGTTTTAATGAGCTTCACCTATACACCAATATTACACACAAATGTAGAAAAAAGCCTAGAAGATAAACTAAATAGGGCAAAAAAAAAAAAAAAAAAAAAACTGGCAAAAGATATACTCGTAAATAATAAGATTGGGCTCAAATTGTTGCACTGCTGGCAATTTCAACGATTGTTCGGCACCAAGGAATCGTATTGTTCCTCTATCTGTGTGGCCAATGAAGGGCTAAGACACTGCCAGATCGCTCTTAACTTTTACGGCCACACCCATGTCTAACTCAACATTCAAATAATTATGTACGGAATCCATAAATGACCCTTTCCAGTAGACACTTCTCATGTATAGAAAGGGAGGCTTGCATGACAAAGTGATGAAAGGAAGGGACTGGTGTGTAAAGGAGTATATAGTACTTGTATGACGTTCGATAACTTTAAGCTTCAGATCTCATATATCTCTTTATTTCACTTTGAAAACTAAAAAAATTTCTCAGTTGTAATTTTCGGGGTTTAAGATGCATCCAGGAACTCATATTCTGTTTTTCTTAACAGTGTCCCCATGTCTGACACCCGTACATGAGACTGGGTAACGACCTAACGCAATATCCAAGTGCGATGAGTCTAAGAGCAGATAAAGAATTGAAAAAAACAATGCATAGGCCGAGTAAGACCGTCTACACAAAATCTATTCTCATGTTAATTGGCTTAATTGCCGTTCAGAAATAGACTTACCCTTTCAGCAAACTGGGACACATTTTCTTTTGGACTTCGCAACGGCTCTACAACTGGAAGATATTCCACCTGCCCAATGCATTAAGATAGTGACAAACAATAAATACATCTTCAGAAGTCAGAATGCAGATTGCAACATGGAACCCATAATGGAACACTTGTATAATAAAAAGCTCATAGATATATTAACAGCTAAAAAAAGGGCAGCCCGGTGCACGATGCCGTCTTCGCTAGGGGAGGGTCCGGGGAAGGGTCCCACCACAAGGGTGTAATTGGGGCAAGCCTTCCCTTGCCATTTTGGCAAGAGGCCGCTCCAAGGACTTGAACCCGTGACCTCACGGTCACAAAGCAACACCATACCAAGGCTCCCCTTCAGATATATTAACGGCTAGCAACAAAAAATAACACTTCCGCCATTCCATTTATATTGATCCCCATTTGATTTTGATGGTCAAACGGTGTCAACTTTTTGACCGATATTAACGGCTAGCAACCAAAAAGTAACACTCCCCCCTACCATTACTCTACTTTGAAGAGGATACCCCTCTAGAGACAACATCTTAAGGGTCTTTAAGGAAAAACAAATCAACAACGAGCAATAGCACACTCTCTCCATTTCGCAACTGACATGTATCCATAACGTTAACTTCAGATTCATACCAATTGACGTGACCTTGGAGGGGAGTCATCCCCACAAAAAAACTCCAGTGATGAGCAACCGTTTTGTCGTTACAAGTTCGCAACTCTCTAGATGAATCTCAATTCTGAGTTGTTAAGTATTTTACTATCAACTTTACCCTAGAGATCACAGACCCATAAATAATTTCGCTTAAGCTTAACATGCACTATTTCTGTATACGTTTTGTTTTCATCCAGCGTTCATGTTTTCCGCATGCCACCACCCGCTACAACCACACCCCCAACACTTCCACTGGGGAAAAGAAAGCTGCCATCTTCGTACATGAACATCTATCATATATACCACCTCCAAAGATGAATTTTAAAAATATTCCTTGTTAATAATAAAACTCACAAAAACAAAAGAAATCTGCCATCTTCGTACAAGGACATCTATACCACTCCAATCTCTGTTTGCTATTTATTCCTTATTAATGATAAAAACTCACAGAAAACCAAGCAGCAAACTGAAGACGAGTGCGAACTTAACATTGTACCATATAGAACAAAAGAACGTTACCTCCATAAAATTGTGGAACTGAGTGAACATCCGAAACATCAGCTTCGCCAAGGAAATATTACCCCTTGATAAGTAAAGCATGGAGTTAGAGATCTAGAATAAACAAGTACTATAATTTCAGAGATAATAGATAAATATTAAGACACATACCATGATTGGTCAAAGTGGACATACGGATAACGAACAACAACTGGTTGAATCGGATAACCAGGTATGAACGCTCCCATTTGGAAAGAAAGAAGGAATCTCCCATTGGTCGTGGTTCCCTCCGGAAATAATAGAACTCGAGGAAATCTATCGCATGAAGCTTTTCTCTGTATATAGGCCCTTGAAAGCAAATGTCTGTATCAAATGGCTTACAATTGACAGAAAGTAGCAAAACAATTTTTTTCTCTTGTCGCTTAAGAACTGGGCTAGTTCATCGTAGGTTATCATGCACAGCAATGAGACTGAAATGATAATTGCGCTAGCCTAGTATAAGTATCCCTATTTGTTCAATGAAGTCACATCTATAAAGAATAACATTTTTCTAACAGCAAGGGCTTCATGCAAATATCTCAATACTAGGGTGCCCTTAGCCTTACACCAGTTACAGGTTAACATTCAAATACATTTTGCTGCTTCATCACTTGGCTCTCTTAAGCAACAAAATAATTTGAAACCACAAAAACAAAACTCGATATACTTATAATTGCAGGTGTGCAATTATGACATCTACAAGCCTGACAGCAATAAAGGTATTTACATAATCTCAAAATGTACATAATTCATCAGACGGTCTATAGAATCAAATAACTAGTGTTCATAGCAAACAACAAAATCTAATATAAGGACCGTCATACAATGGATCTTTGTAATGGATGAGTTAAATGTTTGGTTGCACGAATACAACAGTCTTATACGGAGTATAAGACTAATTGGTAGTAAAAACAGATGGTAGTACTGTTGCAACTTGCAAAGGTAATCAATAACCAACAACATTCAACAGATGGTGGTCCTTTGCCTCATTTTACCCCGCAGAACTTTGTCACAGATAATAGCATCAATGTAAAAGAGGAAAAGTAGAATGAGGTCTCCACAAATTACGATTACAAGAGATTCATAAATGTCGCCTCTTCCAGAACTATGCTTGGGAAATTAAGGGAGAAAATGTCGAAGCATATTACGCCCTCTAGATCAAATTATGTTTTGTTTTGGTAAAAGAGAAAAAAAAAAAAGCAAGGATCATCATACCTTTATCTCACTAATAGCATTTTTCCTTGACGCTGGCAAAAACCTATTGACATATATAACCTGAAAACAATTACAAGGAAGCAAAAACATCGTCTAAGATCTAACTGCAGCGAACATAGGATTGTAACATTTGTAAGTGCCTAATTATGGGCCTTTACTGGTTTACTTAATAGAACAAACAAAAGGAGATAATAATAATATGAAAGACCAGCAGCGAGCACAGGTCAGAAGAGTCGCATACCTGCATAGCTCTTATAATGGTCCCAACAAAGGGCATTGAATCATGGGAGTCGGATGCTACAATTGTGGGGAACAACTCATAGAAAAAGAAAATTGGATCAATGTATGATACATGATTCGACACAACAATAGGGGCTACATCTCTTGGTGCCGGATGACCTTTTCGTTTTATCCACTGGTATCTGCAACCAAATATGAAAGGGTTAAAACTTAAAAGTTCGGGTATTTAACTTGCCAGGAATAGGTCACAACTATGGTTACCAAGCATTGCCATTATTTTTGGCAAGCATTTCTCATAAAGAGCAGAAAGATCACTGTTAAAAAGTTCCACACGATTCTTTTCACAAAATTGAGTATCAAACTCTAAAAATCCTTCCTTTCCGTTTAATTCTTCCTTCAAACTATAACACAGTACTTCATATAACAAATTATACGAAAGTATTCAGCTCTAACAACCATAGGTTATCACACACACGCACACACATCTTTTATCAAATAGGAGTACGCGGTAGTGATGTTACCCATAATCAGAATTCAGCTAGCTCAACTCATCAACCTAGATGTCGAACTCAACTACCTCATACAGCTTCACCTCTACTAAAATACTACCTCCAATCAAATTTTGTCGCCGTTTGACTTTCGTGGTCAACTGATGTCTACTTTACCCAATAATTTCTCCAAATACATGTAGAAAGCTTAAATGCAAAATCTGTCATGTTCAATTTACCACCAGTCATGTAAGTTATGACTATGGTAAGTTGCGAGAAAATTATCGGCAAAGTCAACGAAGTTTGACCTCAAAATCAAATGAGAACAACATAAACAGAGATGGACTGAGCAACAAATAAAGCTGAAATCTTTCATACAGAGACAACAATTCAAACATTCCTAACATCCATAAATTCATACTAAAGTGAAATTACACACAAGATGCATCAACCTATCAAAGTACTCACTTCTTTGATCCTCTCAATCATTTATTTACCTTCGATTAAAATACCCTTACAATCAATAAAAAAGATAAATAATTGACCGAGACAAAGGGAGTAAATCATAACATCTCAATTCTAAAATAGTCAACCAAGCTTCAAAACTCATCTACACCAATTCCTCACCACCCCATCCCACCAAAACAACTAAAGATCAAATCTTCCATACAAAAACAACAATCAACCTCGAAATTGATTTGGGGTCCGCTGACATGAATCATCCTTTAAAACCGTATCAATCTAAAACACAAAGATCAAATCTTCCATACAAAAAAAAAACATGCAAAAACAAAAATCAACCTCAAAACTAAAACAACAACAACAATAATTTGGGGTCGGCTAACATGAATCATCATCTAAAACCGTATCGAGAAAGATAAAAAACATACCCAAAAGAGAAGAGTATACAGCGAGCAGAAAGACGAGTAACCCACATAAGACGAGACCGCCATCTAGGCATAGGACTATGTCTATCTTTCCAACCATAAAGAGCAATTTTAGTAGAAACATAACCAATCAACAAACTTAACCCAAATAAAATTAATCTAATTAAAGCTAATGGTATACTAATTACAATCTTAAACCATTCATAAACCCCATTAATTTTTAATGTATGATTTCTAAATGGATCAGCTGTTGATGTTGCTGATGAACTTGGTACACAAAATTCATTAATTCCCAGAAAATTATATGGGTTTTGTAAATCAATTTGTTGTTGATTTTCTATGTTTATTACAGTATGATTAAGATTAATGGGTTGACTAATTATATTACTATTAGTAGTATTATTAGTGTTTTGTTGTTGTAATAATGGAGCTTTAAGTGAATTATTATGGTGGTCTGCCATTGGAGGAAAGCTTGGAATTTTTTTGTTTTTTTGGAGGAAAAAGATTGAATTTTGAGTATTAAGAGCGCGTAAAAATATTGGGTTGGTAAGATTGTGGAATTTAATTGAAAAAAATCCGACAAAAATAAATGAAATAATTTGTGGGGAGAGATGTGTATATACAGGGTGCAATCGCAATTGTGGTATGTGGGGTTGGTTTTTTTCTTGCTTTTTTGTTTGGCTTTTCAAGATTAGTGGCTCTAAATAAATTGAGCTTGAAATTATAGTGGACTCTAAGACGACTTTACAAAAGAGTTGGAGAAAAATGAACATACATCGGATGTAGTATCTCTAACCTTTTTATTTTTTGATCATATATATATATATTTTTTGAGCTTATTACGTCAAACTTTATTTGTTTTTAAGCATATGTATATTTTTTTTGAGCTTATTAAAATTTTTAAGTTAGATTTTAATTTTTTTCCTTCAAAACAAATTTTACTAAATTTATATGTAATGTATTTGAGTTTATTGTAATTTTCTAGAGCTTAATGTTTAAATGAATAAACTCGAAAACTTTATAGTAAAACTCAGAATTTTTAAAACAAAAATCAAAAATTTTGTTATTTTGCTCATAAACTAATGAATTGGTGGTAATACATCAGATGTATAATCCACTTACTGAAAGAGTTTGTGTGAATCGGGATTTTGATAATCGTTTTTTATGTAGCTGTCAACTAATATAGTTGGAAAATTCGTGAGAGCTAATGGTTATGGCGTAGGCTTAAAACCCGTCAGCATTAAAGTCGCCCTTATGAATCGCCCAAAAAAATATATGACTATATAAACATACAATAGGTCTTGGTATAGACGGGTGGAGCGAACAGACGGGTAAAGACCTCTAATAAAATGGGTAGGGGGGACAAAGTGGGGCACCCCCATGTGCTTCCCACTTTATGGCAAATGGATATTTTGTGAGGGAAAATGGTATCCGTCTATACGTATAGACGGATAGTGTCCGTCTATAATAAGAATTTGTGATAAACATATATAGAAGTATAGAACCACCCTACACGAGTATCATGTGAGATTTTGTAGACTTTTTTTCCCAATCATTATTGATATTTTCTTGATTTTCAATTATACGATCCAACAACATTCTATCCATCAATGTTTAAACATTAGTTTTATAAAGGCTAACGAGACAACATATAATTTCTCCATGTAGTTCTTAAAATGAATCAAAGAATAAGAAATATGCTGTCAAAAAAAAAAAAAAAAAAAAGAATAAGAAATCGAGATTAGCCCATCCAGCGTAAAAGCCTTTCTCTAGAGCCGTAGTGGAGATGTTCACACAGCCGACATAGGTGCCCCTCTTTCCAATAGTGTACTTTAATTCCGGAAAACAACTACCTTCGTCGAGTTATGGATCTATACCAGGCGACACCCCTTGCACCAGGGGTAGAAAGTCTCTCCTTGAGGTCTAGGACTGTGTAACGTCTTAAGGAAATGTATAAGAATAAGAATTATTGTCTCGATTTTTTTGGTACAAATCGAGATTACTAGTTTCGTGTTTAATGGATAATTGACATGATCTTGTAAAGATAACTTTCAAAATAATCGATATTATAAATTTATAAATACTTTGAAAAGGTCACAAATTATAATAAACAATAAAAATCTGACCAATCTTAAATTATTATCGATCAATTTCCCATTTATTTTTTTATTGAGTAATGCAATAATTGATTTGTAAACAAATGAAAGCTAAGGAATGACACCAAATCAAACCCAAGTTTTCACATGTATTACATTTTTTATATAACAAAATCAAAAACAGCCGGTGTCATGAGAGATCGTCTCCTACTAATTTAGTGAGAGATATAATAGACAAAAAAAATAATTCACTGAATCTCTTATCCCATTATATAAGAAGTCTCTCAATAACACTATTAAAAGACCGTCTCTCTAAATTTTTCGTGAATCAAAATAATTTTGCTAGACTGAAGATTCTTCAATATAAATTTAGCTACGTATACACCATGTGAGTCAAATGTGAACACATAAATCACACGTGTATTAGCGCTTTCTGTTTTATATTGATTGATTACTTAACTTAATTGGTCTCCTACGACGATGTCATTTTCTAACTCGTTAGTCGTTAATCTTAAGATTGTTGATGGTTTTACACTTTTACTTGATATATAAAATACGTAGTATACACTTTAATGTGCGGGATTTAGTAAGTCCCTTAATTAATTGATTAATTTTTTTTGTAAGAGTGTAGTACAACTGCAACAATCTCGTAATATATAGTTTATGCGAACAAATTATATTAAATATTGACCAATTCAAGATTGATTTCCGTTAATATTTAATACACCGTTTCTGATATTTGGTTAGTACATAATTACCCAAGGGAAACGAAAACAAAACCACATATAATCACAATAAGAAAGACAACCCAAATAATGGCGACATTACTTTAATACCACAATCGTGGTTTAAAACTCATCAACATGATTCTAACTTCTATATGTTCTAAGTCCAACAAAATTAATATTTACTTGATACTGTGTTGCACGGTAGATCTAGTAAACAAGTCAATTGGATTAAGTGTGAAACACGTTAGTTTGGATCCAGTCATTTCAATTTGCAAGAACTTAGATTGGGTTAGAGTGTTAGACTGCGAGTAAAATTTGAGTTTTCTATCTGAACATGGATTAAAAGTATTCTGATTATTTGAGTTGGGTCAGTTTCACCGATTTATGTGTGATTAATGTTTTGGAGAAGCATGTGAGTTTGGTCATAATATCATGCGATCAGTCACACAGCTTGTTGCCTGGCCTGCAACTTTACAGTGACAATCGAAACATTAGAATATACAGCTGACTAAACCCATCATGACTTCCATTATATTGGATCTAATTATCTAATGCATCTTTTTCTAGATCTAGTTAACTTAAAATATTAATCTACGAATATCTTATCCATTTACTATTATACTTCTATGTATACAGGTTGTATAATAGTCCCTTCGTTCCGGTTATTTATTTATTTATTTTTAGTTTTTGCGCAAAGGCCATGTTTGATAAATAGCGAATTAATTCCGTATAAGCAGATTACAAAAGCAGATTATAAATGGCAGATATTTTCAGAAGGTTTGACTAACATATTATAATTAACAGAATTAATTTGAGTGTTTGGTAATTGACAGATTACGATTAGTAGATTGTTAGTTTTATTTGTAAAATGGAGAAAAATTTCCTATTTTACAATATGCTAACCAATATGCTAGGTAAGCAGCATATTGTAAAACAGCATATTGACCCCAAATATGCTGCTTCATTTACCAAACACTAAAATTAGCATATTGATTGGTCAAACATGTTAAAACCCTTGAATATGCTAAAAATTGGCCAATATGCCGTTTACCAAACAGCGCCAAAGACTAATGAAAAACGATGTGATAATGAATGATCAATTATTACATGACAAGTAAACCAAATTGAGTGTGGAAGATCAATTTTTCCATCAAAAACATTTCTAAAATAAAAAAGTAAACAATTGATTGAGACACTCAAAAATAGAATACGTAAATAAATGTTAGGGACCGAGGAAGTATTATATCAAGCTGCCGAAATGGCGTGAATCAGCCCAAACCTTGGTGGGCCATTATTTTATATTTCATTGTTGTAACACCTGACGCAGCTAAGCAGGGACATTGCCAGTCAGACCCAAAGGCCCATACTTCAAGTCTCCGATAACTAGGCCTAGCGAAAATAATCCGACCCGAATAATTCGATGCGACATCTAAACTGCGTACCCAAGCTTAACTCGTAACCCGAACTAATATGACTTAGCCTGAATATTTGTTGTATGAATTGACCATTATCCCTATTTACCTGGATGTGAAATGTCCCAACCTGAACAAGACTATCCATTTGGCTTTTCCTCTTTGATAGGAACTAGTTTAGATCCCGCGCAATGAATGCGCGGTATTTATAGAGTTTTTATTTTTAGAAAAAAAAAGTAACTATAAAACTAATCCAAAAAAATTGAGTAATGTCATGAAATGTGTATATTTTTAAACAAAATTAATGAAATTGTTTATAAATTTTTTATTAGCATATCTTTTAGGCACGATTTAATATACAAAGAACGAATTTTTTATCACAAACATCTTAGAGACAAATTTTAAATAAGAGATTATATCAAAATAGGAAAGTAAATAAAAGATTTTATCAAAATAGGAAATGTGCTTTAGGCGGGAAAACTTGAAACTTTTCCTATTCGTTTAGTATATAGGGGATGTCATGAAATGTGTATATTTTTAAACAAAATTAATGAAATTGTTTATAAATTTTTTATTAGCATATCTTTTAGGCACAATTTAATATACAAAGAACGAATTTTTTATCACAAAAATCTTAGAGACAAATTTTAAATAAGAGATTATATCAAAATAGGAAAGTAAATAAAAGATTTTATCAAAATAGGAAATGTGCTTTAGGCGGGAAAACTTGAAGCTTTTCCTATTCTTTTAGTATATAGGGGATGTTATAGATTGGTAAATCCTACTTCGCTAACTTCGTCTACGCATCCTATTTTGACAATTCATATTTTCTTTAAGATAATAATAAATACAGCCTTTTGGGTTGTTTTTTCGGTTTTAAAACCTGAGGGCTATATATTTTCCCTTTTTTTAATGAACCAATCTTACACTATAACAAATTGTGAAATTGAATCAAGATCCATGCACCACTCATTTCACAATTATAATTACCCCTACAACAAAAGGCTACTATTTTACGTTGAAGCAAATCAAAATCACTTGCATTGAAAGACAAGATGTGTTATTAGATAGTGTTTGCTGCAAGTTTAGTGTTCATTGGTTGATGAAATTAAACCCAATTAAACACCATCACTTATAACCATTGTCATCATACTATTTGCAAACCTTCCTACATTATTATTCTACTCTCTATTTACAACATTACTCTCTCAATGCAAAATGCCACCACTATGCAATTTCTCTCTCAAAATTCTTTCTTTTATTTTCCTCATTTCCATATCCACAACCCTAGCCACCACAATCCACCCAAATGACCAAAAGGTTATGTTTTTTTTCTTTTTATATTGCGATTACAACGCAGTCTATCGGTTTTTCTAATACGTACTAAAAAAACCTCTCCTGACGTTTTTTTTCTTTTTTGTAAGAAGTTGTCATTGATTATATGTTATATACGGAGTATTAGTTTATATAACTTTCGAGAAATTCAATGATTTGCAGGAATTTTACATCATTTACTTGGGAAATCAACTGCTTCAAGATAAAGCGTCCGCAATTCAAACACATTTAAACCTACTTAGTAATTTGAAAGGAAGGTTGGTTAAAATCATTAAGAAACTAAATTCACTATAAAGTTTTTGTTTTCAAGAATTAGTGGATGAGGTCCAATTTACATTAACCGACTATAATTATTTATGTTATAAACATAAAGAGCCTGTTTTAAAACGATCCACATATGAGTTGTCTGTGTTAATTATTAAGAAACATCTTAACGCGTCTTATGTAAGAGCGCCTCATATGAAACAAACTAACAACAATCAAAAGAAAAAACGAAATAATATATTATCATAAAAAAGTTTATTTAACTATTTTCTTTTGTGACTTGATCAGTGAAGAAGAGGCAAAAGAATCAATAGTACATAGTTATCATAGGAGCTTCAATGCATTTGCTGCTAGATTGTCAAAACATGAAGCTGAAGCATTGTCTGGTTGGTACTACATTTTACACGTGCACATGTTAGAAAAACCGTAATATACAAACCATTTTTTTCGTAGTAAGAATTTAATATAATTGTTGAATATTATTGTAGACATGGAAGAGGTGCTATGGATTTATGAGAACCGATATCACAAACTCCACACAACAAAATCTTGGGATTTTGTAGGGTTTCCTCAATCAGCTAGGAGATCACTCAAAACCGAAAGCAATGTTATTGTTGCTCTTTTCGACACAGGTTCATTTTATTAAGCTCTCTTTGAATTATTGACACGGGAGTGCGTGTTAGTTGACCTCGAATCATTGTTGTTGTTATAGGGATTACACCTCAATCGGTGAGCTTCAAAGATGATGGTCTCGGACCGCCCCCCGGAAAATGGAAGGGAAGTTGCTCACACCATGCTAATTTCTCAGGATGCAACAAGTAATTTTTATGTTTCATTTGTTATTTTGGACATTTTAAGTTTTAGGCATAAATAAGGGAAATAATGCATCAACAATTATGATGACCAAACAAGAAACAAAATTACTTTAAAAGGGTTTATATCCCGGTTTACATAAAATTAACTTAACTCTGAAAAATAGCGAGCTAGCTAAACAACACAAAAATTAATTAAAAAATAACGGTTGAAAAGACACCCCCGTGTGAGTTAAAATGCTTTTACGAAGTATAAAATTTTCCTTACATAAAAGAAATGTATAAATTCCCGAAATTAAAAATGATAATTACTCCCCTTTTATGTGTCGTATAGTTTGAGATTATTAAATATTAAAATTACGGTAATGATAAATACAACCCTGTATTTAAGAACTAAATTACTTCCCAAAATGGAATTAAATTAGTTATTTAAGACACAATTACGCGTAAATTGATGTCATTAATGCTTGATTTAAGACTTTCATTCCTTTTTTGGCACCTTAAATACATAGGGCTGTATTTATCATTTTCTTTAAAATTATTATTGAGACTCCTGTAATGTACTCCCTCCTATTCACCATTTTCTTCCCCTTTCCTTTTTACACAAGAAATAAGAAATTGAATTTGGACCACATAAAACACACTACCCCACATGCTATTGAATTTTGGACCACACAAATCAACCCAAAAAAGAAAATAGGGAAGAAAACGTGAATAATCCGTAAAAGGAAATAGGGAAGAAAATGGTGAATATGAGGGAGTAATACGAATCTAAAACATGTCAGGTGTTAAATTCAGTTGTTATTAAACCTTCAATAAATTTATAATGTGGACACCCACCCAAAATATCAAAATTTCCCCCTCAAAAAAAAAAAAAAAATATCAAAATTTCAATTTCATTACAATCCCAACTAACTAACTAACTTTCCCGCCAACAGCAAAATAATAGGCGCCAACTACTTCAAGCTAGACGGTACCAAGGACCCAGCAGACATTCTCTCCCCAATCGACGTCGAAGGCCACGGGACCCACACATCCTCCACCTTGGCAGGCGTCCTTGTCAACAACGCCAGCCTCTCGGGTCTGGCAGCGGGGACTGCCCGAGGAGCGGTCCCAGCAGCCCGGATAGCGGCCTACAAGGTATGCTGGGTCAGCACAGGGTGCTCTGACATGGACATACTAGCCGCCTTTGACCACGCCATCGCTGATGGTGTTGATGTAATCAGTTACTCCATCGGTGGGCCCTCACCGAGCTATGTGTCGGACTCTATATCGATTGGATCGTTTCATGCAATGAGGAAGGGGATCGTCACTGTGGGGTCCGCTGGTAATGATGGGCCCGCTGGTGGCAGTGTTGCTAATCACGCGCCTTGGATTTTGACTGTTGCTGCTAGTGGGATCGATCGTGGGTTTCGGAGTAAAGTTTTGCTCGGTAATGGTAAAAGCCTCGAGGTAAATTAAAGTTTCTATTAAATATCGAAGATGTCTAAATACGACAGTAAATGGATTTTACCACCAGTTGTATGTCTTTATGACCGATGGAAGGTAGGGCTGGTCAAAAATGCAGGACCTGGTCCGACCCGTCAATGGGTCACTTTTGACCCGGCCCGCCTCCTAGTCTGCCCATATTCGGGCCGGTTCCGGGTCCCCAAATATCAAGCCCGATCCGTCCCAACCTGGACCCGCCCTGGGCCCACCCCAAAACCCGCCTCACGGGTCACCTTAACCTCGCCCGACCCGTCCCGCCCCATATCTCAGGCCGGTTCCGGGTCTCCCAAGCCAAACCTGGCCTGCCCCCTGACTCGGTCTTGACCCAACCGACCCGCACCATTGACCAGACGTAATGGAAGGTATGAGTTCCTTACGACGGAGAAGACGGAGAAATTAAATATGGAAAATGAAAGGGCGCCACCGGGTGACACTCAATTTGGGTGCCACCATCTCACATGGGGTGAGTGGGGACCCCTTCAATTAAGAATGTATGTGAGAGCCTGAGAGGGTGGCACCCAATTTGAGCGTCATCCGGTGACGCCCTATCACTGTCCATTTAAATATTAGGTCATAGGTTCGAATCTCCACTATGTATTGTACTACAGTTAGTTGGTAAATTGGTTCATTACGAATTTTAATTTAATTCGTAAATTGCAAGATTAGTTTGTAGTTTGCTTAACACAAAACACATGAATTAAATGAAAATGTGCATGATGTTTTCATTTACTTGTTGATCAGGGAGTCGGAGTCGACTTGTTTGAAACGAACGGAAAGTCATATGATCTAGTTAGTGGGGAGGATGTAGCAAAAAATTCCGAAGACAAAGGTAGCGCAAGGTACTTCACCATCAAAACTGTCATTGTGGCTCCCTTTGTCGGAAAAACTATATCCAATGTAAACTTACAATAGCGCGATTCTCATTTTTATGAACCAGGTTCTGTTTGGATAACTCAATGAGCCCGACAAAGGTAAAAGGAAAAATTGTTTTGTGTAGACTACAGGATTGGGGAGTCGAGTCTGTGGTAAAACAAAACCAAGGTATCGGTGCCATTGTTTCGAGCCCTAGGTTTTTGGATGTTGCTATGGTTTTCATGGCACCCGGTACTATTGTAAATTCTACTGTTGGTGAAAAAATTGACGAATACATCCACTCAACAAGGTAAAAAAGACTTACTGTTGTAGTATGTTTGTACTCTCTGTCTTAATCATTTATTTACGTTTTGGATTTTTTCTGAGGGGTATTTTAATTAAAGGTAAACAAATGATTGAGATGGAATACAATTGAAATAAAATGTTGGCTGTTTTGTATGGTATGGCAGGTCACCTTCGGCAACAATATATAAATCCAAAGAAGTGAAGGTTTCAGCTCCGTATATTGGTTCATTTTCGTCTCGAGGTCCAAATCCGGGATCACTTAGACTTCTTAAGGTATATTTTTAAGCATCCCTTGCTTTGTCTAAATCTGAGAAAGGGGCAAGTTTCAGTTCAGTAAGGATCCTCTGTCCCATTTGGTGTCCTATTCTGTGTCCCACTCTATACATATTCTGACACATCAACTAATTATACTATATATTGCATATTTTATTCTTGCATCAAGTGATGTGTCAGAAGATAAATGTAGTGGGACAGAGAATGAGACACAAAAGTGAGACAGAGGATCCTTATTGATTTCGGTTCAAGCCACTTTTCCAGTTTAGTGACTATGTAACTGATTGAAGCCTTAATTGCTGCAGCCAGATATTGCTGCACCCGGGATCGATATACTGGCTGCATATACTCCTCTGAAGTCCCTGACTGGGTTGAAGGGCGATACCCAACACTCAAAGTTTAACCTCTTGTCAGGGACTTCAATGGCATGCCCTCATGTTGCAGGAGTTGCGGCCTATGTCAAGTCGTTTCATCCGAATTGGTCCCCTGCTGCTATTCGGTCTGCTATCCTCACAACAGGTTTGGAATAGTGTAGCCACATAGGCTCCCAATGAAAATATAATGGGATATTCTCTCGTATACCCCTGAACTTTTTCGTTTTTTAAGGTGTATCCCTAGTTTTTCACAAAAACACTTTGACCGATAATAATTCTCTGTTACGAGTTCAAAAAACGGTAATTTTCTTTTTTCAAACCAATTATCTTGCTGAGACCTTGAATTTGAAAAAAAAATCACCATTTTTTGAACTTGTAGCCGGTAGTTATGGACGGTCAAAGCTTTTTTAACGAATAAACTTTGACCGTCTATAATTCCGACTACGAGTTAAGACGGCAGTGGATTTTTTTTGAAATTGAAGACCTCTTAAACAAGGTTAAATTGAAAAAAAAAAAAATTATTGTATTCTGAACTTATAGCCAAAAGTTATTGTGTCAAATTTTTTTGCAAGAAAAGAAGGGGTACATGAGAAAATGTTCCAAATATAATACGAGTACCTATTTTTAGGTGAAAAATACCCTATAAATATTAGGATTGTGATGAGTAAAATGTGTACTACGAAAATCAATACCCTATAAATATTAGGATTGCTTAGATTGGGTTTGGTTCGTGACTCATGAAGTCAGTTTTGCCAGGTCTAATTTTAATCCTTGTGTGTTTCAACAGCGAGGCCAATGAGCTCAAGGGTCAACAAAGATGCGGAATTCGCGTATGGTGCGGGTCAAGTAAACCCACTTAGAGCAGTGAGTCCAGGCTTAATCTACGACATGGACGAAATGACTTACATTCAGTTTCTATGTCGAGAGGGCTATAACGGAACCTCATTATCCGTCCTGGTTGGGTCGAAATCCATCAACTGTACATCTATGATTCCTTCATTTGGGTATGATGCCCTCAACTATCCTACAATGCAGCTAAGCGTGAAGAACAAGCAGAGACCCACAGTTGGTGTGTTCCGAAGAAGAGTCACCAATGTGGGTCCACCAAACTCGGTGTACAATGCCACAATTAGGGTTCCGAAAGGTGTGGAGATCACGGTTACGCCTTCGAGTCTTAACTTCTCTCGAGCCTCTCAAATGAGGAGTTTTAAGGTTGTGGTGAAAACTAGACCGGAATTCGGTGTAAGAATGTTATCGGCTTCACTTATTTGGAGAAGCTCAAGGCATGCTGTTAGAAGTCCGATAGTCATTTATAGGTTATAAGAGTAATTCTTAGGATGAGTAGGTCTTCTAAGAGACGGTATTTTAATAAGGTTATTGAAAAATTATTGTACAAAATTAAGAAAAAATTGTACTAAAGATAATAAAATAGATGGCCTTTTGTCTGGTTAATGTGTGTCGGACTTCCGTATAGACTTCTTGTTTCGTAGGGATATCGTCATGCATATTTTTTTTTATTTTTCGTTTTTGTTTTGGTGCAAGGAGACTCACTAATGGTTTCTGTTAGGGGTGGTCAATAGTGCGGGTCGGCCTTGCTAACCCGGACCCGGCCTGACTGTGACCCGCTGATGAAACCGCCCCGCCCGACCCGGACCTGGCCCGACCGCCCTAGATTCGGGCCGGTTACGGGTTCCCAAATGTCAAACCCGGCCCGCTCAAACCCAGACCCGCCCTTGACCCGCCTCACGGGTCACTTTTGACCCGGCTTGCCCCGACCCGCCTCAAACCGGCCCGTCCCGCCCCTTACCTGGGCCGATCCCGGATCTCCCAAAGCCTAACCCGGCCCGCCCCCGACCCGGCCCGGACCAGGTCAACCCGCATTGTTGACCACCCCTAGTTTCTGTACTCTAAGGATATGTTATTAGTGGACTTTCTGAATATTAGCCTGTAGTTTTAACTAAAAAGTTTTATCGGATATGTATGTAACTATGTATGACATACATAATATTGAGTATCGGTGGAATTGTATGATTATTGATGCAGGATTAGTTGGTTCTTAGCTATGTCAAATCTTGGTCGTTCTTATCAATTTCAGATGTTGCTTCTTAGCTATATGTCTTCTAATATGTACAACATGTCCGAATTAAGATGTTCTTCTTGAACACCATATTTGATACTCATACCCATACCCATACCCATACCCATACTCGTCGTCGCACCATTTATGGCGGGTACAAGTTTGTAAAACAAATCTCGTCTCAACGGGAGGATATCTAAACTCATACCCACAAAGCCACAGAGGTATTGTGGACACTAGGCGTCTAGGCCCCAGGTTCGAATCTCCCCTCCCCTATATTGTAATGCGACTAAGTGCAATCGAAAATAAAATAATATTTGTTAATACTTTTTTTTGAATAAAACGTAATTTAATTACAACGTATCCCCAACATTTTTCATTATATTTTTAGAATTTAAATTTTTTTAACCAAAAGATAATAATAAAAAAAAACTCTTATTTAAAACTTTAGAATAGTAAAAAAAACACAAATTCTAGGGACATTATCCGCTACAAGTTGAAGACGGACAATGCCCTCTCACAATATGCAAGTGGCAACGAGTACGGGTCCTAAAAACTAACGAAAAAGCTACGTTACACTCGGTGTATAGAATCTTATATACACTACGAGTAACGCAATGACATGTGGCAATGGTGAGATATGAAATAAGATCTTTTTATAACATTGATTTTGTTATATATCTTAATTAATATTTTTCCAAATATATAAATGATTTCCTTCCGCCAAAATTATTTAAAATAGGGCAATGTTTAAGCATTTAATAATTTCCTTTTTTTCACTTTTGTTCTTTTAACCTACATTTTTTCATTACCAACGCAAATCTATACCCATTCAACCACCCCCCTCTTCGCCAGGCACCACCACACACCGGCGCACCGTCATCCCTTCACGCCGGCGAACGCCCTCCCTCACCACAACAATTAGCACCAAATTAGTTTCGTCCCATCCGTCGACTATACGCCACCACAAATCTGACATTATTAATTAAATTTGCATTAGTAAAAAAAATAACGCTACTAATCACATCATACAACTCTTCATATTACAAATCGAATCTTATAAACCTACTACGGCTACTAGCTTTCATATAAAAGCATTACAAAAATGTATAGTTAAAATTGTGGAAATATGCAAGGCATTCAAGCTACCAATCACAGCTGAGCTTCTATGTGCACACGGATTGCTGATGTGGCAGTGTGTTAGTTAGAATTTGTGTTTGTTTGTTACAGTTTGTATATAAGCTTAGAAGAACAGATTAGTCCTTAAGTTAATTCATTGTAAAAACACAAAATATATTCTAATAAAAGCTCCCTTTATTTAGCTCTGTTTCTTCAAGCTTGAAGCTTTCATCAATGGAGGTTAGGGTTAGCTTAACATGGTATCAATCGCGTAGGTGACGACCCTATCATCATCAAAACGCTTCCGCAACAATCAATTTGTCATTTTCGATTCTTTTGGCGTTAATTTCTGCATAATTCCGTCGAATTTCAGAATTAATTGCATTTTATTCCTCGTAATTCCTTCGAATTTTCTGCATACTTCAATCGAAGTTCAGAATTCGTGATTTTTGTTACTCAAATTTTCACAAAATGCCGGAATCGGTTAATACTACTGTTTCCTCTGACAATTCTTTACCATATGCATTCTATGATGATCCTTTATACATCACAACTCATGATCAACCTACAAATAGTCTTGTTGATGTTCTTTTCAATGGTCGTAACTTCATGAATTGGAAGCGTGAGGTCATGCTTGCTTTAATGGCGAAGAACAAGGAAGGTTTCATAACTGGCACTTGTTCAAAGCCTGATGATACTGATAAGAAGCATTATCAGTGGAAACGTGTGGATCTTCTTGTGAGGCAGTGGATCTTACATTCAATGGAGCCTGTTTTACGCGCCAATTTTAAGTGTGTCTCCTCTTCTAAGCAGCTATGGAAGGAATTAGTTGAGCATTATGGTCCGGTTAATAGCCTAGAGTTATATCAATTGAAGAAAGACCTAGGTGCTATTTCTCAGGAGAACTCTGGAGTTGTTGATTATTACAGTCGTCTTAAAAGAACATGGGAAGAAATTGATGCAATTGGTCCTCTTCCACAATTTACTTGTGGTGCCTTGAATTCGTGTTCCTGCGTGTTCTTGAAGAGATTGTTTGATAGAGAGATGCAATCCAGGCTTATTCAAATGCTGATGGGGTTGAATTCTGGTTTTGAGACTGTTAAAAGCAATATCCTGACAATGGATCCTATGCCAACAATTAACAAAGCATTAGGA
Organism: Silene latifolia; assembly: GCF_048544455.1. NCBI lineage: Eukaryota > Viridiplantae > Streptophyta > Magnoliopsida > Caryophyllales > Caryophyllaceae > Silene > Silene latifolia. Next base: position 4,023,667 of record NC_133531.1, read on the forward strand.
CTTTTGCAGAGAATTGAGACACAGAAAGAGATTAGTGATTCTATTGAGGCAATGACAGAAGCCAATGCGTATGCTAGTTTCAAGCAGTCTGCCTCAACTCTTGAATCTACTTCAAATAAGCCTAAACTGGATACAGATGAGAAACCCGTTAAACAATGCTCACATTGCAAGAAGAAAGGGCATGATGTGACAGAATGCTATCAATTGCAGACTTGTCCAATGTGCAATGTGTTTGAGCATGTGGAATTTCAATGCTACCTAGCCAGAGGCCTTGGTAGAGGTGGCAGGGGCAGATCTCAGAATTCTTATGGAAGAGGCAGAGGCCGCTCTAACAGCTATCACAGGCAAGGCAACAATGTTTATAGAAGGCCAGCTGCAAACAATGCAGATGCAGTCAGAGCTGGATCACGGGATTATGAAGATGAGACTCCTTTTGATACTGATGAGCAAGAATTTTATAATACTGATGCCACTCATAATCAGTCTCAGGGACGACAACAATATGGAACTCCTGACTTGGCACCAGGACGGGTGGACAAAGTGGTTCAGCAGGTCATGAAAGCGCTTAGTGCAAACACTGCACAGTCTAATGCTTCTTATACTCTTCCTGCCACAAGCTTTGCAGTATAACCTCTCTCTTTGAACCTTCACCAAATTTAAGGTCACATTCTGATGTTTGGACAGTGAATTCAGGAGCTTCTGACCACATGACATCTTGTTTGTCCTTAGTACATCATGTCAAAAATCTTAAACATCCCATCATGGTTGGTTTGCCAGATGGAAGTACTAAACTAGTACATAAAACTGGAACAGTTTACTTGACTGACAATATCACCCTTCATAATGTTCTTGTTATTCCAGACTTTAAACAAAAACTGCTTTCAGTAGGAAGATTATTGGAATTTTCTGGCCTGAAAATCATTTTTCATCTAAATGAGTGTTGGTTTCAGGACCATTTAAATAGAGTAATTGTGGCAAAGGTAAAGAGGCAAGGCAATCTCTACCTAATAAGACACCAATAGAGAAATCAAGTTGAATTATTGTCAAAAATTGAGTGATGACTAATTTTTGAGTCCTAAGAGTGTTAGGATAAATTAACTTGAGCTTATATGTGATTTAAGTGTTAATTTGTGATTTTAAGAAGTTATTATCGCGCATTTCCATAAAACCGGGTTACATATACGATACAAGTTAAATAGGGCGATTTGGCACGTAATTTGGCATGATAGGTACATATTATAATGCTGCATATTTCAATTGTTGAATGTCCTTTTATTTATATAATTTTGAATTATGTAATTTTATCTATGGCCTTAGTTTTAATCGATATTACCCGTAATAAAAGGGAATATTGATTCGGTTGTAATTTAGTGTGATCTCGTATCACTTTTATTTTTATTTTTACTCACTACTACAGATACAGCCTATAACAACGGATAAAAACCGTTGTAAAATAAAAAAGCGGACGTTGTTAAAGCGGCCGTTGTAGAAGGTATTTACAACGGTTTGCTTATTTAGTGAAACCGTTGTCTAAAGTATTCACCACGGTTAAAAGCCGTTGTTGTTGGGTGTTCTCCGTTGTGGAAAGTGTTTCAAAATTTTGGAGGGAATAATATAACAACGGTTGTCGTATGTATAACCGTTGTTGTAACTTTCCCTCCAAAATTATGAAGTCTTTTGACAACGGGTTTATGTTACATACCCGTTGTTGAAATTGTTAGTAACAACGGTTCTTTGTTTAATACCCGTTGTTGTAATTTTACCTCCAAAATTGTGAATACTTTTAACAACGGTTCTTTGATTAAAACTTGTTGTTGAATATTATCTTGGGTATTTGTAAATGTCATTCACAACGGTGTTAGTTTTATTAACCGTTGTGAAAGGTATTCACAACGGTTTTTTTTTAGTAACCGTTTTTATTACGTACACCTAATGTTCTGAAAAATTAAATTTGTTTCATGCCATTCAAAAACTCGCATATATCAAAGACACCATATACCAAAGACCAAAGATAAATCATAGCGGGTTCATTAACTCAATAGATTCAATTCAACCACATACAATAAATGAGATCATATATATATATATATATAATTACAAGGAGTTGAATTTACATGAACTAATTAATCATTCCCTAACTTCAACAAAAAAATTTCTATCTATATATATTCTAAGACGTAGTTGCCCCACATGTCTCTTACCTCGTCTATATCTATACTTGAGTATTGCTCAATCTGTTGTGATTTAGTTGATTACATATCTTTGCGGAAAAACGAAGAGAATACATTATGGTATATATAGCGCAAGCAAGACAACATTAGCAACATTATGGTATATATAGCAGCAATTGCAAGACAACATTAGCTCTAATTTAAAAAAAGTAATAAACACATGTTTAAATTATTACTAACCCTTTCTGGAATAACGAGATATCTTCGCCTAATAATCTCCAACATGAACCGACAAGCGTAGTATCCACATTGTATGCTATCTGGCTGGCGAGGGGCCTATTATTACATAAAAAAAACAGACGAGAGAAGGCTCACATCAGAATCTTGAACTTTAGGTATTGTATTAGTATTAAACACGGATTTTGCACTTAATGTTATTGTATTTGAGCACGTACCCCTGTTATCGTAATAAAATCAGGGCCAACATCAGAATCGTTCGTGGGTTGATCCTCCTCGTTTGCTCTTTTCTTCTTAAAGGCCCTTTTTTTAAAAAATAAAAAAGGAGGCAGAAACTAATTTTTTAGGGGCAAAAATATGAACGAGCTTTTTCTATAAATAAAAATTGAAAATGTTATTATAAATAAATCAGTATTATAAACTTACATTTTAATCAAGTGCTTAAAAGTCTCGCTTGGTTGATGATGTAAAGAGTCCAATCGAAAACTTTTTCTTTGTCGGCATGATGGCTGCTAGCACCCAATGAGTCCTACATCAAGAGACATCATCATTATTAACAAGTACATATATTAGTTATGAAAATGCAATTGTAGGGGAAACGTAATATTAATTTGTTTATTACCCTTTTTCATTATAAACGCCAAAAATCAGCTTCTTGGTTGTCGCCAATTCTTTGAGCAATATAATCTACCCGTTGTTCGAACGAGAAATCCGCAATAAATAAAGATAAAACATAGGGGCACAAGAATCCGTATTGATCAGATGGAATATTCTTCTCGGGGATCACTCTGGTTTGCAATATCCTACATTATTACGGTATTAATTCCGGTATTTAAAACACTATCTACCTAGTAGTCAGAATATTAGACTATGAAATTATTTATTAAGAAACTTACTTCATCCAAACAAATATGTGTGCTATATCAATCTGGTCTAGTCCCCCATACGGCTGGCAGGATCCCATGATATGCATGCTTGGCGCTCAGCCCCTAGAATATCCTCCTCGAGCGGAATAATTATCAGTTGCTCGGAGGCTATGCGATGGCCAGCCTCCTCATACAGTCTCATCATCATCCCCGTTCTTACTTTTTGCATGTAATCCTTCCCTTTATATTTTGTGGAGTTTATACTCCTAACTTTCTACCGGGAAAGAATGAGTCTTTGATGTGGTGCTACTACCACCAGCCTACACATGTAGTATAGATAATTAAAATAATAAAAAATCCAAAGGTAACATATCCTAGTTGGAGTAATAAAAATAAAAGCGTACTTAATTAAATACCTCGTCAACCTGCTCTTTCAATGATGAGGTAGTAGTAGCAGGTAAGACTGGGGACTTAGGCTTATCAGTCTTTTTTGTCCCCTACACAAAATTACCATGCTTTTTATAAATACAGACAAAATATAAATAAAGGGGCGAGGTTAATTTTTAAAAAAATGGAGAAGTTAATTAAATACATACCTCATCAAGTTGTTGTGAAGTCGAGGTTGTTGGCATGTCTGTGGACTTAGGCTTATCCGCCAAAGCCGCCTTTTTTGTTCCCTACAAAAAAAAATAACATATAAATTTAACATATAAAAACATTCAACAATTAAAAATGTAACACATATATATATATAAAGGTATTTCTTCTAACCCCAATATTTCTTTCCATTTGCTCAAGGGGAGGCGGCGGAGACATCTTCGCCAAGTAGATGTGAGTATTAGGCCATTGGATGAAACTTCCAAGCGCATCTCCCAGAATGGTAATGTCGTCCACGAATCGGGACAGCGGTGGAAAGTTTTCATGGCCTGGAAAGACTGTAGAGTTATCTCTACTATTGTATGATTCGGCAAAAGTTTTTCGCCATGAATAACTACGATTTCGCTGCTGCAGATTTGTTTTCTACGAGACCCCGCCAACACGCACATGTGGCTTTTCGATTCTATTAGGGTCAGCAAGAATAATGGCCTATTGTTTACGGCTTTGAAGAATATACACATACATATACATTATTATATATATCTTTGCAAAAACGCTTCAAAGATTCAAAAGATTTTGCAAAAACGCTTTTTGTCTCAGGCCGATTTTTGCACAAACTTCAGCATTCATATAAATTTAACTAATTAAACACTTCATGCATACCTTATCGAAAACAGTGGAACCGACTTGAAGGGGATGTATCTTTGTTTTCCATCACCGTCTTCTCATCAAGTTGCATCTCCTTTTCGGACCCATTATTTACCTAATAAAATTAACCAATTCAATGGCACCATGTCGGAAGTTGGCGGTGAACACACCCCCGATCTTTAAAAAAAAAAAAAAACAAAAGAAAAATAAGGAAGTATATTAGGTACCCGATCGGCTTTAGTTGTTACAACGGAAGCATTATTAGGTACCCGATCTTTCGAATCTCGTTGACCGATACTTCCTTCTCATGTATTGCCAAGGTAGTAGCGGCCTCTTCACCAATTTGTTGTACCTTATTATTACCCCCTTTAGAAATGACATCCTCCATCATCTTCACTTCTTCTTCGGAAAGCTTACCTCCAGCATTCAGCTTTAGTAGTACGGATGCCATTAATCAAGTCGCTTGCCAAGAATGTAATGTGTCGCAATTTTTATCCCAACAATAACATGTGAATTGAACTTAAATGAAAATAATAGAATAAATGTTACCATGTCGGCGTTCTCGGACTTAGTCTTCCTTTTCTTCTTTATCTGGGCAGTTTTCCCATAATATTTCGTTACTCCAACCTGTAACGGGACGCCCCTCAAACGACTTGGATGTTCGGGTCGGCCGATCGCTCTAGCAAGAACGTCATTACGACCACCGGGAGTGAATTTCCCTTCTTCTACCTCTTTCAATACGTTATCCTATAATATATTAAATAAACTTCAAATTATATTTGTGACTAAAATAATAAAGTTAGTAATGAACTCGTCTTAATAAAATAATGCTTACTATGTTGGCCAAAACTTCCACATCGTATTTGTCATGCGGCAATAGGGATCCTTTAGGCGTGTGCCCATGTTTATAAGTTACATGCCGATCCACCTCTTTCACTCCCTTTGCCACCTACACATTAACATGGTAACATTTATACACGTAAATGTGTATCAATGCAAGTCCAAGTGTGATTAAAAAAATAAAGTCTCACGGGGCAATAATGCATGCTACTTACGAGGTCCTCTTCTATCTTTTCAGAACCGCCTCGAGAACCATAGAATTTCCCCTTCTTGCATGAAATGTTAGCACGATTTCTTTTGCTAACGGCCTTCAAATAATTATATAAAAGCGCAAGTAGATGAGATAATAAAAAGATTATATAAAGGACTCATTAATTAAAAAAATGATAGGTAAATCGTTAAAAGGCGAGGATATTTAACCCGAAACTTCTCAGTAGTTCTCATCTTTTTGAAAAGATCCCATTCTTCCTGCTTGATGGTGGGACACTTGTTTTCCGGTGGGCTCTTACGCATCTCCCCGTTGCCTTGTCCACATACAACCAATCCCTAGCAACGCCACACTTCCACTTTTTGTGGACACACCGCCTTATGCATTAAATACTCATCATGACTTTCATCGGGTATAATAAAGCCTTCCTTTATACGAGCCAAGTATAACTCCGCCAATTTTGGATTCAAACTTTTAACATCCTCTAAATGGATAGGCACAAACTGTCTTGTGCAAGCACCAATCCAATTGGAGAAAAGACCCGCATTTGGACCAAAGAGGGAAACCCTTCTCACTCCATGTTATTTCGAACTATTGTACATTTTAGCGGCTATAGCTGCAAGGACTTTCTTGCACCGTAGCATCCCTTTCACCAGGCTTATTATCACCAGGCTCATTATTCTTTTGACTTCTTTTACGTTTTTCACCCATGATAATCCTAAAAACCAAATATGAATGATATAGCTGGATATGAACAACTTAACAACGTACATGCAGAGTATTATCTAAAACCCTAAACCCTAATAGGAATGAAAACTTAAAACAACAGATTGAGCTTCTAAAATCCTAAACCCTGATAAGAGGAGTAAAGTAGATGATGCGGGATGATAAAGATAACAAAGAAGACGAAAAACAAACAAATGCATGAAAAAAGAAACAAGATGATCGTCTTAAAACCCTAATGACGAAACACAAAATTAAAGTGAACATACCTGTTGATGATGATGATAAAGAGAACGAGCAGGATGATAAGGGAAGGCAACGGAATCTGGGTTTGAGAAATCGACGAGAATGTAAAAAGCGAGGAAAGAGAAGGATTAACACAGGATACCAACGGTTGGAGTAATAATGTTGTGTGTGTTAGTTTGTGTATGGCATGCTGGATGGGTTTCTATATTAGTTTTTTATTAAGACAAACTATTAACAACGGGTGCTCAAAGAAGAACCGTTGTTATATGTTAATAACAACGGGTCAATAAAAGTCAACCGTTGTCAAAAGTTTATTACAACGGGTAACATATACCCGTTGTAATATATTTTCACCAAATTTGCGCCAAAATGAAATACGTCAAAAAAATAATTGACAACGGGTAGAGGTACTACACCCGTTGTTGAAAGTATTAACAACGGGTAATTTAAATATAACCGTTGTTATTGTTGAACCTTTTTTTTTAAAAAATTATCAGTAATTCCATTACAACCAAACTGTAACAATACATTATTCAGCAATTTCAACACCAGCATCCACATCTAATAATAAGATCAAGAAAATAAGACAACTTACACCAGCATGCATGCATATACTGTATGTGTCCTGATGAACTATCTCAGGATCGGGGACGTTTCTTGGATGTCATAGTTTCTTCGTTAACCCAAATACCTTCACCATGGTCATCACGCATATAGATGCTTTCAGTGTCCTCATGATCAGTGTCAACATCGTCGAAATAAGATACGTGGTAGGCGATCCATTCCCTCAAAAACGACATCCCGATCATCATCATCATTATCGGATGGACTACTCCTTCTTTTCCTTATAGACAGTACAAATGACTACTTCTTATCCCTAGGATCGGTGACATAGAACACTTGTTTAGCTTGGGATGCCATTATGAAAGGATCATCCTTATTATTGCCAACCTTACCCAGATTGACCAACGTAAATCCCATCTTATCCTTTCGGACACAATGGATGTTGTTATCAACCCAGTTACATCGAAACAAAGGCATTGTGAAATCAATGTAATCTAGTACCAATATTTCTTGAATAACACCATAATAAAGGCATTTTCCCCAAATAGGCTTTTTATCTTTTGAAGTAGCAAAGTGCATTGCCTCAAATTCAGAACTCACACCACTATTTTGCATTGTGCTCACCTCATCTTGCTCGCGGGTGTAAAAAGTATATCCATTAATGGCAAAACTGTTGTAAAAGGTGACCCTGGCATTTGGACCTAAACCAAGACGTAGTAACCTAGGAGAGATGTCATCACCAGTTTGATCAGTACACTGTAAGACAATATTCCTAAACCACTCTGGAAACGTCTTCGTATGCTCGTTCGCAATCCACTTCTCGGTCTTGTTTTGGTGATCGTATTTGAGCTCATCTTTGTGTTGTTGAATATAAGGTTGCACCTCATCTTCGTTGTTTAGCACATACATGTGTGCTAAATGCAACATTTCACGTGTCACAATTTTTTCAACCCGGCCCCTAATACCTTTTCCGGTCATCCAGTCACTATGACGATTCTTAGGAACGCCAATCAACTCCTCAGGGGAGAGATGAGCGTAACAATATGAAAGAGCTTCGTCTAAAATAGCGCGTTCAGCAATACAACCTTCCGGACGATACCGATTAGATGTATAGTCCTTGTAGACTTTCATCAATCTTTCGAAAGGATCTTTGGTATCTCAAGTACACGGGCCCAAGGTACAAAATCTCCTTAACCAAGTGAATGGTCGGATGAATCATGATAGTGAAGAAAGAGGGTGGAAAATACATTTCCAAATGACAAAGAGAGGTTACAACGAGGTCCCGCAATGAATCCGCGTCATCGGGATCGATGACTTTCTCGCATATGGACTGGAAGAAGAGACAGAATCTAGTTATAGCATATCTTACCTTTTCGGGTAAAATGGAACGAATAGCCACAGGTAGTAATTGTTGCATCAAAGTGTGACAATCATGTGACTTTAACCGGGTGAGTTTTAGGTCTTGCATCGACACTAGGCTTTTGATGTTCGACGAATAACCATGTGGCACTTTAATTCCATTCAAGCATGCACATAACTCTTTTCTCTCATTCCGTGAAAGGGTAAAAGCTGCTGGCGGTAAAAATGTACGATTACCTCTCTTCTGTGGTGCCAACTCTAGCCTAATACCCATCATTTTCATATCTTCCCTAGCTGCGGCGTTATCCTTTGTTTTACCAGGAACATTCGGAAGGGTATTGATAATATTATCACAGACATTTTTCTCAATGTGCATGAAATCGAGGCAATGCGACCTCCAGTCAGGCCAATATGGAAGTTTATCAAAAAAATATGGATCTTTTCTTATACCCACGAGTAGACAATTTAGAGCCGCTCTTCTTCCCATAATCTATCTCAATATGCTTTACTTTCTGATAAACTTCATGCCCACTCAAAATTCTAGGAGGTTGACGAAGTTCTTGTCTTCCATTGAATGCTTTTTGCATCTTGCGATAACAATGGTCATGAGACAAGAACCTCCTATTTCCCATATACACATACTTACGAGAAGACTTCAAGTATTCAGACTCGATATCCTCCCCACACAATGGACAAGCCTCTTTCCCATGAACTGTGTGCCCAGAAAGGTCGCCATAAGCCGGATAGTCGGATATTGTACACAATAACATCGCTCTCAAATTGAAAGTTTCGTTCTTATATGCATCAAATACTTCTATCCCACTATCCCACAACAATCGCAAATCATCTAGAAGAGGTTCCAAATATACATCTATATCATTTCCAGTTTGTTTAGGGCCGGAAATTAACAACGACAACATCAAATACTTTCTTTTCATGCACACATATGGAGGTAAGTTATAAATAGCCAACACTACTGGCCAAGTACTATGTTGGCTACTCATGTTTCCGTGTGGGTTCATTCCATCGGTGGACAGCGCTAGACGTAAGTTTCTAGGTTCATTGCCGAACTCGGGATACTTAGCGTCGAACGATTTCCATTGCTTACCATCTCACGGTGTCTTAGCTTTCCATCATTTATTCTTCCCTGTTTCATGCCAAGTTAACATTTTTGCATCATCGGGATTCGCATAAATCCTTATGACTCTTGGTATCAATGGAAAATACCACAACACCTTAGCCGGGATCCCTTCCTTATCCTTATAACGCCACTCAAAACATTTAGGGCAATTGGTTAAGTTTTGATATAATTTCCGATACAATATGCAATCATTTGGACATGCATGTATTTTCTCATATTTCATACCCACTCCTCTTATTAGTTTTTCGCCTCATATGTCTTAACAGATAGAACATTACCATCAGGAAGCAACTCCTTTATCAAGGCTAAAAACTAGTGAAACACGTGTCACTCACCCCATTTGCCCCCTTGATATTATACAACTTCACCACAGTCGACATTTTTGTGAACTTACAACCAGGATAAAGAGGTGCTTGGACTCACACAACTTCTCATACATGTTGTTAAGGTCATCCCAATTACTAGTGTCATCACCTACATCTTCAAAAGCAATGGACTCATCATCATTCTCTTCATTATCTATAGACCCAACATTCAACTTCTCTACTTCCAACTCTTCCAACTCAAAAACTCGGCAAACTCGGGATCATCAGTTAGCCTTTCGTGTACCTCAACATCATCTTCTTAAGAGTTATTCTCTTCCTCTAATGATTCCCCATGAAAAATCCAAAGTGTATAGGATCGACTAAATCTCCACTTTTCTAGGTGTATTTTAACGTCCAGAAAAGCCATATAGCTAATATTACCACATCTTTCACAAGGACATGCAATACTAGAAGAACCATTCAAATTGTTCGAAACGAATTCATAAAATTCAGCTAAACCATCCTTGTAGGTGCGGTCACTCATATTTGCATCAATCATCCAAGTTCGAGTCATTATTCTACATTCGTAATAATAGGCAACTAATTCAGAAAATACAATAATAGGCAAACAAATAAACGAAATTCAGGAAAGCAATTAAGCTAAATTATCAACAAATTAGATAATAACCCAAAAATCCTATATCTATTTATAATAAGCGTTGCTAAGAAACATATATATACCTGATTGATAAACACGCGCGATGAGGGAGAGAAGACGTGACAACAAAGTGATGGAGAGATGAAGAGAGAGACGATCGGGGAGGAATGGAGGATGATATAGTAGCAGTATTAGCTTGTGTTTGTGTTTGTAGCGTATAGCAGAATAAAGCAATATGTTGTTCTTAAGATTTTCATAATATTAATAACAACGGTTATTGAGATTACAACCGTTGTTAAAAAGTATTAAAAACGGGTTCTAATATAACCGTTGTGATTACTTTTCACTAATTTGGCGCCAAACCATTAACAACGGTTAAAATTTAACCGTTGTTATTAGTTTTTTCATTAACAACGGTTGTTTAAGTATGACCCGTTGTTAAAACAAATAACAACGGCTAACAACACATAACCGTTGTAATTAAGTTTGGTAAAATTCGCGGAATAAATTCTACAACGTGTTTTGATGATTTTCGTGAATAAGCGTTGTTAAAGGGCCGTTGTGGTTGCCTGTATTTGTAGTAGTGACTAGTTTTTCCATTTTACAAATGTATAATAGGAATAGCTTTGTAGTTTTATTATTATTTGTAATTATAGAGTATCTTCAAAGACGGTGCCATTCGGAAAGGTGATCCGACGAAGACGGTGTTCTTGGGAGGCGTGTCAATTGAAGATTCAAGGAACGAAGGAGTTGGTTTCCGAATATGTAATAGATTATTTGATTTTCTAATTTTAGGAAGGCCATACTATGAATTTTTTTTTAATTATTGCTTTGCATTTGTTTTAATATGTTACATGCATTGCCAAATCGCCATAAACAACAACATGCATATCATATCGAGTCATCGACCGTGTTAATTACAATTATCGTAGTTCACCGCTTTAGTTCACTTAAAACGTGATAGATAATAAATTGACAAGACCTCTCACTTTTAATAATTGAGAATTAGCCTTACCAAATAGTAGAAACCATGAATCTCAATTTCATAAGGAAGTAGATTCGGCTCACCGGAGTACTAAACTTGTTACGTTGGGTAAGTGGGTAATAAAATGTTATTACAACGAAATTTGGATTGAGCTCAACGGAAGTATTCATGACCGTAGTCGCATGTGTTCCGAGCTAAAGATGAAAATTAGAGTAATTTTTATCGACCGAGAGTTATAGAAGTAAAATCGATTAAGAGGTTAATCCACCGAGTTATATTAATAAGGGATGACTCGGCTCACCGTACCCGTATTAATATGAATTTGGATCTCGGAATCATTTATAATAGTTGGGTAGAGCCGTAGAGGTCACTATATAAATGCAATACTTGTTTACAAGTAATTTTAAAACGATAGATGTTAATTATTTCCTTCATTTCCATTTTTGTAGTTAATTATATGCAATGAATTCATCTAATACTCCTACATCAATCACCATTGATTCATGGCTCCAATCATTCGATGAAAAATGCTCCGAGTATGACAATGATACGATTAGAAAATTACACGTTGGCATTGGTCAGGATGGAAATTTTTGCTTCTTTACCACCTCCACACCACCCACTCCAATATTAATGCCCACCACCTTGGTAAGAAAATCTTGTGAAGAAAATCTCGCTAAACCCAAGGCATCCTTGTTTGAAGAAACAAAGAGAAATATTAAATTGAGTAGGAGTTCTAGCAAGAGTGTCCTTGCAAATGAAATGAGTATTGGCATTGTTAAAGGGAAGGCAAAGATGGGTGAGAAACCCAAACCTGATAATGAATTGAAAATAGATAATGGGACTACCAAAACCAAGACCAAGAAGGGTGCCCAATCATATGAGGAATTTCATTATTGTAATGTCATGGGCCATTGGAAGCGAAATTGCCCCAAGTATTTGGGAGATATCAAAGTTGGACTTATTACTCCAAGTGGGACTTGGAAATATGGAAAAGCTAAACAAGAGTGATATAAATATCCGACAAGAAGATGGAGCTAGGGTAGTCGCCACTTCAAGAGGGACTTGTGTACTTGTTATAACTAATAACTTTGAGTTGTAATCAACATAATGATGATTATGTACCCATTTTGTCTAAAACATTATTTCCATTTTTATGTTAGACATGAAAGGATTTGTATTTTGTTGAAAACAGACATGGTTGTGAGCCATGTCACTTATCTTTATGATATACAAGTTTTAGACACTTCCAACTGAAGCAAAAATATCTTCAAAATACGATCCAAAAGACTCAAACAAAGTAATCCAAATGATTTGTACATTTGGCTTTTTCAATTAGGTTACATAAATGAGAAACGCATTAAAAGGCTAGTGTCGACTAGATTTAATGAACTATTTGATTTTCAATCATATGGAATTTGTGAATCTTGTCTCCTTTGCAAAATGATTTGTACTCTCTTTAGTGGTAAAGGGACATGAGCAAGTGATTTGTTGGGACTAATACATGCCGATGTATGTGTTCTAATAAACATCACCGCAAAGGGAATTTATGACTACTTTGTCACTTTTAACGAGGATTTAAGTAGATATGAGTATATTTACTTAATCAAATATAAAGTGAAGTATTTGAGAAATTTCTAAATTACGTAGAGAACCAATTGAACAAGGTAATAAAGCATTACGATTCGATCGTAGTGGCAAAGATCTAAGTAATAAATTTGATTTATTAAAGATGGATTATGACCTAGTGTCACTACCCATAAGATCAAATTAATATAAGTCGGTTTGAGTTATTGAACTTAATTTTGGGAATTTGCAAACCAAAACGGACACATAATTCTAAACGGATGGTCAGCCATGAGATACCTGAGATATAGAGTCTATTTAACAAATCACATGGATCAGACACGCAAATGACATGAATCAAACTGCCATGATAGAGATGGTATTTTTATGTGCTAACATGTCAATCTTGACAAACTTCCTAATACTCCACTATATATATGTTTGTAACTCACAAAACTATCTCTTGAGAATATAGAGGTATTTCTAAGAGATAGAGTGGGAGTAGATTAGATCTTCACAAACATGTCTTATAGTTAATGAGTTACTTTGTGAAAGTAATGGAACTATAATCTATAAAGATAGAGTGGGAGTATAGCTCAGTGGGAGTTTAGCACACATGTCTTGTTGTTAAAATGTTGCTTTGTGAAAGTAATGGTATTATGACCTTGTCCCAAATCGACCTTGTTACATACGAGACATAGCATTATAATCCTAAAAATTGTTACTCAAAAGTAGATTTATTTTAAGGCGAGGGTCTCCTCAAAAGTAAGACATAGCATTACAATCCCAAAAATTGTTACTCAATAGTAGATTTACTTTAAGGCGAGGATCTCCTTAAAGGTAAATAGAGCTTTGGAGTACCTAAATGCATAGATTGACATGAAGATGTTGATCAAAATAAATTATGTTAGGAATCGCCACATTTCATTTTGATGAAGAATAACAAATGATTTTATAAATTCGCTTTTCTAAAATGGGGATTTAGAGAAGGATCGATGTGTTTGAAACACAAAACCTTAAATAAAGATCTAAGAATCCTAACATCTTATGCGTAGCTTTCTTAAGTGATCCTAGAATGGTCTTAAACAAGCATTAAATGATTATACTTTTCGTTCATGTAATAATAGTGAATAGTTTCATTCACATGATTGAAGAATCATGATTATACATGAAGTTAAGTGGGAGCTATAATTGTTTCTCCATGTCTTATATGTTGATAACATATTACTTATTAAGAATAATGTACCAATGCTTTCTTCTGTGAAAGATTGATTGGGAGACTTGGAAAGGAATTCAAAGTATTCTAGATTTTTGAATCTGTGAGAGAGAATATTGGCATAGAGTTGAGAGTCTTATGAGGATAAGATCTTTCGTATCTGTTAAACATCAACAAGGTTGAATAGGTTATTCATGTTGATGGAAGTGGAATTACTATGATGGAGTCATAGTCGTTCACTGAACCTATTAAGTTGTTGATTACATGAAATCGTTTGCTAATGTTTCCGCCATTAGAATGATCATGTATGCCAACAGACGCACATACCATGATGTGATATATACCTAGAGCATTATAAGTCGATAACAGGTTAATTCCCATGATATGGCCTGTGAAAGCTTTAAAGAACATCCTTGAGATTCTTGAGAAGAATTAAGGATTCGTTCATATGTTTGGATGATAAACTAAGTTATGTGTTGAAAAGTTGCACAAACTTTAGTTTCCAAACCAAAAGAGATTTGTTGAAATCCTAGGATGTCTTATTGACTTGGGAGTAAGAGACTAGAAAAGTGTTTTAGATTCACGCATTGCAAATTCTACAAAAGGAATCTAAGTAGATTGTGATAAAATGGTCAACGTAGGGATTAAGGGTGAATCCCTCTACAAATGACTTTATCACAAGTTATGTGATAACAGTGGGAGTATCTTTCAAGTTAAAGAGTTCAAGTCTAGTAAGAAGACTAGACAAATACTTAGAGATAAATTCAAGTTATTAGAAATAACATTGAATAGATGAAATAGCAATTGACAAAGTTGAAATTTATGGATATAGGGTATATCCACTTGCCAAGCTTTTATTGCATTTTTACTAGTGTAATGGTACACTAAAGATTGTAAGATATGAAGTAGCAATAGAGTATTAACTATTTATATGTGATAATCGCATTTATCGTTTAAGTTTTATTAAACTCACCCGTTACCTTGTTATATCCAAATGCGTTGTAGAGACAAATTGAACCCCATTAAAGTGAACTAGGTTGACATGGTATTCGCCCCTAGTTACTTATATGAAGTGACGTCTCGAAGTAACTAAAGTGTGATGCGATTGATGGCAAGTTCAAGTGCCATAGAGTCATATGGGATGACTAGTCGATCACATAGGCAGACTGTATGGGACACTCTGTCGGGCAGTGACCACTTATAGAGTTCTGGTAATTCATAAAGTCTGGTCATGACAAGAGCTACTATAGTATTCTTATGAGTCAACTCTTTTAACTAGAGACTATTCGCCCAAATTGGCATAAATTTCTGATTGGCTTTGATTTATACTCTAGATTATCGTAAATGAGGTCAAATGGGTATATTTTGGGTTATGATGAACTGTGGCTGAACGAAGAGAATAGTGTGATAGGAATTGTCCACCCCTTGCCAGGGTTGTTTGAAATCTCAAGGCCACTCGAGTAGTAGTGAACTGAAAATGCGTGGTCACGCTAGGAAGGTATCTATGGTAGATAATTACGGTCAGACAGTTACTCTCCAGATCGAGGAAACCACTCAAGATATGATCAAATGCAAGTACGACCTGAGAGACACCTTGCATTGAGTGAGAGAATGTAATAGGACA
This sequence comes from Silene latifolia, assembly GCF_048544455.1. Lineage (NCBI taxonomy): Eukaryota > Viridiplantae > Streptophyta > Magnoliopsida > Caryophyllales > Caryophyllaceae > Silene > Silene latifolia. The sequence goes on from NC_133531.1 coordinate 4,039,621, forward strand.
AGAGAATTGGTGACGCACACTTGTCTCGGACAAGTGGGAGTTTGTTGGAAAATGTGTCCTCAAATATAGTGCGATCACATGATTTAATATCATAATTAAATCTCATATTAAGAATACGTGAGGGATGATTTATTATATAATAACTTATCGTCATTAATCGGTAAAGATTGGCTGACTAGAGTTTGACATTACTGTCGTATGACGGTGGTGGTCAGTTGATCCCCTAAGGTCACACCTAAAGGACAATTCCTTTAATAGATAAATTGATTAATTGTATGACGATACAAGGTGATCAATTCCTTAAAATTGAACAATTCATTTATGAGAGCGAATATTGATATCTTATTGTAATGGGATTAAATAAGATTTATTTTAGTAATTGAAATACTTTATTACTAAAATGGTTTATTGTTTGGGAAACAATAGAGATAAAAATGAATGGTTAATTATAATTACAAGATGTTGTGAATTATAATTATATGACCCATTTTATTTATGTGATCAAGTATCACTAGTCAATTTGTTATATGTAATTTAATTAATTTATAAAATGATATTTATGTGATAAATATGCATTAAATTAATTAATAACATGTAACATACTAAATGTGACATATTGTGTGACAATTGACAAATTGACAAAATAAAATGGTAGTCCATTTTATGTAGGTTGGACCGAATGGAGGGAGTTATGGTAGAATATGGTTGATTTATTTTATGAGATAAAATAAGAAGTAATCATACCCTACATACTAGCTTACACATCCTATTTTCTTGTGAAGAGAAAAAGCATAAAGCAAGATGTCATCCTTGACATTTTCTCCTTGCCCCAACCGTGCTCCCTCCTCTTTCTTAAGAGAATTTTGTTCTCTTATCATCATTCTTACACATTACATGCAAAAGCTTGCTCCATATTCTCCCACTTCTCTCTAAACAAGTTTTAGAATACAATAAATTGTTCATCCATTTTAATATCAAAACAAGATTACTAGTGTAGTAATAAACATAATATTGGAATCATTTTTAAGGATACTAGTGTATTAATCTAGTTAATTAGTATACTAGTTTAAGAGATAAGTCTTGGGTGCAATATATACTTTGAGATTTTTGGAGGATCATCCAACATATTAAGCTCAAGAACAAGTGAAGGAAGGTGACCTTACTTGTGCCCATAATTTCGGACCATATATATAATGTAAGGGACATTGTTTTTCCCCATAAATATCTTATTTTGTTATGCATGCACTAGATCTAAAGAACAAATAATTAAGAAGTCAATTAGTTCACTATTAGAGGAGTCTAATAAAAGGTATATAAACCTAACATTACGTTCTTGCCAAATATAATATAGAGTACACATGCATGAGAGCACTCCTTCGACGTTTCTTAAGCCAGCTGCTGCCTTTGTTATGAGTATAAAGCCAATTCAATATTTGATTTTTATTTGTTAAGAAAATTAAACAAAAAATTAAACTTAAAATTAAAGCCAATATATCTAATATTAAACACAAATTATAATTCTCACCATAATCTTTCAAAATAATGCTAACCATTCAATCTACCTTGAATTATTATTCACAAATAAAAATATAAAAATTTCTATTTTGAAAAATTTCTTTTAGGTTGAATTAACTAGATAGCTAAACAAAATTGAAGACAATAATAATAATAATAACAATAATCGTGACAAAACACTAATAAATATAACAATATTCGTGACAAAATATTAATAATCCATGGCAAACGTTTAGTAAATTGTGAAAAATATATTTTGACGATATATTATGGTAGTATAAGTATAAATTGATACAAAAAAATTTTTACGAGTCCTTTTTGCCAACAGGACTCAGTGCGACCACAAATCCAGGATTGCATAACATCACCAACATGACAATATAGCTAACCTCGAGATTTTCACGGGTAATAGAACTAATTATATTATTATATACTCCGTATATCATTAATTATTAATTATAATAAATAAATTAGAGTAATTAGGTTAGGGTGAAATGATCTGATTTTTTTGTTTTAGATTTTTGAACAGGGTGATTGATGCAATGCACAATGCTAGTCAGAGAAAATCAAGTGATATATTTTGGGCGAGTTCTAAGGCCTTAAATCTGGTTGCCATTCCGGCGGGAGGAGTCTTGGCTGTGTGGGGGTTAATCCTGTCGAAGAAAGGAGATTCAATGGAAAAAAGTATTGGAAAAAAAAAAATAGGACGCAGAGGTTGGAAATTTTCAAAAATCCTCTGATTTGGGGTTTAAAAACCTCAAAGCCACTGTCTTGGAGAATTAAGAGGTAATTGATTAAATTTTGTTAAATTGTTATGATTTTGTGTTGGCAGAAACAAGACGATGTGTCGTCCGCTGCAGATTCAGGACTTTCATAGTACTTTGTTTCTTTTGGGAGCGGGGTGAGTTTAATAATTGACCCTACAATCTACATGATATGGTTATTCTAAATAATATTATATGATTATTTGTTTGTTGTATAGGATTACCTGGTTTGCTCACAAGGATAGTTACCGAGCATGGAAGAAAGAAAGGGATGTGTTGAAGTGGTACAAGGAGAACCAGAAGGAGAAGGAAAAAGAGAACAACATGTAAGATAATAATTAATTTAGTTATGAAACAACTCACTAAATTAATATTAATAGTAATAGTACTACTACTAGTTGTGGTAAGGAATTGAGATGTATGTTGGTTCTTCTTATCGAATTCAGATTTATGTTGGTTCTCTTTATCGAATTCAGACATATGTTGGAATATGTGAGATCTGATTGTACTTCAATGGATAGCTAATTATGCTTCTTTACTTGTTTTTATCTGTCTTACGAGTTTGTTTTCGATGATATAACTGCCAAAATTGGATGAAACTGAGGTTATAAGAGGGTGCAATTGTTTGAATTTAAGCATTTGAGGTGGAGTTTTTATCAAATGGCAACTTTTTATGTTTTGAAATATTGTTGCCCATTCTTAGTTATCAATAAGAAAATGTCGATTTTGTCGAGCTTAACCAACCAGTTTCTTTGTCCAATTTGAAAGACATTGACATTGACATTGACACTCATATCTCGCAATTGAATGATAATGATAGAGTTACTCTACTTCAGAGATTATGGATTTGCTGATTGTTTTATCTATTTTGTATGACTTGATTACTTGGTTGCCATATATTTTAAGTTGCATAAAGTTTTGTGTATGGTGGTGTTGTGTGTTTCTCTTGGAATGTTTATGAATTTGAATGCCATACTTATACTCATGATGATATAATTTCGTGTCTAAGCTTGAATTCGTGACCCGTGTAGGCTCATAATAGATATCAAACATGTATTATCTTCGGATAGACATAAGTTTGTAATTGCTTGCATTTTGATAATTTGCATATTGGAGCCATGATTAAGTGGTTGTGTTTGGGGGTGAAATTGTTCAAGTTTCCTCAGCATCATTTGTTGATGGATTCTGAATTTTTTTTAGTTCATCTATAAACTTGACAGTTTAGCATATGTGAGAGGAGGGTATCTGTGACTTTGTACTGTTGCAATTTTTGGCACCCAAGTCTGATAATTCAACACAAAACTATACGTGATGTGTCTTTGGTTATTGGGGACTAACTGTTTTATCATCTGTTTAGTGAGAATGATTTCTTGACTATACCTTGTTAGCCAGCCTCTTACTCTAAAACCTTGTTAGCCCGAAAAGTTATAAACTTGTATTAAACCTTTTTAGCCGTACAGTTTACACATGCTAATTTCCAAGATGTCACAAGTTTACAGTTTACACATGCTAATTTGCTGGATCAGATTTCTTTCTATTGATGTGTCCCTTTATTGATACTTTTTGCAGGAGTTATTATAGTATAACCTCTGTTTTGATCGCAACTGTATAATTGGATGCTCAAATGTTAATAGTGACCCGTGAGAGTTTCCGACATGCTGAGCTTGGAGGGTAGCTTATATTTGCCTTTGATTATCTTGAGGGAGTAAGGTTTCTGTGGAGAAATCACCTGCCAACATGTAGTTAGTCTTGTATGGAACGGTTTCATACGTGAGACCAGCTCCCAATTCCACATTAAATCCCTGATAGTCTCATGTAAGTTTTTATGCTCTTTTAGCGGCTATTCTGCCATCCATGACTACCTCGTCTCGTTGGACAAGGATATCAATTCTCTTGACAATTACCCCGCCGCTTGGCCGACTCCCTATTATAGCCGCTGTATTCGGTTATTAGCAATCTCAAGTGACTGTTTTGCAGGTAGAGACTAACCTACATTCGCCCAAACAATACCCTCCATTTTCTGTGTCTAGAACGAAACAAGTGTCCGAGAAATTCTTACTTTGTTGTCCACTCAGGGGTTGCCTCTTTGAGTTTCAGGAAGAGGAGCAGAGCCAATTTCCCTCAAGTTGTTCTCTGATAGTTGTTGAAGAGAGTAATTCTTCAATGCTTACTCTGAATCACAGTAGTTGATTAGGGCTTTCTGATGATACTCTAACTTAACCACAAGTATCAGCTCATTGTTCATACTCACTGAGAGGCTCAGATTTCAAAAGAAAATTGTCAAATGTCATGAAGTCTACAAGTGTGAAACCTAGGTTACCGTCATTGATTGATTTTCCATTCTGCCTCGCGTTTTAAAACATTCTAACATGGCGGAAGTATAATTTTTTTTTTTGTTTCTACCTTGTTTACAAACGCTTACGAAAGTTAGAATTATACATCTGCTTCTGATCATGAAGAAATACAAGTACTTAATCTTGCTAGATCACTTGCAATATTGGCATATTCCAATCAACTATAAAAAACATGATCTAAACCACAATATGCCCATATTACTTATCCCACATTCTCACCCCCTCTATATTTCCACCACATGAGCACCTCAAATTTCAACACCAATTTTCATTTTTCTATACCATTAAACCATCTTCAACAACATCCTTAATCACCCCAAAACTGCACTTAAAAAATCTCAGGAAAACATTAAGCATTTGTTTCAGCCTTCAGGCCACAGGAAACAGGCCCACCTCCAGGCTGCAACAGTCCAAAGATTCTGGGTTATTTTGGTCGGTCCTTTGGGCTTGGTCAATTTGGCTAGGTCTATTAGTATAGACTAATTCACTTTTCACAAATTGTTAGATGAGACGGTCTTATACTATCCTGCTTGCTAAAGATCGTCGACACATTACTAATTATCGTCGACAATTTGTAATGATTTTCCTAATCTACCCCTCACTCTAAAGCTCCCATATATTAACATTTTTTTTCAAGTACGACATTTCCGTCACTACCGCTTCGTCACCACCGCTTCAATTCCGTTAGCAAATTCAAGAAATCGACGACAAGTAATCTAAACTAGTTTAATTTTTAAAAAATTTGTCGACGGTTAGTAGATTTAGCCTTTAGGTAGTTTAGAATAGAATCGTTATTGTTAGAACGGATTAGTGATTATCGATTACCGCACCAAAAATTAATCTAAGTCAGAAAATGATTTTTTTTTTTTAAAAAAAAAAAAAATCCGGACGAAAAACATTTTCGTCCAGACGAAGGTCTGGACAAAGAAATTTTTCGTCCAGACCATGTTTTCGTCTGGACCTGGGTCTGGACGAAAATATTTTCCGTCTGGACCTTGGTCTGAACGAAAAATATTTTTGTCTGGACCATGGTCTGAACAAAAAAATTCTTTGTCCAGACCCTCGTCTGGACGAAAAATTTCTTCATCCAGGCCCTTTTTCAACAATTTTTTTTTTTAAAAAAATTTATTATTTTCCGTCTTAAATTAGTTTTGGGTGAGTGGATCGATAATCGCTAATCCGTTCGTCAAATCATAAATTTGAAATGTAAACATATCTCTTGAACATCGTTACTAGCTTGACCGTTGCTACCGTCATTAGTCGATATGTTTTAAAACCGTTTTAATCGAAAAGTTCGTAAATTAAATTACGTTTTCATCTTTTTTGTTTTAGAAAGATTAGAAAGAGAGACAAATGGGATTAATGGGGGGCAATATTGGAAAGATGTGTTAATTGTCGACGATAATTAGTAAAAGTGTCGACGATCTTTAGCAGGACCCTATACTATAAGACCAACCCATTTGACAAAGCCCAAAACAACAAGAAAAAAAACCCGTTTTTTTTCCTCCAAGTAAAAAAGTTACCGGAAAAAGGGAGATCAACACAATTAGTATTAAATAAAAACTTTGTTAATCTCACGCATCACGCATTGGTAACCACTAGCTCCGATCATTGTCCTATCTCTGTGAAGTTTCATGATCAAGTTCATAAGAAAGTCCCTCCTTTTCATTTTGAACTCATGTGGACTCTTCGGAATGATTTTAGTAAAATGGTCAAAAGTTGTTGGCAATATCAGTTTCAAGAATCGTATATGTTCTGTCTTTCTCAAAAATGCAAATTTTTAAAACAAAAGGCTAAGAACTGGAACCGGTCTACATTTGGTAATATTTTTAGACAACTTTCAATTGCTGAAAAAAAGTTAGAAAATATTCAAAAACAATTAGGCTCTTCTAATATTGCCCATTTAGAAAACGCACAATTAAGATGGCTGAAAAAAACGTGATGCACTTCTTGACTATAAACGTGTTTATTGGCAACAAAAATCTCGTATAACCAAAGCGAATTTTGGAGATAACAATACCAAGTTTTTTCAAAGTTATGCCACGATTAGACGTAGTAGAAATTTCTGATCAAGAAATTTCTGACGAGTTTAAACTTATGTTTGCAAAAAATCAACTTTGTAATTCCGACAAAATGAGGATTTTAAGTCTATTAGTGGCTTAACTACAGATGAAGATAACAAATTTCTTACTAGTAATATTAGTATGGAAGAGGTCAAACAAACTGTGTTTAGTTTAGCTGCTGATAAATGTCCAGACCCCGATGCTTTTCCCTCCGAGTTCTTTCAAAAATATTGGGATATCGTTGGAAATTCTGTTACTAAAGCAGTTTTAGCATTTTTCCACTCTGATAAATTGCTAAAAGAAATAAATCATACTTTTAGAGCATTGATTCCCAAAGTTGATAATCCTCAAACAGCAAACCACTTTCGCCCGATTAGTCAATGTTCAACAATTTATTAAATTATTTCAAAAATACTGGCTAATCGTCTCCGGAGTGTCTTGCATAAGATTATTCACCTTTTTCAAGGTGCTTTTACACCTAATCGATTAATTCAAGATAATATTCTTTTAGCACACGAGATTTTCAACTCGTTTAAACGTAAATAAGGCATAGGAGGTTGGATTGCAATCAAACTTGATATGGAGAAAGCATACGACAGACTAGAATGAAATTTTATCGAGGAAACTTTTAAACAAATGGGTTTTAATGCTAAGTGGATTTCATGGATTATGGCATGTATAAACACTGTTTCTTACTCAGTGTTAGTAAATGGAACACCGGAAGACGTTTTTAGACCCACAAGAGGTATTCGACAAGCTAAGGAGACTCACTTTCGGCATATATATTTATTATGTGCGCCGAGATTTTAGCAAGATCTCTACAAAAAAAATAGTGATGTTAGCTCTAGTGATATTGATATTAGAATTGGATCCGGGGTGGAGAAATTTCCTTTTCTCACTTTTGCGGATGACACTATCATTTACGATAAAGCCTCTAACCAGAGTTGTAGAACTATCAAATCTATTTTAGATAAATTTTGCACGATTTTCGGACAATTTGTTAATTTTGACAAATCCACTTTTCAATGCACTAAATATATTGAGCGTTCTCTTCGTGAATCCTTTAGAGGCATTCTTCATATGAACGAGGAAGCTCATTTGGTAAGTATTTAGGATGTCCTATAATTGATAGCAGAGTGACTAAAAGTACTTTCGAAAACATTATTCAATCTTCTTGCACTCAATTATCGAAATGGAAAGCGAATTATCTATCCCAAGCAGGTAGACTAGTTCTTGTCAATGCTAATTTAGCCGCAGAGGAAACTTTTCAGATGCAAATCTTCCTTCTTCTTTCATCGATCCATAATAGATTAGATAAAATTAATAGAGACTTTCTTTGGAATAAGAATCCTTTCCAGCGTTCTCCTAATTTGATTGGTTGGCATAAAGTTTGTTTACCAAAGTCGGTTGGTGGTTTAGGAATTAAATCTTCTGAAACAGCTAATAAAGCTCTTCAAATGAAACTTTTATGGAAAATTATTATAGATAAGGAAAGTGTATGGGTCAAAGTGATAACTAAAAAATACTTGAGAAATTGTTCACTCTTTGATCATAAGTCTAATTCAGTCTATTCTTGGCAATGGCGTAAACTTATGAGTCTTCGGACTTTATTTAGAAAAGGACTGAGATGGCAAGTAGATAATGATAGCAACATTAAGTTTTGGTCTGATAATTGGATTTTTTCACACCCACTTACAAGCTGATAAGTGCATAACTTACATACTTTTACCTCTTAGATTAGCTTCATTTTATATGTATTATGCACTACCTTTAGTGTTTATGAGCTAATATTTTCTTTCTAGTTCCATTTGTATGTTTCTCATGTTTTGTAGGAAAATGAGCTAAAATGAGCCCAATTCTACTCAAGTACAAATACTAGAAGCATGAGTTAAGCTAAAGAAGAGATAATGGACCAACATGAAAGATGTTCATGGATTTGTATGGATAAAATGATGGATTAATTTGAAAAATTACAAATGCAAAGTCAAGCCCATAATTCACAAGTCAACAAATGTCTAGGATGCTAAAGTCACATAGAGATCTTTTCTAAAATGCCAAACATTGCATTCAATCAGGTGATTAAAGGAACATTAAGGCTTTACTTAGGATTCCTTGAGCATTAAACCAAAAATTGAAAAGAAAATTAAGAGTGTGCCTAGGATTCCATTTTGGATTCCTCTACAAATTTTACTCTCTTATTTCCTATATAAGGGGTGCTAATCACACACCTTTACGCACCATCTTTTCTACACACTTTTACATAGAAATTCACTCTAAATTTAGTAGTTAATTTAGGTTAGCTCTTAGTTTAGTTTAGTTTAGATTTACTTTATGTTATTTACATTTCCTATTTACATTTCAAGTTATAAAACAATTTACATTTACAAGTTATTTATATTACAAGTATTGTTCTTCCATCTCCATTCCCGTTTCCAATTGCAAGGTAATTTCTTATTCATATTTTCATTATGTTTGTCATTTCATTTATCATTAGTTTAATTTACATTTCCACCATGTTAGAGTAGTTTCATTTGTCTAAGGAGTAAGGTTAGCCATGCATGATTAATTAATATATAAATGTCAAAATGAGGATAAATTAATATTGTCTAATTGTTTCTATCACATGTTTGCATCGTCACGTTTAATCTATGTTTAAAGGCCTTATTCATTGATTAAGTTTGGTCATTCATTCTAAAAATCGAGAGGCACGGAATTGAATTAGACAAAACATGTGTAGTAGGACGACCTAGTCATGGACGAGAGTTTCTCTAGGACCCGGTCTATGATTGACACTAATATCGTCAGGTGAATGTCTTTAAGCCTAAACATTTATCGTATAATCCACTTCCTAACTTGACATGAAAATTTACATAATTAGCATGTGTGATCCGACCTCCCTAGACATTTTCTTTTTATTGTTGTTTTTACTTTACATCAAACCAATCAACCAAAGCAAACGTTAATCTACCAAGGTAAAATTCAATCAATAACAACTAATTAACAACTCTCGTCTCCTTTGGGTTCGACCCCTAGTACTACATTAATTAATTTTTTACCTAGGGTATAAATAATATCTTTGCATAGGTGTGTGATAGCCTATCACAAGCAGGATCGTAGATGATGATAGTAACCATGATCTTAATCTTTTGATCAAGGATTTCATAACCCCAGACAAACAATGGGATGTTTGTAAACTATCCAGTTTAGTGAATAACGATATTGTTAATTAGATTACTGACATTCCACTGCCACATAATGATATTCCAGATACCCTCATTTGGGGGTCGTCTGTAGATGGAAATTTCTCTACCAAAACAGCAACTTGTTTAGCGCAAGGTTGGTTCGATCAAGCTCTTGACAAATGTGAATTTCACTGAATTTGGAAATTGAATATTCCTCCAAAATTGGAATTTTTTCTTTGGAAGGCCTGTGTTGACGGTTTTCCAACGAAAAGTAGATTTCTCAAGAGTCATATTGATGTCCCACCTCATTGTGTTCTGTGCAACAATCCTATTGAAAATAAAGATCATTTATTTTACGAATGTCCCTTGATTGGGTCTGTCATCCAAGACCTGAACATTATTAGTTTCAACGAGTTTTTGTCAAATTATGATAATATTACAAGTCAAAGTTTTCTAATGAAACTTAATTATCTCAAATATTTAATTCCAAAAGATGATTTCATTAAGATTATTTTTATTTGGTGGAATGCATGATTTCATATAAATGATATTATATTTAATAATGTTAATTTAAGTATCACAAAACTTATTACTTTATGTAATAATAGCACTAAGTCCTGGAATTTGACTAGATTTAAGGATCTCAACAATCCCGAGATAGAAGAGTCAGCTAGAAACAACTCTAGTAAGAAAGAAATTTGGTGGGAAAAACCTATAAACGGTTTCCTAAAGCTAAATTTTGACGGATCTAGAATAGAGGGTAATAAAGCTGCTTTAGAATATTCTATAAGAGATCACAATGGTAAAGTCGTTTTGTTGGGAGCAAAAAAGTGCGGATCCAATAGTATCCTTGTTGCGGAAACGCTCGCTTTAAAAGAAGGTATTTTAGCAGCTAAATACTTAGAAATCTCAAAGTTAATTGTGCAGGGTGATAATTTATGTTTTATTAACTTAATTCGAGGTACTTGGCAAATTCCTTGGGAAATTTCTAGTATTATCAAGGATGTGAAATTAGACCTTCATTTGTTCGATGAAGTGATAATTAAACATTGCTTTCGTGAAGCCAACAAGATTGCTGACTTCATGTCCAACTCTTTCCAGGTGGTTTGATAGCCGGTGGCTTCAACTTACCTCCTCATTCGAAATGATGAGATCGGTTGGTCTTACCCTAGAGGATTAACTTAGTTTTCTTACCTAATAAAAAAAAAAAAAAAAAAAAAACAAGAAAAAAAAAACCCGACGGAATGCAAGTTGTATATTCTTTACTCGTTGTAACTGAACTCTTCTCTCAACCAAATTATATCACCTTTTCTCCATGTGATCTCCTCCTTACCGGCTTCCACTCTTAAGCCACTAATTATTTAACCTCCGCATCGGCGTCGAATGACGACTATACTTCGCGCTCATTTCCATCCCATAAATATTCATCTCATGGCCATAATTTATAATTTAAACACTAAGTTGTCAAACTAAAAAGGATAGTTATCAAACCATAACCATATATCACTAAAATAAAATTGAACTTCAAATATAAAGAACTTAAAAACAGAAGTTTTCATCATAATATTTCAGTTTTTCAAAATACAATCACGAGTTTCAAAGATTAATCTTGTTAAACTACAAGGTTTGTGTGCAAATTTTGAAATAATTTAAAACCCAATTTTCATCTTAAAGTTGACAATTAATCTTACTTAAGACGGATGATATCCGTCTTAAGTATAAGACGGGTCGAGTTAATACCAAATTGCGTGGAAATGGGTAAAAGTAGATCTTTTGGGAGATCTACTAAATATAATAGTAGATCTTTTAGAAGATCATCTTAATAAATATCTACTAAATATAATAGTACGAGGCCTTTTGGGAAGGAGTCCAAGAGTAAATCCGTGAGGGCTTGGCTCAAAGCGGATAATATCGTAGTACCATGGGTTGTGGCACAGATGAAACAGAGGCACAACACGAGATATTCACGCTTCCGCACAACAAGTGGTATCAGAGCCCAAGGTTCGACTTGGGCTAGACACGAGAATGCATCAACAGGCCCAAGACTTGAAGTTGTACACTATAAGGCATGTAACTCCTAGCTCGAGGTGAGTCCTTGAGCAAGCCCGGTCCAGGGTTAGATGGATGAAAGGCGTCATAGGTCCTTGTGGGACAAAGACCATTTGTGTGCTAGAACTATTGATCAGGTGGACCCTTATCAGGTTGGGTACCACAGGTCTGGTGGGTTCTTTCCAGGTTGGATGCCAGAGATCGTTTGTGTTCTAGAACTTTTGAATTGACGGACCCGGTACAGGGTATATTGGATGCAAAGGATGTTCGATATGCATGTGTATCAAATTCCCAAGAAGGGCACAAGGACATGCTATTTCAGGAGCATGTGAGGGCACTCATTTGACCAGGCGGTGACATGTGGTGCAAGACATGGCTCGTGGTAGCATGGTGTGTCGGCTAAGGGGAGGTTATCAAGACTTGTGATGTTTTAGGTGTCTAGAAGTTGGGGCTGTAGGTGTGGAAAGTTCTCCATAGAAGTCAAGGTCCGAGTCAAGATGATGTTCCTTGGTTTGATGGGAGGATTGTTAGGGTGCAAACTCATGTCCCACATCGGTAGAATAAAGATGGAAGATCATCTTTATAAGTATCTACTAAATATAATAGTACGAGGCCTTTTGGGAAGGAACCCAAGAATAAATCCTTGAGGGCTTGGGCCAAAGCGGACAATATCGTACTATTATGGGTTGTGGACACAGATACAGCAGAAATCCAACACGAGATATTCACGCTTCCGCACAACACCTGAACCGGGCCAATTTTGAGGGAAAACACGACGGGCAGACCCAGCATGACCCATTGCCTACCCTATCAAAATATGACATAGAAATGAAGAATTTTATGGTAATACACGAAACTTTAGAGAGACGGTCTCTCAACAGCATTATTGAGATACATCTCACATAATAGAGTGAGAGACCCACCAAATTTCTTTTTCCCTATTATATTTACTCCTAAATTAGTGTGAGACGGTACCGATTTTAATAATAAGGAGGCACTTCTCTTGTACTTCCTGCATTCAACTCCACTCTACCTATTTGTATTTTGCACAAATATTAAGAAGGGTGGGGTTGGGTGGAAAATATTGTAAATAAATAATGAGATATAATGTAATTAAGTGGGGTATGAGTGGAAAAGGGTGGAGTTTGAGGTAGAAGTCGTGGGGTATGAGTGGCAAATATTGTAAATAAGTAATGGGGTATGAGGACAAAATGGTCATTTGACATTTTTTTTTAGGAAATAGGTAGAGTGGAGTTGAATGGATAGAAAAAAAAAGATGGTAGAGTGGAGTTGAATGGAGGAAATATATTCGTAAGAAATTACGCCCCTTATCTATCGTCCCTTGGTGAGAAAAATCATTCTATTCTAACCTAAGAGCATATCTATCTCAAAGTACTCCGCCGCACGAAAAACGGGTAACCCTAATTTTGTAATTGTCCTTGAATTGATTTAGTCGAATTCCATTTCCATTTGTGCAAAATACAATAAGAATTAATTAATTTTGTGAATGATTTTGTGGCAGAAATATGTTGAAGAGGTGCCCTCCTTTTCTCGACAGGAGAAATGAAACTTATTGTGCTGGTATTGTTATTGGGGCTGGGTGAGTTTAACAATCACAAATTCATATTTAAGACGGTTATATTCTAATAGTATCGGTTCCTTTTTTACATGTGTTTTGTTTGTTATGCAGGATCACCTTGTTTTCCTGGTTTTTCTAGAGTTGATCATATGGCCCAGGCCCGCTAGCCCGACCCGGCCCAGCCCGATTTTTCTCCGAGCTTGGGCCTCGATTTTAGGCCTGAAAAGCCCATGGCCCGATTCAATATAATAGGGTCGCCTTTACGGCCCGAATTTTGACCCGGCCCGGCCCGAACATATGCAAAATTTACGAATATGTACAATTTAAGAATGTTAATAAGCATTTAGTAAAATAATTAACCAATTAATTGTTGTATTGTAAATAAGCCGTAGTTACTTGTTTACATGTATTAGTTTGATAAGGCTTAGTATTTTCCGTTAGCAGTATTTATATGATAATAAATGAGCTAATGATTTTGTATTACATTAGTGCCGATAAATTGTTTACCATTATCGGCGTGCTAAGTCAATGTTTTTGAGGCTAAAGAACAACAAATATCAAATCAATTACAAAACTAAAACAACATACATGAGTAAGCACCGCACTAAAATATATTATTATACTACTGAAAATTGTGCATTTAGTTTTATGAGTCACCTCAAGCAAATCATAAAAGCTTCATTAGGTTACTACTTTTTAATTGACAATACTCGAAAAAAATCACATAATTCTATACGAAAATTTTGATAATAAATATACAAATTATTTAACTTCATAATGTAGATTTCTAAACTTATTTCAAGTGGGAAAATATTTAGCCCGAATCGGCCCGAAAGCCCGTTTTAAGCCCGCATGGGCCGATAAAAATAGGCCCGCACCTGTAGCCCGGCCCGACCCGCACACTTGGGCTTAATTTAATGTTTGGACCCGGCCCGGCCCATGATCACCTCTAGGTTTTTCCGTGACGAGGCACAGGCAGAGGCACGGAAGGAAGAGAGGGTGGTGGCGTTGATGGCGTACGAGGAGATGTTGGAGAAGAAGAAGAAGAAAGACAAAGAAAACAAATAACAAAACAATTTTATTTATTTATTTAATTATGAATGACTGGCTTATTTAGTACTCCGTAATAAATAATTCTATCTATCTATCTATCTATCTATCTATCTATTTGTAACATGTCAGAATTCAGATGTTGGTTCTTGTTTTCGAATTCAGATGTTGTATCTATCTAACTATCTATCTATCTACAATTGTCGAATTCAGTTATCGAATTCAGATGTTGGTTCTTAGCTATGTTGGCTCTTATCAATTTCAGATGTAGTTTGTTTTCTGGTTGAGCTTTATGTCGCACTATTTGAGATTTCAATGGAAATAACCTTAAAATCCATATAAGTAAACTAAACATGTGTGTGGGGGTGTGTGACGTATTATACAACTGGTTGTATATACAACTTAGTTAATGTAACCGAGCTTGGTTATAAAGTTATCGAGCTTTATTGACAAAATTATTGAGATATGGTATAAAGTTATTGAGCTTACCAGAATAATTATTAAGCTCAATAACTTCGCAAAATAGCTCAATAATTTGTAAAATAGCTCAACAACTTTGTGTAAGAACTCAGCAACTTTGAGACGGTTGTACAATGCTATTATACAACTGGTTGTAGGATAGTATTTGTGGCTTTCATATGGCAAGCAAAGTTTATTACTCATTAAATCCACCAATATCCATTTAGGAACTTGTTCTTCAACCAAAAGCAAAATCTATCAAGTTTCTGGCATTCTTTCTGCCAGGCTTTAGGCAACCTACACAATTATGAGAACTGACCAGACTTCTAAGTCAAGTTTGTGTTTTTAACCATTGCCCACTTAGACTAATCATCATCTTAATCTTAACATGTTTAATTAAGCAGCAAATCATACAAAAACGACGAGAATCGTCTCTTAAATATCAGCTGTAACACCAAAGGGCAATTGATTAACACTTTCCTAATTAACCCGGAAAGATATTTAACAACTTTAGCGGTTACTGAAACGTAAGGGATGATATTTTGATGCCATAAATTAGTTTTCGGTAGTGTCAGAGTTACAAGGCATGTTTTGCTTAAGAGTGAAAAACCATCATGCCCTTTGGTCCATCCCTATATTACCTTAGAAAGGACTCAATAAAAGTGCATCTTTATGAAACTCTTGTATCATTGCGGAAGGTATGTCATATGTGTAGACTCAATCATAATTAATCTTATACCCGGCCTATCCTCGAGTTTTAAACTGTTATTGACGAATTCAGATGATAATTAATGTTTAGTTAAGGCCCAAGTTGGCTAAGTATACAACTTTCTGCGTTCCGTGCTGTGTTACTCAGAATCGACTACAAGTCTGCACGAGTGATCAGCACGACTGCACGAGTGCTTACACTGCACTTGCTTATGTTGTCAGTCATGAATTTCAGTTGGTGTACCTTCCTAAGTAAGTCATAAAGTCTGCAGAATGCTTAAAAAATAATCACCTTTCTTACCTAAAAAAGGAAATGATCATCATTGCATTACATCACTGCAGTCTGCAGTTATCTTACAGTTCAGTCTACACTAAACCTGTACATACCTTTGCTTATATAAGCAAATCTCATGCTTTCAAATTTATGAACATTATATTCTCACTTATTTGGTTAACATTGACAGTAAAAGGTAAATAATCCATACTGTTATTTCATCTATTTTACTGTGTATATACGAATACTTGCTTTCGCTTAGTTCAACTGTTTTACTGTTTTTACTTGTTGAGTTATTGACAGTTTTTTTTTCCTTTTTCATCAGGAGATTATGGCAGCGGCTAGGGCATTGTCGTTTATCCTACTGATTTTGGCCACGACAATGTCGATTATCTTAGCTGAAAGAAGAACATACATAATTCACACCGATGATTCCACAGTAGGGATTCTAAAGGGTCAATCTCAAAAACGGTATGAAGGAATCTTAGGGTCTATCAAGAAAAAGACAGCCCACGAGAGTGAAGACGATGAAGAGGCATTGGCACCTGAGCTTCTCTATACCTATGAGACAGCTATGACTGGTTTTGCTGCTAAACTCACCGATCAACAGCGTCGTTCTTTGATTCATACTGATGGGGTACTATTTGTAGCTCCTGATGAGATGCTAAGCCTGCACACCACATATTCAACTCATTTTCTAGGGCTAGAAATTGGCAGAGGGTTATGGAACGAATCTAGCTTGGCGTCTGATGTCGTAATAGGCGTTCTTGATACGGGAATTTGGCCGGAACATGTAAGTTTTAATGATAGAGGACTGTCTAAGGTTCCCTTGAAATGGAAGGGTGCTTGTGAGAAAGGTACAAATTTCTCAACTTCTAATTGCAACAAGAAGCTTATAGGTGCAAGGGCTTTCCTGAAAGGATACGAGGTGATCAATGGCAGAATCAACGAGACTGATGACTTTCGATCAGCCAGAGATTCAAATGGCCATGGGACTCACACTGCATCCACTGCTGCAGGAAATGTGGTCCCTGGTGCAAGCCTCTTCGGAAATGGCTTAGGTATTGCCAGCGGAATGAGGTATTTCTTGTCCTTCTGTACTGATTATACAGGTTGGTAGTTATGGGGTTTGGGTCAGCTCGGGTATAGGTCTTTTTAGGGCCAAGGGTTACAAGACGGGTCAATCTAGAAAATTTTGGGCCGCGCCTGATAGCTTATTGAGTTTTTTTCCCCTCAAATTAATTATTTAGACCATTTAGAGTTGAGTCATTAGCTGCGACAGGCTGACCAGGAGTTCAGGTCGTTTTTGGGTAAGTGTTCACATCTCGAGTCAATTAGAACATCATTTCGCTATGACTATAAACATTTTGTTTCGTATTAGTCACTGGAGCCATTTCGACTAAATCATTAATTCATTATCGGTTAGTTTGCTATAATCCCAGCAGAACCAAAGAATCTTTTTGTGATGGAATAATGTAAAAAGACTCCCTAAATTGGTTTTGATTTTTTTTTTAGTAGTATTAGTCATTCGATGCAATTGTCGACGCATCCTTCATTAACTCAGGGAGTCAGGGATAAGCTATATGCATCCTACCCCATGATCCCACTTTTTGCTAGGTTCTGACTTTTGAGCACATAAATTAAGCTATTTTTTTTTTGTTCTTTTTAAAAAAAAAAAAAAAAAAAAAAAAAAAAAAAAAAAAAAAAAAAAAAAAATTAACACAGGTTCACATCAAGAATAGCAGCATACAAGGTTTGCTGGGAAGGTGGCTGCGCGAGCTCAGACATATTGGCAGCCATCGACCAAGCAGTAGCCGATGGAGTAGATGTTATTTCAATGTCCCTTGGAGGTCTCCCGAGACCTTATTATCGGGACAGTATGGCTATAGCCGCTTTGGGTGCAACACAAAAGGGAGTTTTCATGTCAAATTCTGCAGGAAATTCCGGTCCTATTCCTTCAACTGTAGGCAACATGGCACCATGGATGATGACAGTTGCAGCCAGTTATACTGACAGGACCTTCCCTGCTAAAGTTAAGCTCAGTAATGGCAAAACTTTCAAGGGGGCTTCTCTTTTTTCTGGTATTAAAAAAACCAAGCAACTACAGCTTGTTTACAAAGAAACAGCTGGACGTATCCCGGCCAAGTACTGTCTAAACGGAACATTATCACCCGCCCTTGTGAAAGGCAAGATTGTCATTTGCGACCGTGGTTTTAATAGCAGAACGGAGAAAGGGTTTTTGGTAAAATCGGCTGGAGGAGCCGGGATGTTACTACTTAACACACCTAATGAAGGGGAAGAGCTTTTCGCTGACGCTCATGTTTTACCAGCAGCTATACTGGGAGCCTCAGCTGCCAGGACGATAAAAGACGACTACATGCTAAATAATAACCTATCAGCCTCCATATCTTTTCTCGGGACCGAATATGGAGCGAGAGCACCAGTGGTGGCTGCGTTCTCGTCCAGAGGCCCAAGTCTCGTGGACCCGAATGTCATTAAGCCTGACATAACGGCACCAGGGATAAACATTCTAGCTGCCTGGCCTCCAATCACACCCCCTACTGAGCTAAAAGGTGACAACAGAAGGGTTTTGTTCAATATAATTTCAGGAACTTCAATGTCTTGCCCTCATCTAAGTGGCATTGCGGCACTGATAAAATCGGTTCACCGAGATTGGTCACCGGCTGCAATAAAATCTGCCATTATGACAACAGCTTACACTCATGACAACAAAGGCCACCTTATTTCAGATACATTTATATCCAACAGTACCAAGTTTGCAACCCCGTTTGCATTTGGATCAGGCCATGTGAACCCGGAAAAGGCTTCAGACCCAGGCCTAGTTTACGACATTACAAGTGAAGACTACTTGCAGTACTTGTGCAGTATTAGTTACACTAATGATCAGGTCTCTATTTTGGCTAGGAAGAACTACACCTGCCCAACTCCTGCAAAGGGTATAAGACTCCAGCCTGGTGATCTAAACTATCCCTCATTTGCTGTCATTTTCGAGCCAGGTAGACCAGAAAAAACCAGATTTACCTACAAAAGAACAGTTACTAATGTAGGAGCTTCCGAAATTAAGTACAAGGTATCTGTAAACAAACCTAAGGATGTTAAGGTGGTTGTCAAACCTAAGGTCTTGAATTTTAAGGCACAGGGTGAAAAACTGTCATACAAGGTTACTTTCACTGGGTCAGGAGCGAAAGTAACTGCCAGGGGTGCTTCATCATTCGGATCTTTGGTTTGGGTCGGTGGAAAATATAGTGTGAGAAGTCCCATTGCAGTAACTTATCAATAGTTTCAAGATTGATATTCTTCTTTCTTTGGTTCCACAGTTCACATTATTTACGGAACCAGAGTTGCATCATGCTGAAGATATGCACTTTTTTTATAGGCATTGTACTTATTGAACTTACTATTATATATTGGGGGGAAGGGATTTAACTGTATACTTACAATCCGATGGATTAATTCTGATTTATGTCTAATTATTTTTAAGTGTATTGATTTTCTAAAGTCTAGTACTTAAATCTAAATTTGCCTTAAATTGTGTAGCTATGATATAAGTACTACTTTAGAACATCCAAACATGTTTGCACATTATGATGAATTAAAGGGTTTCATAATCTAACAGATTAATAAATGAATAAATTATTACTGAAATGTTTTTACAGGCTAATTTGACTTGATTAGTTCAACATATTGTAGTTCATTCCAAGGCAACGATTTTGCATCAGTAAGAAAACAATAACAGTATGAACAACTCAGGAGATACTTACAAGTCTAGCACGTCTAGTATTAGGGTCGACTTCTGCCCGAAGTCCAATTTCAGCAAGTTGAGGAACATCAACAACTCCTTGCATCTCCAAACCAGCCACGACTCGCTGGTTTTCTGCATTACCTTCAAGTAAATTCTTAGCACACCAAATACCCCATTCCCTAAGAAAGGAGTTATCTTCATCGAGAACACATTGCTGTAGAATCAGAATAAGCCCGTTCTTCTGTCTTATATAATCTTGTACATGCTTTCTTCTGTACGAACAGTTCCCAATAACAGCAACTATGTCTTTTCTGAAACCCTTGTATGGACAAACTTTCAGTAACTCGCCAGCTGGCATTTGGCTCTCGTCTTGCCTTGCGGTTCTCCTGATCGAGGATGGACGCTCTAGTTCACAAAGGAGTTTCAATAGCAGGTCCAGCAATCTGTTGGATACCAGTGTATTAACTACAGAACTGTTATGTGCACATGTATCTTTCAAGAGAGTCAGTGAATAACCTAAAATATCGACTTCATTAGAGCCTGCCGGCAAACCAGACTGGCCTCTGCTGTGAAAATCAACAGCTTTGACCGCTGTCTCAAATATACCAAGAATATTTAGAGCAAAGTCGGTACTGATATTTATTTCATTCCGTCGCTCATTAAAAATTTCAGAGACCATGCGCAAATGATAAGCTTGGGCAGAAGTCAAGTGAGTAGCGTTTCGTTCCACATCTCCCAAGTCTTCAGATGAAACATTTTCACTCAGCATGCCGAATAGCACAGGGAAATGCGGTTCATGTAAGCAAATTCTGGAGATCAGTAGCTTCAGCCAATCTTCTCCAAACCCAACTGCATGAAATTACAGAAGGCAAAGTCGTTTAGAACTTTCGACTTGTAAAGCTAAAGGCTAATTTGAAATTTGAACAAAGGACATACAACAAAAAGAGTAACCTTCTGAGGCTGTCGAAACAATTTCTGCGATTATTGCCAGTCCTTGACTTTTACAAAGCTCAGAAAACAGTTCAGAGCTACCGTCACTACATGTGTAAACAATCATAGACAAAGGATCACATGTCTCCCTTCTGCGGACTCTAGCAATTTTCAGAAAGACATTAGGAAAAAATCGGTCCCAAATAGCACGCTGATGTTTCACCCCAGCCAGTGATATATTTGCTAGCAACTGTAAGGCAGTACGTATGATCCCATAACCAGAATCATCACAATCAAACCCCACTCCGTTAATTACACCTGAAACAACTTCAACTCCGTTCAATTCAATAAATAAGTTCTGGTTTACCAACTCTCCTGCACAAAGGTTTCTGAGTAGTCTAAGAGACAATACGAGTAGGTCATCATGAGCAGAAACACAAGCAAAAGACTTCGAGAGCTGAAGTGCAGCTCGGATAATGTCCTTGGATGCGAGACTTGATCGACCTTCATCACTTCTACAAGTTCTAATAAGAATTTCTAGTGATTCATTCAATGTTGAGGAATTTGAAGTCTTTATCAAAGACTTAAGAACATCTTCAGGGATGCTCAACTCTTGGGATAATGTAGCATCCATTTCCTACAGAAAATCGAAAAGGAAGTAATGGGTGCAAAAATCATACTCCGTCCCCGGTCATTTGTTGTCCTTATTCATTTTAGGGTGTCTCAGTCAATTGTTGTCCTTTCTATTTTAAGAATGAACTTGATGAACAATTTGATCATTCACACTCAATTTGTTCCACCCGTCATTTAGTAATTGGCTCCCTCCTCTTTCCTAGGTCTTTATGCCAAAACCAAAGGATAACAATCCAACCCATTATAGACAATAGGTTACTAAATTACTCCCTCCATGTCAGTCATTTGTTTACCTTTTATTAAAATACATGAAAGTCAATGTAAGTACAAATACACCCATGGCCATAAACTGGTGAAAAGTGAAAACTACAAACTAGCTTATATTCTCTCCGTCTAAGTCATTTGTTTACATTTGATTAAAATATCTCCCGTAAAGAAAAAAAAAGGTAAACAATTGATTGGGACGGAGGGAATTCTACATTAGCATCAAATGGATGAAAAACAATATCTTGTAACTACAAAGAAATTTAACCATGAAACAGAAAACAATTCAACAAAAACTTCAAAAGATTCAATCTTTCTTCTAAAATTCCATAAATTGTGGCAAACCCATTAACAAATAGTCCTCCATTGATCATAAGTGCAATAATTAAACATAAATCTTCAAACTTTAAGCTGTAGAAAGAGCAAAAAGAGTGTCTTACATTAGTTGGAGACTCCAGGGAAGAAGCATACTCGTTTTACCGTCGTTCCTGACTATTTCCAGAAGTCAACTAATTTATACGATCCGTAGCAACAAACATTCGGGTTGGGCTAAATTATTCGGATTACGGGTTAATTTTGGGTCTTTAGTTCGGTGTTAAGTCGGGTTATTCGGGTTTGTCAATTTTTTCATGTCTACTTTTAATACTCCGTAATATTGGCATTTTACTTAACAAAAAACTTATTAGATCGTCTTTAGAAAATACACATTTTACAAATATTGGCATAAATTGATGACCAAATAATTTTGAGACGGTCTTTCACAAGGAGAATTGAAAGCATACTCATTTTATCGTCAATTGTGACTATTTTTACAACTGATCCAAATTATATTTATTCATATTCATATAGGTTGTACTTTAAAATTTTGGCATTATTTTTACTTTAAATTGTAAAATGATCATTATAAGTAGTATCCTGAAAAATATACTCGTTTTAGAAATAAAAAATTGAAGACCAAGTATTTTTGAGACGAGGTCGTAGTTGTACTAGAACACTAAAACGAGGTATCCTATGACCTCGGTTAGAGCTGACCCGGCTCACCCGACCCACCCAACGGGATCCCCTTGCCTACATTATGGCCTCGCCCCTTCCCCCTCCATGGCCTGGCCCGGGTCTCAAAAACCAAACTTGGCCCGCCCTTGGCCTGTCGATTTAGTAAAAAATAAAAAATACAAAGGCTGCCAGCTTGACTTGCTATCAGCCCGCCCTCCACCCACCATGGGCCTGGCCCGGGTCACCCCCGGTGAGCCTGACCCACCCTTGAGTCAGCCCGGCACGGTCCAAACCCCGGCCCAAAAACAGCTCTAATCTCGGTCAACAGAGGGATGGCAATGGGTAGGGTCTGGGTAGGGTCCACCTCGACCCAGACTCAAGATTTTCTCTTTGGACCCGTACCCGACCCAGACTCGCAAGGGTCTAAAATTGAGGACCCATACTGTAACATTCCGTTTGATGTCTATGAGTGTCTTGATATTGGATTTGATAGTGGATGATATTATGGAGCTAGCAGCGTTAGAGGATGGTAGTTGGTTATGTATGGAGTTGGTGTTGTGAGAGATATATATGTGGTAGATACGATATCGTTAGTCATGTTGTGGAAGTAAACATAGTTGGTGGAGTGGGTGTTAAGAGTTCATGTTTAATGTTTGGTCGAGTTCTTGAGTTCTTAGTATGTTGTTGTGTCTTGGTCGAGTTAGTATGGTTGTTTTTAGGTATGGATTGAACTACGGTTTTATGAGTCTCTGGGTATTCTATCGAGTAAGCCATACTCTGTCGAGTAAGGGTGAGTTGTGTTTTTAAAATAGTTTATGACCTGTTGGGTACTCGATCGAGTAACGTTGATACTCGATCGAGTAAGGGGGCACTCGATCGAGTACCTCAGCTACTCGATCGAGTAGCCGGTTTACGGGGATGATTTCTCGGGTTTTGTTAATAATGCGATTAAGTATATAATTACTTCCGTCAGTTTTCTTTTAAACACTTTTACAACCTAATTACTTTCAAAAGAGAAATCAAACTACGTTCTTCGCATCAATCGCATTGTTGGCAAATCCCGGAGCGTGGAAGGTCGGATTTTACCTTTCTTTATACCGTTGTGATCCTTGCGTCGAGGGTAAGATCTACGTACCGTTTTTATAGTATTTAGTCAAAGTTGGTTAAACCCTAATATTGGGATTTGGGGGTTTTGTTGTATTTTGTGATTGGTAGTGATTATATGTTTGTATGTTAGGAGGACGATTCGTAGAAGAAGCCTTTTGATATCAGCTGTGAGACCGTCTGATTGTGTTGCTTTCCAAGTAGGGTTTCTCTACTCAGTATTAGTCCCATAATGTGTTGGTGATGATTTGTGATTGTTGATTATTGTTATACGAGTATTGTGACGGTTGTTGGTTTGATTGTTGTTTAATGGTTGTGATTGTTTGTCTCTGGTTCTAGAGATGCGTTCTCGGCTGAGTGGAGTCATTTGCGGGAGTGGCTTCACGCCCTAGTTTCGCCCTCCGTGGAACCCGCCACGGGAGGGGATGTGCACATTAATGGGACAGGGTTATCGCTCGGTATGATGAGCGGGGCTTAGGTGGGAACGGTGCGGTCCCCCATCGGCGTGGTCGGGTCCGGTGGACGATCGGTGACGGAGATTGATTGGAGTGGGTGTGATTGTGTGTGACCGTTTGAGCCGCTTGTTTATTTCTTGTGTTGTTGGTTATATAAATTGTGTGATTAGTACCGACCCCGTTTAATGTTTTAAAAACTGTGGTGATCCATTCGGGGTGGTGAGCGTTATTGGCGAGTATGATATGACGCGTATGTGATTGCTGGGATGAGTCATCACGTGGCAGTTAGAAGTCTTCCGTTGTGTCAGACGATGTTTTATAGCTTTGATAGTTTTAGCAGTAGACTCTCTGAGAGTCTTGTATTTCTTTTTATCAGTTTTGGAGTTGGTATGTAATCACTTTAAACATGATTTACTTTTAAGTATGTTTCGTTATTGTCTTATGATTATCATTGTCTCGGAAAACCGAGATGGTAGCACTTCCATGCCTTAAGTGGTCCTGGTAAGGCACTTGGGGTATGGGGGTGTTACCCATACCCGGACCCTATGAGTAAGGGTAGGGTCTGGGTCTACCCGCGGGTCCGAGTTTCAGCAACTTTAGTAACAGGATTAACCGCTATGGGGTTTATAATATTAAAAAAAATTCATACTACTTTAACATTATGAGTTTATTAATCTCTATCGTACACTACCAAATCCAATATACATACCAAAGAGATTAAGAAAGACAAAGAATATCTAAATTAATTTTACATCCAAATACATGTGAAAGAATCAAACTCGGAACCCAAAATCAATATCGTACTTGATAGCCGTCTCCATCTGTCCGTCGTTGACTGCCGTTAATGGTGGTTGTCGGTCGCCGCCTATTAGAGAGGTGGTTTCCAGTCGCGTATCAGTGCTGTGGTGGTGATTTTCTTGTGTCAGTGGTGGAATGGAGTGGTGGTATTGTCAGAAGAGTTTGGTTGGGTTTTATCACTTTATGGGATGAGGGAAGAGAAAAAAACTTTTAGTTGGGTTTCTACGGTATGGCAGTATGAATTTAGAAAAGTTGTGATTTTGATTTTTTTTTTGTAATAAAGGGTCTAAGGGTCGGGTATGGGTCTCATAACATAGACCCGGACCCGAAATATTTTTTTAAGACCCATACCCGACCCATATCTATTGAGTCTGAAAAATAAGACTCATACCCAATCCATTAGGGTCCGACCCTAAAGGTCTGAATCGGGTCCACTGCCATTCCTAGTCAACACCCTATGAGCATCAAAATTGTCCTTCCAGTTACGGACTTCCTTTACACAATTATACACACCTAAACAAAAGGGAACGTAGTACCAACGCTAAACCCATACCATACCAAGGTAAGGAAGAATAAAAAGCTCCAACTTCGACTGATTCCCTGGTTTTGCTTGCATTACAAATTTACAAGTGAATAAATCATGCAGCTCACTCTTGAATTTGGGTACTTTTCTTTTACATTATCTATTATTTCAGCTTTTATTCCTTGTTTCTATGCATTTCTGTAATTTTTCAGCTTTTATTGTATTAAAATTTCATGTACCAAGTTTTAATTAAGTATTAGGGGTCGTTTGGTTACATATAGGAATTTGTATTGCCTAGGAAAACACGTGAATTTGGAATTCATGTGAATTGCAAAAAAATGTTTGGTTGCCATGGAGGAAGTGCAATTCATGTAGGCATTCTAACTTACCTAGGTGGGCCTAGGTAAGCAACTTACTCCATTGTGGAGGAATTGGAATTCATGGGAACTTCCAATTTATGTGAATTGGGGTAACCAAACAACATACCCATTTTGCAATTCACATGAATTTAAGTTCCTGCATTGTTTAGTGGGTAACCAAACAACCCTTAGATTAATTTCTGCTATTTATAAGTGATTATTAATGATTTTGTTAAAAAACCCTTGAATTTTTATGCATTATGAGCTCATCTTAATGGAGAAAAAAAAGTAATCTTGCCTATAATTTAAGTTGTTAAGCTTCTAAAACTTGCAATAATTAACTATAAGAAATGGGTTGTGATTAGAGCTTGTAATCTTGATTAATTGCTATCTTAAAGCGAAGAATTACAAAACTCCCTCCGTCCTAAACAAATGATTGGGACGGAGCCCGGAGGGAGTCAAATGTGGGGATGAAGCCTAAAATGGCAATGTTATGTTGTTATGGTTAATTATTGTTGTTGAGTCATCTTTCTTGTAAGGAATGATTTAAAATTTGATGTTGTGGTATGGAATGATAGATGAACCAACTCAACCAAAACCTTAAGGTGATGGTTGAGGCTCAACTATTATAAATATTCCTATTACGCTCCCTCACTCAAATGCCCGTCGGGCTTGAAGAGTGGTTAGTTGTGCACCGGCTCCCCCGTACCGAGTTTTTGAGGAGTTTTAAGGTTGTCAGGATTTGAACCCGTGACCGAGGTTGAGGCCCAACTATTATAAATATTCCTATTAGACTGAAAAAGCATGTTGGTTTTCGGGTTTTTTTTGAGTGGGGAAGGAGGGAAGTCGATATTTTTGCTGTCGAAATTTAGAGGAATTAAGCTTGTTATAGTTTGATAGCTGTTATGGGTTAGTTGGCGATAAAGAGATGTTGAAGTTGGTGTATGAATCGTGTTAAAGGTCGATACTTTGGTATATCGGGAGCTATGAAGCTTGTTATCATTTGATAGCTGTAAGGCCGGGAGGGTTTAGTTGGCCACAAAGCTGTTAAAATTGGTGTATGAATCATGTTAAAGTTAATATTTTACCATCCAAGCTTGCTATCATATGATAGCGATTAGAATGGGTGTATTAATCATGTTTCAACAGACTCGAAGACTCTTGCTTGCAAAACTATAGCTGATAGAATCCGGGAAAAGAAATCGAGCAATAGTGATGAAAGCCTTTGAGGCTTTGATAAGTTTTCACTTGATTAAAATGTAAACTGTCCTATAGGTTAACTTGGGTGAATTCTCATTCATTCTGTTGTTACTACTAGGATGATTCATGTCAGCCGACCCCAAATCATTTTGGGATTAAGGCTCTGATGTTGTTGTTATAAATGGGGTAAAGAGAGTAGATGTCAACATGTAGGTCATGGTGCTGATGGTTTGTTCGTAAGGCTTTATTGCTTTAAACTTAGTTACCAAATGCCAAATCACAGTAGGAGTTTTATGATCAGTGATGTTTTGGGATGGAAACTTTACGGTATAAAATGCAATTTTTATTGATAGCATCTAAGACTCGGGTCCCAAATTCTCTAGCATGTCACTGGTTCTGATCTAAACTCTAAAGTTTATACTGATCATGTTTAATAGACTGCAGTATTGAAGTACTGTGGCATTTTGATCTGACATTTGGTGTAGTGTTTGTGGTTAAATTCTGAAAGCCATTTAGTTATTGGCTATCCCTTTCGAAAAGCCGGAAAACCATTCACTGCTTTAAGGCAGTGAGCCATCTTTGAGAATTGTCCTGCAATAAAGGGACTTTTGACTGGAGTTACCTGCTATAGCCTTTCCTTCTGGCATAATCTCGCAATTATAAGGATTGTTCTTGACTATTCCGGACTTTGGTGTCTTAATGATGTTCGTGTTTTGTGTAGAGGAGGCCTTGAACTTCTGTGTGACTCTGTAAAAGTCCATAATGTGAAGGTGGACCTAATTGATGGTGAAGATAAGGTAAATCAAGGAAAATTCCTTCAAAAAAAGTAAAGAAAAGAAAAGCAACTTATGTGAAGTACTTGAATGACGTACGCTAATATACCTTACTGTCCGATTCATTTTGCAGCTAACGATGAAAGGTCTGTTGTCGTGGGTACGAACAAACCTGATAAAAGAGAGACCAGAGATGTTTATGAAAGGAGATACTGTGTAAGCTCTGATGTTATTATTATACACTGTAGCGTTTTCGTTTTGCTGTTTCTCTGGTTTTTGAGCCATACATGAAAAGGCCGACACGTTAGACGGGGAATGAATATGGATTTGGGCTGTCCATCTCATACAAGACAGTAAGACACCGATGTTCCAGAATCCAGTATTAACAGTCGTGCTATATATTTGTGCAGGAGACCTGGAGTTCTCGTGCTGGTGAATGACTGCGATTGGGAACTCAGTGGACAACTTGACACGATGCTAGATGACAAGGACGTGGTCGTCTTTATCTCCACTCTACACGGGGGATAATCTTTCTGCCATTCCCACTAGTATAGAGTCGCTTACTCTTTTTTCTTGGAACATGTACGCGACATGATAGTAGTATTGTTAATAGAAATAAACCTCAGAATTTCAGCTGATTCATTTGTGACCGAATTTAATTTACATGTTTAATTTCCAAAGATGAATCGGATGTCGGAAAAACTTTGAGCTCCAGTTGATTTTGAAGGAAGAAAAGTGATGTATCACTGTTCATGAGTGTCATTCTCATATATATTCTGAAGGAAGCGTGTACATATTTAGTGTTGTAAAAAAAAGAAAAAAAATGTTGAGAGTGGGATTTGAACCCACGCCCTTTCGGACCAGGACCTTAACCTGGCGCCTTAGACCAACTCGGCCATCTCAACTTTGTTTATATTTCTATTTTCCAAATGCTTATATCGATGCAATTGCCTGTTATTTGTTAAGAATCATTGCCTGATAGATTAATTGGAAAAACGCAGGTTATCGTAAGAAAACGTTTCAGGACATGATTACTATGAATATATATTACGATGAGACCGGACAACGGTGCATATTGGGAAACTTTTATTGGTATATATGACTCCAACTTTAAAATTTACGCGGAGAATTTAGTCCATTATTGAATTGTATTAAAATGAATAAATGATTCTCATTTGCCCGACTTTTACTTCATTTTACAAAAACTTCATGCATGAATAATAAAGTTTGTGTTTTTTGAGAGATCAAATAAAAAGATTAATTTTACATGATATAAACGAGCATTTGGGGGATGGGAATTTTTTATATATTGTTTCAAACTAAGTATGATTATTTATTTATTCTAATAAGTCAATCTTAGCCAATGCACCTTTTGAAAAGCAAGTTACTATAAAGACTACTCGTATAAATCCTGATTTCGCCACGATTTAGAAGTATCGTTAAAAATTAATCCGTACTTATAAGCACGTTAGCCATATGATCAATCTTTATTCCTTCCTTAAGTTTGTTGAGTATATATTAACGTAAAAGATAAGATTAACATTAATTTACTTATATTTATCAAATATCAATATAATCTTTTTGTTAGAATCTTTTTTGTTGGGAATCTGACTACAATCAAACTCTAAATCTGTTAAACAAAATATTACTATTTTTTTTTTTCACAAATTTTACTATTTTATTTATTTATTATCTGATATTTCTAAGCCCATTATTTATCTAGGGTTTACATTAACGTACGTTATTAATTATTAAACCACTATAAATATACTTAAATCAAAACCTTAAGCCTCTCTACTACAAATTCTTCGCCTCTCTATCGTCTCTAGGTAAGTCTAAACCCTCATGCACGTAAATACGTTCCTCCCTCCGATTCTTCGAAACTGTTCCTTTAACTAAATTCCAAAGAATCGGAGTGAGTAGCTTTTTTTCATGTTCTAATCATGAAGTATATTTGATTTGATTGATTATTTCTCGTATATTTGTATCATGTTACTAAATAATTTTTCATCATTTATTAATGTTTAATTCGTTTTCGTAAATATATGCAGAATTAATCAAGCTCGATTTATAACAATGTCGAAGATGATAGAGCGCATTGGCGTGACACTAATTTTGGTCGTACTAGTCTCAATTTTGACCCGAACCCTAATAAAAGACGCGCACTACGAATCACCATCACCTTTTAGCAACGAAACTGTAATTCCATTCCCTAAGAACGGCGCAATGTTCTTACACAAATTTCACGTCTACATTGTTAATGACCTACCACCGGGTAACGCCCTAGACGTTCATTGTCGATCTAAGGATATCGACAAAGGTGGAGACCGTCTCGACAATAATGAAGTATTTGAATTTGATACCCGTTTGAATTTACCGTGGACGACGAAATATTGGTGTCATATGACATGGGAAGGTGGGCATCTACATAACAAGACGTTTTGGGTTGATAATATGTTTTTTGAGAAGTGTAATTTTCAACATTGCGTATGGTACGCTAAAAAGGATGGATTATATTTGAAGACGATTCTTTTCGAAGATTATGAGAAATATTATGAGTGGGGTGAATGGTAAAGTTTAGATGAAAAAATCAATTAGTTTAATTCGGTATTTAATTAGTTATTTATTTTAACCTTTATATTTATCGTGTTTGTTTTCTTATCATTTTATCATTATGTAATTACTCCGAATTATTATTATGAAGTAAATAAAGTTTGATAACTATGAGATTTGATTAATGATTTACGGATTTTTTTATGGAATTATTGTTGAATTAGAGTGGAAATTTCTCTTGAATTCCTTTTTTTTTTTTTTTGTTATACTCATCTTTTTTATGAATTGTCAACTAAATTGGTGTAATGTTGTATATTGTTGCACTCGGCCTCTTCCTTGCTCGTCGCAAATCTTTGACTTTGAGCTGAAAATATTATTTATCGAGAATAAGAATTCTAGCATATGTCAAACACAAATTTTCATTTAAGATGACAAAGCAAATAAAATATGTCGATGCATGACAATTCCATTAGTTAGTTTAGGAATAGGCCTGTATATTCGGGAATTTACCTTGTACACCAAAAATATTAGTAGGAAATAGGAATCGGAATCGTATCGAACCAAAACGCCTACCTACAAATCAACTACTAAATTTTTTTTTTATTTTTTTTTTAATTCTAGTAAATGCACTTATATTGCGGGTGAGAATTGAACCCCCAATTTTACACTTAGTCTTATAATTGTTGCTCCTACGAAGCCCATCATTTTTTTTGGTTAAAAGAAGCCCATCATTTTATATCTTTGTTTTGGCCCATAAGATCAAATCAGTAGAGTCACTCCAACAAGGTCCCCGTGGTCGGAGTCCAACAAGTACTCAAGTATACCGAAATCTGTAAAAACTGAGATTGAATTCAAGTGGTGGTCAAATGCGAGTTTGGACTCGACGCAGTCCAGGCTAGCATGATTTTTAATGCCCACGGACTTACGTGTTCATGTGTTTTGATCTCTGTAAATTTTGGAAAATATATTGTACGACTCTTTTTGTTAGGGGGCGGGTCTAATGGATTGCCCCGTCCATGAACAACTCTACAGATTACTTAAACATATAACAACTTGAAACAATTAATTTAAAATCATTCAAGTTTTGCTAGAGTTTATATTGAACGACCCAACATACTTGAATCAATCATAGTTGACCAACAAACTTCTAATAAGTGTCAACTCGAAGAAAGAGACAACTAGAAATAGCACGTCCACGTTATAACTTGTACCTAGAATGACTCAACGTGTTTAGGGTAAGTTGAATGACAAGTATTGTATTACACACTCCATAATCCTTATTAGCATCTTATGTCTTTGGAGAAATACTACTACCTTATCCTTTGGGTGTTGGAGTAAGAGATTTCTTACTCACTCTTATTACCTGAAGCAAAATCTCATGACAATGTGATTTACACTTGTTGATGATGAACAACTTGATTTACACCCAAAAGAAAAAAATAAACTTATTCGTGCCCGTAAAGATACTACTACCTTATCCTTTGGGTATTGGAGTAAGAGAGTTCTTACTCACTCTTATTACTTGGAGCAAAATCTCATGACAAGGTGATTTTTGACACACACTTGTTGATGATGAACAACCCGATTTACACCCAAAAAAATAAATATAAAAAAATAACTAATTTGTGCCCGTAAAGACACATTGACCCAAATTACATGTCTTCTTTATTATCACGCTAGTAAAAAGCATCGTTTTTCATAGCTTTCAAATACCCGATCTTATGTGCTCTCTAATTTACGAGTTACGATAATAATCTACCTGACAACCCTGTTGTACCAAAAAAAAAAAAAAACAATAAATCAATAATCTAACCTTACCCGACCCATAGACAAAAAATCAGTTTAACTCGACCAACCTCAAACCCAAAAACATGACAAAACCGAAACACTGAGTAAAATTGATCATAGAACATCTACGAAGGGTAAAATTAATTTGAAAAAAAATGGGAGTTGGAGGAAATTTCTGGGAATTACTAAAACCCTATGCAAAATATGAGGGTTTTGATTATCTAAGAAACAAAAAAGTTGCTGTTGATCTCTCTTATTGGATTGTACAACATGAAACTGCTCTTAAATCTTCCAATGTCAAAAACCCTCATCTTAGACTCACTTTCTTCCGTACCATCAATCTTTTCTCAAAGGTTTAATCTTTCCCACTTTTCTTTTTATGTTTATTTGCATAATTGCATGTTTTTTTTGTTAGAATTTTGATATTGGGTTGTTCGGAAACAGCCTCTTTGTGTTGTTAAGACATGGGTTTACCTCGCAATTTGCAGGAGTCGTTGAGATATTTGGGTTAATGTTATTGTTGTTGTTGTGTTATGCAATTATTAGTTTTGTTGGGTTGCTGTGAGAAAAGTTGATTTTTTTCCAAGGCTCAATCTTTCCCAGTTTTCGGAAAATAGCCCTCTTTGTGTTGATAGCAGAGGTGGATGGTGTGTATGTCGGCCCCTCTATCGCAATTTACGGGAGCCCTTGAGGCATTGGGGGTAATGTTAATTTTATTTTGTTGGGTAGCTTTGAGCAAAGTTAATCTTTTCTCCAAGGTTCAATCTTTCCCAGTTTTCGGAAACAGCCTCTTTGTGTTGTTAGCAGAGCTGTAAGACTGTAAGGTGCGTATGTCTCCCCGACTACAGCTCAATTTGCGGGAGCCCTTGAGGCATTGGGGGTAATGTTTTTTAATATTGCTGGGCAGCTCTGAGCAAAGTTGATCTTTTCTCCAAGGTTCAATCTTTCCTAGTTTCCGTAAACAGCCTCCTTGTGTTGTTAGAAGAGGTGTTAGCGCGTTAGGTGCGTATGCCCGCCCCCTACCACGCAATTTGCGGGAGCCCTTGAGGTGTTGGGGGTAATGTTGTTTAATTTTGCTGGGCAGCTTTTAGCAAAGTTAATGTTTGCTTCAAGGGTAAATCTTTCTCAGTTTGTTTACATGTTATGTAGTACTCCCTTTGCGGATCTGCCCAAATCATTTGGTTCCCTTTTTATTATTTGTTGGAGGTTTCTGAATCAAAGTTATATAAATGATTGAGACGAAGCGAGTATTTGTTTTTACCGTAATCCTGAAAAAAATGCGTTTGAATCATACTTAATTGTAGTTTCTTGAGGATGGAATTAGGTGAAATTGAGTTGGGTTCATTGAGTGGACTACTAAGGGTACTTCAATTGCATGATTATGTTTTTCCTAGTTAAAGAGGTTTGAATCATATTAATGTGTAATGTTATGATGCATGAGAGATGCATAATTGATTTCGGGATTACCTAATTTGGTATAATAGAATGTTACATATTTACCTAATTTGGTACGGAGTATAATAGAATGTTGCATTTATGTTTTATTGCTGAAAATTTTACAGTTTGGAGCGTTTCCGGTATTTATCGTTGATGGAAAGCCGTCTCCACTGAAGTCTCAAGCGAGGATTGCACGATATTTCAGATTGTCTGGCAGTGATATGAAAGATCTTCCTCTAATTGAAGAGGGTGTTTCGGTTGACCGGAACAAGTTTTTTGTAAAGTGTGTCGAGGAATGTGTGGTAAGCGTAAATATTCTCTCATTAAGAATTAGGATTATTTCCGTTATGGACTAGATAACTGAAGTTATTTTGCCCACTTCCTTGAATAAAAGAGGATTAGGTGTTGAATTAAGCAGCTCAGAGCCTCAGAATATTTAAATGCTTTGTCAAAAAACTGATGTCATATGATTTAATTTTGGGACTGAGACTTAAAAGATGAAGTCATGAAACAGATCCCGAGTTTTCTTTTAAGAGTGGTTAGGCCTCAAAGTGCTCATTTTGTACAGTTTCCCAGGATTCAACCATGACTTTGAGAACCTTCTTTGTCTATAATTAATTTTGAAGTGGCACTTATTAATGCTTCTCCAATTGACGGTATGAGGAAAAAAAAAGTCATCTAGAATCGCTGCTGTGTTTCAAGAATTACCCCCCCCCCCCCCCCCCTCCTCCCATACCTGGCTTTATACGGAAGCTCCTATATACAGTGGTATCCAGTGAAGCATTGAAGCCACAAATAGACTGGTGATACAATCATAAAATAACCCTTTAGTTTTTGAAGGTTGACACCAGTTTCTTTCGATTTATCCGTTTTACCGTTTATATACTTAGATTTATTTTTTTCTTACATCTATATTTCTTTTGCAGGAGCTTCTCAATCTTCTCGGGATGCCTGTTCTAACAGCTTTAGGTGAGGCTGAAGCACTTTGTGCTCAGTTAAATAGTGAAGGTTTAGTGGATGCTTGCATTACAGCTGATAGCGACGCGTTCCTTTTTGGGGCTAAATGTGTGATAAAGCATTTGAATCCTAAATCAAAAGTAAACTCCTTTTACTGATTTGGCCGATCAACCACTATCTACATTTTACATTCGTTCCGTGCATCTTTTTTTCCTTTGTTCTGTTGTTGCTTTCTAGAGCTCCATTACTTCATGATAAAGCGCAAGAATTATTTTATTATTGAGATTTCATTCCATCTCTTGTCCAGGAACCAATTGAATGCTATCACATGGAAGATATTGAACTAAATCTGGGTTTAAGAAGGAAACACCTTGTAGCTGTTGCTCTTTTAGTTGGTACTGACCACAATCTAAGTGGAGTGCCAGGAATAGGAATGGAAACCGCTCTTCGTTTTGTCGAAAAATTTAGTGAAGATGAAGTTCTACAGAGGTTTGTCTTCTGTTCTGTACATTATTGGCCTGTTATATTTTTTGAACACGATTTCTCATATGAGACAATCTCAGACTAGATTATTATGAGGCCGAGCCATATTATGGTGGTTATTTCATTATTTTTATTTTTAATGAAGTTAACGGGTACATGGGTGAGATTTTAGTCAGATTGGGTTTGTCTCACACTATATTGATATGAGGCTGTTTCTCATGAGACAAATTGTTCTCTTGATTCAAGATTATTTCTACTTCTGTTAGATTGCTATAATCTAAACAAATGATGCAGATTACATGAAATAAGTTCTGGATCCATACTTCCATTGGACGCTGATTTTGGTTCTCCTCGCAAGTGTGCAAGAATTTCGACAGAATCACCTCAGGGACCAAAAACTCCACATTGCTCTTTGTGCGGTCATCCAGGCAGCAAGACTACCCATCGCAAAGTCCCTTGTGAATATTGTCAAAGCAGTAGTGGCATTAACTGTAGTAAAAAATCCCCTGGGTTCAAATGTGAATGCGCTGCTTGTGACTGGGTAACAATCTGCACTCGTCCTTGTATTTCTCTTTGGTTTCCATAGAGCAGAATAACATGCCATTAACTTTGACCTGATAAGCATTGTCTATGAAAGTCTTTCTGTGGCTTACTTAGCTCTTTGCTTCATCTATTTTATTCTTATTTGGATTTGTTTCCTTAACTGCTTTTTCTCTTACTGTTCACGCAAGTGAAGTGTCAATATATAGTGGTGATTGCTTTAGCTAGATAAAAAATATATATTGTACACCTGCTGAGTTGATAAGGTGTATGCTAAAGTACCAGGATAAGTGTTCTTTTTTTCGTTTCACGCATACTAACTGTCTATCTTGCTTAAGTTTTTTTTTATGGTGTTCTCCCCTTTCCCCACTGGTTCATTGTTATCCCACTTTACATTGCTAGTTCCGTACAAAGATTCATGCTAGCTGACCCCAATCTATTTTGGGATATGCTTGGCTCTCTAAATTGCTCTTGTATCCACGATGACTTATTAGCAAATAGAGTCAAAGGTTCCCTTTTTATTTGGATCTGGGATATAAACAAAGTTGCTCAATAAAATTTTTGTGCGTCTTATACTGTGAAATACTGTAAGGAGCAATTCTTCAGGCAAATTTCATTGCGGGCTATAGGATAACAACCTCTTTGTGCTGAAAACATAAAAAGTCAGACGAGCGTCTTTGAGACATTAGGCTGTTCTTCCACTATTCTTGATCAATAAGAATTCAGTTGATGGTTTATGACTTATGTTACCCAAGTTAGAATCATTTGAAGGATTATGGCTTTGTTGTCGTACTTATACTCATTAATGGAGATGAGGCTTAAAGTGCCCTCTTCAAATATACAGCCTTGCAGCAATTCATGTCAACTCTAGATATGGAATGTCCTATGTGTTAGAGCTGTGTATTACTGCATAGCTGGAATGCATAATTGCCTTTCCATAAAACGTTGTCTGTCCTATCCTGTCTATTTCTGAATGATGTTGTAAGGTGAATGATTAGTGCCTTATTTGATCTACAGAAACGGGAAGAAAAGGAACATAGGAAAACAGAAAACTGGTGCCTAAAAGTGTGCAAGAAGATAAAGGAGTGCAGTTTCTCCAGCAATGAAATCGCTGAACTGTATTTGGGAAATGAAGGTTTAATCTCTTTATCATTCACAGTTTGTATAATTTTAAGCTTCTAGGAACTTGGCTAACCGAGTGATGATAATTATTGTTTTCTTTGTAGCCGGTAGATGCCGATATTTTGATACTTGTTAGTGTCATACGTGTCAAATTAAATGATTTTGTGTTTTTGGTTGGTGAATGATCCGTCTTACATGTCATGAATGTCATCGTAGCTCCCTAGATTTATCTTACTTTTTAACTTTTACACCTTGAGTCAAATTTAAGTAGCTTGAATTATGTCATGCTTCAGCTGTATCGCCTGTATGCCTTAATTGCAGGGAGAACTTTTACTTCTTATTCTGCGTGGCTTCTAGACTCAAATTTATATATTTAATTCAGGTCATTGACATTACTATTTCAGAATAGATAAATAAAATTATGTTATTCTGCTAAGCTATGTTTTGGTGACTCTGAGATCATTTGGATCTTTGGCTATTTTTTTAGGTAATTGTTCCTGTAAACTTTCTTTTTTGCAGTTGTTGAGGGTATCAGGCCTTGCCTATCTTGGAAAAAGCCAGATTTGGAAATGTTGGTTGATTTTTCAGCTTATTATCTTCACTGGGATCCATTTTATGTAAGGCAGCGAATATTTCCAATGCTCTCCACCATTTTCTTGAGAGAAAAGGCTTTGAATTCTGAAGATGTTTTATTAGATGGCCAATATGAATTTGACTCAATTCAACGACTAAAAATTCGTTGTGGTCATCAGTTTTATACGATCAAGTGGAGGAAATCCATGTCAGTGACGAGCAATGTTGAGGATTCAGTATCTTCTGAACGGTATTCTGTTGGATCTGACATTCAATTTGAAGAAATTCTTATGGATGAATCTCTCAATTCTTTGGATGAGCTGGATGTGCCTCAGGTACACATTGATGGTGGCTGCCACTATGTATCCTCAGATGAAAATTTGGAGTTAGTCCAGAATGCTTTTCCAGCAGACGTTGACCGCTTTTTAAAGCAGAAAGTATGTTCCTCTTTTCTGATTTGTTTTTGGTTTTCGTACCGGCAAAACAATTGGGCTGTACGTCTGTAGCTATAAGCTATTTACTCCGACTCTTCATATTAGCTCACATACCATATCTGTCACGTCGGCTTGGATATGATTCTTGGACTCTTCATTTAAACTAAAATCATGCCAGTTTTCTTGAAATAGTCAACTCTGACACTTAGACATGCACATGTGTTGGATAATTCTAACCGAGTCTTAGTTATATAGGATACTAGGATAAGTGATGACTTCAAGTTTGCACACTGATCACATTCTTGTTAGAGAGTTCTTGAAGTTTTGTGGGGTACTTTCTAAATCTTGTCTTTGTTTCTTGGCAGGAAGTTAAAGAATCGAAAAGAAAATCTAGGTATAGTGAAGGAACTGTTGAAACCCCACGAACTCCAAACATGAGAGGAGATCAGATGGCAATTACAGACTACTACCGTTCAAGCAAAACACTAAAGGAGGCCAAAAGTTCTGAGGATTTCGTTACAGGTTCAGAGACATATCGTTTGAAGGGGAAGAGCAAGGTCTCAAGTGAAACCCTTCCTAAATCTGTGAGACGTCGTCTTTTGTTTGGCTAAAGGTCATCTTATGGCTAGTAAAAGTTTTCCTTGGACTTCGAGAACTTGTACATATCTTTCAAGTCCTTGGGCAAAGTCAGTCAGGCTTAATTAGGTACTTTTATTTTGTGCCTTAGTGATTAGGAATCAGGCTGTCACGATGGAAGGTAGTTATTATACATGCACGTGGCAATTATCATATTTTGTGTATTTATTTGATTCTGAAATCAATCTTTGGGAAGCACTCTGCTGTTCTTGTTGCAGGTTTCCAACTAATGATATATGAATGCCGTCCGATGTATTTTTTTTTCTAATCTTGTTTCTGTTTTCAAACACGAATGGCTAGAGAGGAAAGATAGACGACCTAAGGTGAAAATGTCTACACAGAGATAAAGCGAGTGACTGAAGTTCATACCACAAATTTAATATGAATCAGTTTTAATTTTGGATTACCACGGTAAAATAGGTATCTTCATATTCTTACTGTGTAAAAAATCAATCGTAAAATAAGTTGGCTGATATCAAGTTGCATGTCCAGTGGATATAATATTTTTGTCTTGGTAGCTTCGTCTGTTCAAAGTGAAAAGTAGTTAGGAAGTCGTTTTAATATGATCTTTAGAGCCTAGATGCATGGAAACAATAAACTTCTGAAATCTTCGGATACTCGGACTTCATGCCAGCATGGCCCACGAGTACTGCAATTTTTTTTCTGGAAGCTTTGCAATCTGTATGATCTTGGCTTGAAGTCAACAGCATGGTAAGTAAATTACTGTATACCCCTCTTCTTTTAGATTCTTAGCTTAAGTAATAGGTGTTGCTGAGAGGTGTACTAGTTAGTAATATTTAGCATAATGTCTAGGGAACATAGTTTGTGCCTCAACTTAAAAGCAATTTTCTTCATTCTTACTACTGCTCATGTATTTGTGTCTAAGTTGTTTCTGAGCTACAGATTACTTTATGGACAGCAGCAAGTCAGTCAGGAGTATCATGATGGAGAATTTTCAAGTGTATCTGGGAATAGAAGGAAATTATACCAGTAAGCTACGAAACTTTTCTTATTATGAACTTATAGCCTTTGATAGGTTGCCATTACAATTGTTTAGTATGGACATGAATGGCGAGACCGTCACAGTAGGTTTGCTTCCTAAAATTTTGTAGACTGTCTGGGTCGGCTAACATGAATCATCCTTCAAAACCGCTAGGCATGAACCAAATAATGCACCCAAAAAATTAGATCATATATCAATTACCTTCTACTTATTTGTTTTACAAAAATTCATATTTATGTCTAGCTTTTCGCTTGACTTTATTTTCCACCCATTTTTCTAATTTCTTGTCAGCATCAGTCAACGTTTTTGCTAAATCCCATCACTTTTTTGCATTTTAGTTTAAAAAGAATTGATATCAGCATAAGATTTTGATGCTTTGAGCCTAGAAGTGGATGGTGTGGCCATTTGTTCAATTTACATTGCTTAATAGTTTGCAAATATGTTGCTCGGACTCGGTTAGAAGTAACCGACACGTCTGCGTGTTCGAGTGTCTTACCCATTTCCGGGTGTGATTGCCCGACACAGGTACACAAAGTACTAACGAAGAGTCCGTGTAACATTGCTTCCGAGTGTTCTTGTATTGTTGCTTATTTCTGATCATTTCATTCCTTATGGAGCCAGAGACTCTGAAGTCGTTGGCTGTACTATTATGATGCAATTGTTGACACCATTTTCATTTTGGGTCATTCAAAAACAGTCTCCTTGAGTTGTTAACATAGGGGGAGGGGAGTGTACATCCATCCCCCCTTACATCATTGTTTGCGAGAGCCTTTGACTCATTGGGATAATGTTGTTTCTTATTTCCTCTCTGGTTTTTTATTTGTGTTAGAACTTGCAAACAGGTCGGGTCACACCCAAACGGAGGAGAGACGGACCACTTGACAACACAAGGGAGGTTCCATCCTAAAACCAATTGGCAATAGGAGTAGTAGCCCCCTTGATTATAAAGTGGTACAATCTCTCTTTCTCCAACAGTCGGTAAATAAACAAGTCAGATATGTTAACATATCTTAAACAGAGAATCCAGCTGATTTATTACTCAATTTATCATGGAACTTTGTTAAACTAATTAGGTAGTCAAATAAAGCTGTCATGCCATCCTTCCATGTACCCTAAGGAAAAAGATCTCTGAAGTCATATCTGTTACACTAAAAACATATTTTTTTTTTTTTTGGGTAGATTCGGAAGGTTGTTCCACATTTTTTAGTCCCTCCTCTTTTTAACTATCCACGTGTTTTACCCCTTTCTTCATTGTCAGTTTCAAAAGATGATTCATGTTAGCAGACCCCAAATCATGTTAGGACTGAGGTTTTGTTTTTTTGTTCATGTTATTACCAAATTCGGAAGGTCGTTTTCTTGGATAAAATTGTCTTGTTCTGTGATCCTTACGTTTCAGTTTCTCTTGGCTTTTCAATGCATTCTAATCTGTATCTTAGAAGAGCAGATTCTATGTCCCATTTTCGTGCGCCATCTTGTGTCCTACTACTTCTATCTTCTGACACAATCATCTTATTAGATTTACCCTATTTCTTCTAACACATAACCATCTTATGAAATTTACCCCTTTTTTGATGATTAATGTCTATTTGTCAAATTATAAGGTAGTGAGACACAAGATGGGACACATAAATGTCCACATTCCAAAAGCAATCTCTGTGCTTGCGTATCTGGCCGATCTTCTTCTTTAATTACTCACAACTGCAAAATCCTTTACCATGTCGTTTTCCTGTCAAAAAATAATACTCCCTCCAGTTCACTGGAATTGCAACATTGGTTGAATATATGTGAGTAGTATTTTACTGAAATGTTGCAATTCCAGAGAACTAGAGGGAGTTTGAAAACTTTGGTTCTGGCCGTTATCCCCCGGGCCAGTTAATATCTTGGTATACGACAGATTTTAACACACAATAATGACTTCGCCTTGTCAAAACGTCATTTAATTAGACCCAAATCCCTCATGATATCTGTGGGATCATTAATTGGAAAATAATCCCGTCTTCCTTCTAAGTTTTTTGCCCCTATATAAAGTTCATTCATCTGCATTGTTTTTCAACACAGATATCTCATACTTCTCATTCTCCCTGATATCACATCCTTCTCTTTCTCCCTTCATTATATTACTTCCTTACTTCTTCCTTTCAGTGTTTAGCAGCATGGACGCAGTGTTGGCAATGAGCATTTGTATTCTACTAGTTGATAATAATCGTGCTAGTTCAGTGAGGGAGTCACTCTTGCTCAGGTTGTCTAAGTATCAAGGTCAGTACCACCAAATTATTTATCTATGTTTGTCAGTGTGTGTGTGTATGTGGCTTTTTTGCATACAGTCTCTTACATTTACTAGATTGATTAAAGGGATATTCTCCATGGTACCCCTATGTTTTTTGGTTTTCGAAGGGGTACCCATCCTCTTCTTCTAAAAAATTTTGACGCGTATAATTCGTGGTCATGAATTCGGAACACGACGACTCTTTTTTTTCAAATTGATCGTCTTTTTGAGATCTTCGATTTGAATTTTTTTTTTGTCACTTTATGAACTTGTTGCAAGAGTTATGGTCTGTCAAACGTTTTTAACCAAATAAACTTTGACCGACTATATCTCATGCCTACGGGTTCATGAAGTAATGATTTTTTTTTTTTCAAATTGATCGTCTTTACGAGATGTTTAGTTTGAAACAAAGATTTGTCGTTTTTGGAGTTCTTAACCAAGAATTATAGACAGTCAAAGATTTTTATTTCAATAAGAGGGGTACCATGTAGAATATGCAAAAACAAGGGGTACCATGTAGAATATCCCTTGATTAAATTATCATTACGACTACTGTTGTTATCATCATTATTTTTTTGTTATTGTTTTATTTATGATCACGGTATTTAATCTAAGACACGACACTGAATCCCAAGTTCCAGCCAAGCCAAGTTATCACGTTTTTGAAGTTTACTACTTCCAAATTTTGAGGCGGTATTGGCCGCATTTACGGGGAAATGGTCCCATCTTTTGCTTCTTACCCCGTAGTTTACTCTAGCTTAATTGGAGATTGATTATTTTGTGGCTATGTATCTTTGCTCGTCTAAGAGGCTTGATTGGTCGAAGAAGGCCTTGATATTGGAGATTGGAGTCACTGAGGTTCTGTCTTTTTTTTTCAGTTGTCTTCGTCTTGTTTTTCTCCACTGTAAATCTTGTTGGAGGCTGAAGAAAATAATAAGAAACCCCCAAATTTCCATTAGGCGGGATAATTTCCACTCTGTAAATCATAATTTTTGATGTGTTTTCACACTAGGTCTCGTAGCTTATATAATAGTTATATATATTTCCGACTTGGCCAAATATCTGCAGACTAACTTTTCGTCCTCTTTGGCTCCCTTTGTGATCTATTTATGTATAAAGTATTAAAATAGTCGAGTCAATGTCTTTATGATTACTTCCTCATTTGTGGCTTTCCTCTGACTATTTGTTCCTGTTGTATTACTAGTTGTAACCGCTGATACCGGAAAAGAAGCATTGCACATGCTTCAGACGACACAAATTAGCTTTAACTTGGTCTTGGCAGCTATGAATTTGCCAGACATTGACAGTTTTGAATTTATGAGAAAAGTGGACGAGGAAACTCGTCTTCCTATTGTTAGTAAGTCCCTCTCTCTATATCCTCCAGTCTTATACTCCCTATGTAACTATGTTTCACAATTATATTCTTGTTTGACTGTTGAGTTTCGAGGTTTCCATAACAACACCATGACCCATTTTTCTGCATTTACATATAGCTTTTATTGAAGTGCCATTTTGTGAAAGAATTTTGATTACAAATTTGAAGATTTAAGTGATATTGAACACTTCATTTATGAAAAATATATTCTTCACTATATTTTCCATCGAACTTTTCAGACTTTGATCTCAAAAAGTTAAACAGAGATGGGGTGTTCTTTTAAAACACTCCTAACATTATGAACTGATGTCTTCCATTTTATCCAGTGATGTCAGACTATTATGATCCAGCGATTATCATGAAAGCTCTTATGGGTGGAGCCAAGCTTTGCATACTAAAGC
Source organism: Silene latifolia (assembly GCF_048544455.1). Lineage (NCBI taxonomy): Eukaryota > Viridiplantae > Streptophyta > Magnoliopsida > Caryophyllales > Caryophyllaceae > Silene > Silene latifolia. The sequence goes on from NC_133531.1 coordinate 4,082,981, forward strand.
CACTGACAATCAGTGACATTAGGAAGCTATGGCAAATCCAGCAAAGGAAAGTCATCGGGCAGAAAAGAAAGGCAGACGAACTGCAAAGAAGGAATTGCTGGTGCATCGGGCAGCCCTCGTCATCTGCTTGGAGGCCCGATGTAAAACACAAATTACTGACAGTTGACGAGGGCTTGCCCCGTTTTTGTAAGAGCATTGCATTTGGTACTTCTTTAACCTTTGTCCTTTGATACTAGTGCTTTCACTAAAATTATTTTTCCCTTTTTTTCTTGATTCAGACTCTGCTCCTCAAGTTGTAGCTCGTCGTAATTACGCCCTTGGGACTTCTAACGCCCTTCCGGTAGAGAAACAGCAGGTTTGTCTCTTGGAATGAGTTGCGCAAATCATTCGATGATCGCTACCATGTTTTTGCAACAATCTATGATCTATCCTTCTATCCTGTCATTTGCAGATTTGTCCTTGATTCTAGTAAAATCATGCATTATTAGTTATTACCAATATTTTCTTCTTGAACAAATTTGAAATTTGTTCGTTGTACAATAACAACATTACCCTTGTGCCTTGAGGTCTCACACAAACGGCCGTAGGATGAGTTAGTCTGAATGACCTCTCATGAAACTTGTGTTCAGAGTTGCTTCGGATGTCAGAATATTTACAACTATTTAAAATAAGCCATTTTGTTTCATTTCATCATAATTCACAATGAATGTAGAGGAGTAAGACCTTATAAGAAATATAGATACCATCCCCCTTGTATACCTCCATGTATGAAATGTGGAAGTCAGCTTTTGCGAGAAAACTCGCTACAGTTACAAAATTTGATGTAGTTTATTCTCAGAATTCAGAAGTAGGTAGACCTGATAAATTTTTATTTCCAACATTCTATGTCCATGGAATATAAAAATTAACATGTGATGGACGAATAAAAATGATGTGTGTAATAGTAGCCGTAATTTTTTTCCAGAACTTTTGCTCGTGATGCAGCAATCTCATGTCAAATTGATTGTGCAGTGTAACTTAGAATCCGCAAGGCCTTGTAATGATGCATTAGCTGATACTGCTTCGAGCTCGCCTCCCATGGCTGGCCAACCCATCGACCAACAGGCCAATGAATGCATGAGATACAAAGAAGGATCTCTCTTACGGAGGTACCTCGAGAACCACCATAGTCGGAAACAGTTGAAAAGACTCATTGTGGTATCCTTGAATAAATGGGATGCTGTTCCAAATGCTTTGTCAGTCACACCACCACTGCCGCCGTCACCACCTTCAGATGTCCCACCAATCTCAGTGCCACTCGCTTTGGCCGCCTATATTGAACATTTTCTCCATTCTACTATGGCTGTGGGACGTGCACCACCAGGTTTCGAGCGTGAAGTGGCATCGAGGGTGGCATCAACTGGCCCATCAGTCTTATCAGAGTTCCTGGAATGTGATGAAGAACTTGAACCCGGGTTCCTGGAGGAATTGGATACCGAAGAATTGTTTGACGCTATTGAGGAGCTTCGTGATTGAGAAACTCTTGCTTTGGATTTGGATTCGGATCAAGGAAGTGACCTTCATTTGCTGCTGTTTTTGTCTTTGTTTTCCTGTGACTGTTAAGAATGCCATTGCTTGGTAATTATTGTAGTGTTTTGGTTTAAAGAAGGTTGAACTATGTTTTAATACATCTGTAATTTTCGCGGTTTATTGAATGTTAAGATGTATTTGTGTTTAATTGAACGATCTAGCTTGAACTCATTGCAGCGTAATTTGATTGTACATTCGTACCCAGTATCACAATTTGAGTTTTATGCTGTGTCCTGCTGTTTCTAAGGTTGAGCCTGCCACAGTTTAGTGTGGCTAGCGGGTTACATGATTGGCACGCTCTCAGTTAAACCCGGAACTTGCCCAATATACACCGTCTCTAGCAACAATAGACCGTTTTAATTAAGAAGAATATAAAAGATTTTGGGTCTGAAGGAACAATAAAAAAAAAGATTTTTTATTTAAGGTTGGGAGTTACAAGAAAAGGAACAATAAAAGATAGTCAAAGCTTTAAATCTAGAATTGTTACACAATACACTGAACATATCAAAGTACTGATTTTAATACAAACCCTTGAAACTTCTACTGTGCATTCATATGGTCAACCGTTAACCCAAAAATGTTCAAATTCCCCAAAAAAATTAATTACGAAACAAATTGGCAAACTTACTTCCACTATAAATATTATTAGGATATTAGGCTAGGCCCATTAGGGTTAGGTTACAAGATATGGTGGCTACCGTATAGAGTTTAGGATATTGTGATTTATTATTATATATATCCTCCTTGTATATATTAGGCTAAGCCCATTAGGGTTAGGTTACAAGATATGGCGGCTACCGTATAGGGTTTAGGATATTGTGATTTATTATATATATTCTCCTTGTATTCTGATAGTCAACATCAATAATACAAATCTCTACCTTTATGAATTATCTCCGTTTAGATCTTATCAAGAATCCTCCCTTAAAATTTATTTGAAAAAGAAAAAAAAGCAAAATGGTTGAAATATATGCACATCCATATTGTTGCATTATGACAAATATGTCTGGTCATTTTGAAGGCACAAAGTATGTTACTAAGAGTTTTACGATTATAGGAGATCCTCCCTTACGAATATAAGCAGGCGCTTTTTTATAATCGTAAAACTCTTAGTAACATACTTTGTGCCACCAGACATATTTGTCATAATGCAACAATATGGATGTGCATATATGTCAGCCATTTTGCTTCTTTGTTTTTCAAATAAACTTTAAGGGAGGATTCTTGAACTCCTAATAGTTCTATGTTGAATGTTATTTTGCCATGAGCCCGTCTAAAACAAATCGGTATTAGCCTAATACCATATTGTTCGAGTAATCCATTTATTCGTCGAAGTATGATAGAAGTATTTCCTAAAGACGATTTTATTATGAGACCGTCTCTCAAAAATCGGACCTTCTAAGATCTTTCTAGAAGTCATTGAACAAGAGAAAAACACCATATGAAAACTCTTCTATCCTCCTCAACTTAAACTCGCAACCCAAACTTCAAAACGACATCAAACTCATTCAAAACGACGAAAACCTAAATTAATCTCCAACTCAATTTGTTAGAGAGAGAACAAAAATGGAGAACATGATCACAGAAGCTCCGCCGCCATTGCAGCACTTAACCGAGCTAATACAATCACTTGAACAAGCTTCTCACATGGCAAAACAACTTCCGACAACCTCCGACGCCGATCACCGCCGTATTATATTCTCCGCCCTCAACTCCGCCGTCGCCTCCTTATCCTCCTTCATCTCCGTCCACAATTCCGACGACGGCGGCGGCGAAAATGGTGGAGATGAGCCGATGATGATCGCCGACGACGGCGGCGGTGGTGGAGGCGGCGAGGAGGAGGAAATGAGTTCGAAGGATTCGACGATGGAAAAGGTGGAGGAGAAGATGAGAGAGTTTCTATATATTCAGAATAAGCGGCCGAAACGACCGCTTTCTCCTGTGGCGGCGGCGATGGCGGAGAGGCAGGGTTTTGAGGAGAGGGAGAGTGTTAGGGTTCCGGTAGCGGAGTTTGATCCGGTTGAAACTAGGTTGCGGAATTTGGACCTTGTTTATCAATTTCATGCGTAACCGGTTTAATTCGACATTGAATTTTACGGCTGGTCCCGGCTACAAGAACTCGTATAAGACCGTCTTATAGTTAGAAGTGTGCTCAGAATTTCGAGCACTTCGGAGAACTTGTAAATTCTTGTACTTGTTGGACATCCCATAATCAAGTAATCAACAATTTTGTTCACTCTTTGTTAGCAGACTAGCGATTCTTGTTTAAGACGGTTGTATACTTGTATGTACGATTGTACGAGTGAGTATAGAGTAATGTTACATCGAGTGTACACTGTTTTACTGAGCTAGACTCGCGAAAGTATTATTTTTAGAGAGACATGTGAAAATTAAGTCACGGATTATATCAGCAATAAAACTAAAAAAACCGCATTTATTTTTGTTTTACGAGAAAAAACAAAATATGACCAAAATTCTAAGTAGAAGGCGCAAAGCGGGCGCGATAAGAGGCCACAAACTCCTCCCTATTAGGGAGGTTTTCTTTCATAAACGGGTGGCCTAAGAGCCCATCGCTCCAAGCGTAGAATGTCGGAAATTTCTCTCTTGTAAGAACGTCTTTCCCAACAGCCTCTTGAAAAACCGGAATCCAGAAACATACTAATAAGGCAGCTATGTCTAGATATCCAATTTTACTTCCACCAAATAATCCTTTTCCCTCTATTTCCTTCTCGAATATCTTGAGCGCTGAGTCGAACTCTTCTTGGGCCTTTTCGACATCCTCTCCTCGACTCATTATCGCCTTTCTCGCAGCTGGAAAGATCTGTAAATGAAAATCGACACATGTATGAGTTATCGAAAATTCCATATTGACAAAAAAATAGTCAATTTAAGGAATATAGTAATAATATAAAAATGAAATGGAAGCGTAGTAAAGACTACGCATCTTTATAAAGTTACTGAGCTCATTTATAATGTTCCTGATTGTAAGGGATAACTTTAAATTAGTTCAATAATTAATCATGAACACTTAGATTAATTGGTACGAGATTGTTCTTAACTTAAACAAAGATCTCGGGTTCGAGACCTGATAATACGACAGTGTTTAAACTCATGCACGAAGGAAAAAGTTAGTTCTAGCATCTACAGCATGAAATGCTACTAAGAAATAAATAAATTAAGAAATGACAATAACTCGATTAATCAAATTTACGAAATATAAGTTACCTTATCATCAATAAAACTAGCCCAAAACCGAGCCTGAGCTCGCTCATAAGGGTCAGTAGGCAAGAGCGAGTTTTCCTTCCAAGTCTCATCGATATATTCCAAGATCACCAACGACTCGACAACGGGTTTACCGTCATGGACAAGGACAGGGACCTTCTTATGGACCGGGTTGTATTTGATCAATAAGTCGCTCTTATTCTTCAAATCTTCATCAATAATTTCAAAATCAATACCCTTAAGTTTCAAAGCTAATTCTACTCTCCAACTAAATGGACTTCTCCACATTCTATGCACTTTCACTTCTCCCATTTTATTTGATGATTTTTTTGTTGTATTTTTTTTGTTTTTGAGATTGGTTTTTATGTTTTGGAAGAGTGTATGGTTATATATTTAGAAACTAGAACGCCATAGTTGAATAATTGTGTATTAAAATTATGTTTTTCTTTGATCATCCAAGTCAAATTTAAGTTACTCGGCAAGTCTATCCGTTTTAAGTGTAAAATGGGACACTATATATCACTTGTATAAAATAGGACATTATATATATTTGTTTTATATACAGTTTACTTGACCTATTTTAACTTAAGATCAGGGGCGGACCCACCTAGTAGCAAGGGGTGGCGTCCGCTACCCCAAACGCAAAAAAAAAATAGTTTACAAGACGGATTTTTGTTACCCCAATTATTGTTGAATAGTAGATAAGTAGATAATATTCCATTAAATGTACAATAAACATCTTCTGGTTCAATGGTAAAGGTTTTGGTTTTTCATCAATTGCCCCGGGTTCGAATCCCTTTGCATGCATATATAGAGTACTTTTTTTTTTGCTATCCCATACATTAAATCTTGGGTCCGCTCCTGCTTAAGATGGATAATATTATCTAAATTCTAAACTAAGAATTTGCGTAGTTGCATAGCTCATGAAGTCCACGGACCACCGACAGTCTGAATCTTGACAAAAATTCTAGGCTGTACAAAATTGACGTGAATTTTTTTTTATTTTCTTTTTCTCTTCAAGAGTGTCATCCGCCAGTTGCTATGCGTCTCTCATTATGTAGTCGGGTATATGAACGGTAACCGATTTTTTGCACGACTATTTAAACTTAAGCGGAGTTTTATATTCTCGTTATCTCACTGTCAAAAAAAAAAAAAAAAATTCTCGTTATCCGGATTAATAGTTATCATTTGTTAATTGGAGTTTTTGCACGACTGTTTAAACTTTGTAAGTGTCCATATGTAAGTGATTGGGATTTGTGGTCCAACATTGTTATTAAAAATGTTTTCTCTAGCACTTTATTGGTCTTTGTGCCGAATTCAAAAGAATGAATGAGACGAAGAGAGTAGATAGTTGCAAAATTTCGGCCTTATCTAATAATTTGTGATAATAATATAGCACTACTCTACCTTACAAATTGTAAGGGATCATGAAAATGGTTAAAAATTTTATGTAATGAGGGTGAAACGGTTCGTTGTTGGCAATTGGAAATCTAGAATTTAATTAAAGTGTGAATTTCTATTGATCCATCCCCAAACAGTTCTTAACGCGACCCAATATGACCAATCAAGACCAACTTGATCCCGGTGTAAACGGATGAGACCCGCCCGACCCAAATCTCCCTCGCCCAAGCCCAAGTCCATTGATTATTCAAATACTTTTAGAAATTGAACTGTTCATATTCCCCACCGCTTTATAAAATTGAATTACAACATATATTAATCATCTCTTAGTTGAATTTATGGAAAATAAAGTTATGAGTCGTTTGGTTTAAAATGTCGGAATTGAATGAAATTGAATGTTATACCATGAAGGTACAGACTTAGAGTCTCATTTTAATATTATCATTACATAGTACTCCCTCCGTCCCACTCAATAGTTATCAATTGAATTCGGCACAAAAATTAAGTGTGAGATAATAATAATAATAATAATAATAATAATAATAGACCACAAATCTCTGACTTGCAAATGGGCACTTGTAAGGTAAATTTTACTATAAAGATAAATGATAACTGTTCCGGGTGTAATTCCAGAGCAGTTATTTGTTACCACCCGTGCTTGTAGAATGACGTCCTTAGTTGAATCCTCCTCTCGGTCTCCTGAAACAATGAACAAATTGAGGGCTCGGCTTTGGACCGAGCGAACTCACTCCGACGCTCAAGTCAGTAAACTTAAGAGATAAGTTGTTGTTACTTGGCGAAGTATATATTGTAGAGAGATAAGGAAGATATTACCAGATGAATAGTGATTCTTAGGTTAAATTGTGGATCCCTTCCTCAATGAGAGTTGAGGAGTATTTATAGACTTTCACCTTTTGTCACGTAGTGGCCAAGTGGCTAGCAGGTGGAAAGACTGATCTACCCTCGGCCGAGGGACCCATGGCAGGCCGGCGGGCCCTGTTGACTCCATGCCGAGGGGTCTTGGATATGAGTACGCGGATATGTGCCCCGGGTTGGTTAGTTGTCTAGCCGAGGCACAGGAGACAAGCCGACAACAAGCTGCGTCGGTTAGGGCCTAAGTCGTTGACTTTGCTTGTGGATATCTTTGACCTTGCTCAATATGTTGACTTGGTCGGCGGGTGCGAAATATGCCCCATCAATTTGCCCCGGCGTAGTCCGTGCCGTGGTATGGGCTCCGATGTGTGTTGAGCGTATATTCTGCGTAAGAAAAAATTTTTTCGCCTTGGCTTCTTCTACCTCGGCTTGGTTCTGCTTAGGCCGTACCATTATCCCCCTCCACATGGATGTGTAAAGGGCATCCGATGTGGAAAAGAAAGTGACGCTGGCCGAGACCAGGGTTGAGAGTGCCGGTTGTTTTTGATTGCCCCCGGCCGGTGCTACCTAGCTTGGTTGATCATATTGCCGGCGGAGAACATATACTTTAGGAATTTGTCGAGGAAGATGATTAGGCAGAGATATGTAGGGGCGTGTTGAAGACGCTTGGTCACTGTTGCCTTAATTGACGTTCAACTGTTGCAACGATTGACATTCCGTGGTTGCATGTCTGACACGTGTCTGTTCGCTGATTGGTCGACGTTTCACGGGTCGTGCCCCCGATTGGTCCTTCTTCATGGGCTTTCCCTATAAATAGGCGGTTAGTCCCTGAAATTGGCCACCAATTTCATTTTCTCTAAAATTTTCTTCTCTCTAAACTTTCAAGGGCTTCTTTCTCTTCTAATCTTCAGAGTCGTTACTTCGGCTAGTGCTTTTCTTCAAGGTAAACAAACAAATTTCTCTTTTATTTTGTTAAGTGATTGTTGCTACCATGTCTTCTGCTGATGCCGGACCTAGTAACCGTGCGCCGGCGGGTTCCCCGTCGCGTCTTGATGAGGAGGAGATACTAGACGCCATCCCGATAAGGTCTGGGGGCCCTAGGTCTCCTTCTCCTGAAGTTGATCCAAAAGCTTTGAAGGGTTGGGAGGATGATGATGTTGATGATGACGATGATGATGCTGAAAGAGCTCGTCCTAATGAGGGGAGGCAGTACATCATGGATCACGACGAACCTTGTAAGGTCCGCCCGACCGTGCCTGGACCCATAAGTTCGCCCTTGTTCCGCGAAACATTTTTCGAGGGCCATTTCTACTTCGGCAGGGGATACAAAATTGTTATCCCCGAGGAGGGTCAGGCCGTCTGTTGCCCTCCACCGGGTTGCATCGGCGTATACATCCGGCAGACTGGAGTACGGCTCGGTTTCATTTGAATGATTACGTTATGGCCATCATTAGAGCCATGAACGTCGCCGTGGCCCAACTGCACCCGTTGGCTATTAGAACCATAGTCGGCTTTGTCTGGCTCTGTCTCTTCAAGGGGGAAATCCCAACGGTTAATTTATTCCGTCGGCTTCACCACCTTCGGCCGTCATTTCTGGCGCGTCGGATGGTACAACAGTGCAAATGGAGCCGGTTACGTCTCGTTGATAAGCTTTCCTCGTGCAAGGACCGGAAAGATCGGTGGGTGTATGTTGAGGTTCCGGATGACTATCCGCGCCCGATCCTTCCAAAGACAAGTTAATTTGCGGTGCGAGACTAAGGCGGAGCATGACAAATGGGTCACTCGGAGTAAACTTAAGATGGACGCCAAGAAGGTCCCTCTTAATGCGGATGAGAAGTCGGCGATGAGGCTTTTGAGGCGGACAAGAGTGGGGTGCCAAAAGATGGATTCCCCGACGCCGATCATTCTTCGGATGAGCCGCTCTGCCATGTCGGCCTCATACCGGCCCTAGCACAGGTTGAGTGGGGTCGGTGTGAGGCCCATCTCTCGCTTCTCAATGTTTCTGTTTCTTGAACTTTGATTTATTTCTTCTTAACTCTTGCTTTGTTTCCTTTCGAGACCACTTTGGACCGGACTGTCGAGGATATCCTCAGGAGAATGGGGCTGCACAAGGATAAGACCGTTGTTGATTTGCATCCTAAGGCTCTAGCCCGTGATCGCAGAACGTCGCCGAATGATCTCATGGATCAAGAACAAAGGCTTGAATGTGGAGGCGGCCCAGGCTAAGGTTGCTAGTAACATGCCGCGCCGAACGCGGAAAACAAAGTCTTCGGCGGCGACGGCGCCGACATCGATTCCACCTCCCATCCCTTCGGTCGAAGGAGATGGTGGTGATCGTTGACATTACCAATGGGGGGACTCCGATGAGGAGAGATCTCCCCTTGTCCGTAAGAGGAAGGAGCCATTCTCGCCGCTAATGCTTCTGCACCGCCGCCGACATCGTCTGCGGCAAGGAAATGCGTCCTCCGACCAAGAAGGCCAAGCATGGTACGGATCTATCCGTGGCTCGACTTAGCTCAGGTTCATTAGGCGTTCTCGATGACAAGCTCTCCGGTATGTCCATGTATGTTGACACGGATGCTTTAATTGAATTTTTGTAGATCAACCGCCGCCGTCTCACCGGTCACACTATTGAACGGCGTGTCGAGAAGAAAAGCTCGCGCAGCAAGTGGTCAAGATGCCACCGTTGTCACCTCCTTCCCGAAGCCTACCCCCTCCAGATTAAGTCGGAGGGCCTAAGTTTGACCAAGTTCATCGGGCGAAGTGGGTCGATACGGCCGGTGCTCTTATTGTGGAGCAAGAGAAGGCCATTCTTCGAAGCCGCCCCACGCCTCGAGCGGCTCAGATCGAACTCGACGCTGCGAACAAGGAAGCCGAGAGGCCAAGGCCGAGGCCGAGGAGGCGATCCGTGCCGAGAGAGAAAACTCGGGAGGACGCTGAAAAGGAGGTCCTTCCGAGAGAGCCAAGGCCGAGGTCGCGGCGGCCGAAGCCGCTAAGTCTGCGGAGGGGCGTGACCTCGTTCGAAGCACGCCGACCTTTACCGTACGCAGAGGGACGAATGGAGGGGCATGTTTCAGCCCGGGGAAGGTGGTTCGGAACAAGGATGCTATCATCACCCAAAGGGAGGAGGACATTGAGACGCTCCAAACCGTTATCCTCCCTAACATGTGCGCCCAATACCGGACCGGCCGAAGAAGCCGCCAGGGAAGTGATTGGGAGCTCTTCCCTCTTGATGGCTCCTTTCCGTGGGACAAATTTGACGAGTTGTTTGATGACAAGCTCGAAGCTAAGGAGAAAGCCGCGAAGGAGAAGGCCAAGGAGGAGGTAAGGGTGAAGAAGGAGGAAGAGGTGGCCGCAGAGAAGGCGACCCTTCGAGAAGACTAAGGCGGCCAAGGAGGAAGCCGAGAGGATGAAGGCAAAGCAGAGGTCGCCGAGGCCGAGGCCGCCAAGAAAGCCGAGGCCGAGGTCAGCCAAGCCGAGGCCGCCAAGACAGCTTCGGGTCACTCATCAAAGATGATCGCTAACGCGCGATGGCAAAAAGAACAGGCAGCGTAGGGAGACGGGCGGTCGTCACCAGGCTCACCGGCGTCTCGGATAGCTTCACTGCTCGGGAGCCAATTATTAAGCATTTCCTCCCGCCATCTTTTGGCGCTTCAAATGATATGTCCGTAACCTTTTGCTTTTCTTTTCCTTGTATTTTGTACAACTTTGGTAGGTTGTGTTTTGGCTTATCCCTATGGGGACGGTCGTCGTCTGTATTCTCCTCACTTATAACCTGTTATCATTTTTAATAAGAGTTTGCTTATTTTGCCTCTGGCTTGGCCGAGGTCTTTTCTTGTCTTCGTCTGAGTTGTCTTCTTACGTTATTAATTGAGCGCTTCTTTTGTTTCTTCCCGGCCTGGCCGAGCGCGATTTAAGTGCGTATCTCATTTGTGTTTAACGTTTTAAGGCATGTTGATCGCTTTCGCGAGTATCAATCGCGCCGGTAGTGATTCGCCGTGACGTCGCTACGATAGTGACTGCCGTGGCGTCTACCTCTTGGGGTGACTGCCGTGGCGTCTACTTCTTGGGGTGACTGCCGTGGCGTCTTCTTCTTGATAGTGACTGCCGTGGCGTCTACCTCTTGGAGTGACTGTCGTGGCGTCTACCTCTTGGGGTGACTGTCGTGGCGTCTACTTCTTGGGGTGACTGCCGTGACGTCTATATCTTGATAGTGACTGCCGTGGCGTCTACCTCTTGGAGTGACTGCCGTGGCATCTACCTCTTGGGGTGACTGCCGTGGCGTCTACTTCTTGGGGTGACTGCCGTGACGTCTACCTCTTGGAGTGACTGCCGTGGCGTCTACCTCTTGGGGTGACTGCTGTGGCGTCTACTTCTTGGGGTGACTGCCGTGGCGTCTATTTCTTGATAGTGACTATGGGGAGGAAAATGAACACTTTGATGGAAAACTTGGATGATTCTTCATTAGATATAAACATGCGTCGGGGTGCCCACAGTTGTTTTGGGCACCTCCGCCGCTATACAAAGTATTTCCCGAGATTGTCAGTGTTCCAATGGCTCATCAAAGGCACACCCTCCATGTCTGTCGGCCGGTATGTACCCGGCCTCATTTCTTCAACCACCTTGTAGGGACCTTCCCAGTTAGCCGTCAGTTGCATCCATGAGGTCGCCCTCCTGTTGTAAGGATGGGCTTTTCCCTTTCTCTGACTTCTTTGCCACTTTGAGGGATTGCATATTGCACCCTCTGGCAGATACCTGGATGTTGACCATCTCGTCCTTCTCGTCCTTGGAGACGAGCTTATGCGCTTCCCCCCGGTCCGAGACATACATCAGTGTCAGGGCCCGGATGGACATCACTGCGTCGGCCTCGCTCAGAGTGACTCGGCCTATGAGAACGTTGTAGGCGGACGAGCCGTCGATGACCACGAACTCAGCTAGGACATTCTTAGCCGCATCTCCCTCGCCGAACATCACTGGCAATCTGATCAACCCCTGGGGGTACCAGTAGCCCTTTAAAAAAGCTGTACAACGGATTGGTGCAGGGGCTCAAGTCTTCAACCTTCAGACCGAGGTTGAGAAAGTACTCCCTGAACATGATGTTCGTGTAGGCGCCCGTGTCAATCAGGCACCTCTTGACCAGGTGGTTGGATATGTCCAAGTGGACTACAAGTGGGTCGCTGTGAGGGGCGATGACTCCCTCGTAGTCCTTCTTCCCAATAGTCATATCGGGGACGTTGGAAGCGGGGATCGCTGTTTTGGGCACAAAGTTGATGGCCTGATACAGCTCGTTCAGGTGCCGTTTGTGCCCATGAGCGGACCCACCGTTCTCGTTGCCCCCGATGACAACATGGATCACTCCTATCCGTTCAAGGACGGATTTCTTATTTGAACCGCCGGCCTCAGTCTTTTGGCCTTTGGCAACATACTTGCCGAGGCTCCCCTTCCGGATCAGCTCTTCAATGGCATTCTTCGATGCGGAGTTGTCGATAAGGTGACCGGTGTGGCCGTGGTACTCACAAGATCGCTCGTTTCACCGTCCCCCTTCGGCCTGGGGGCCTTTCCCACTTCTAGGCCTCGTTCTTGCTCAGGGCGAAGACCTCGGCGGCAGATACGACCAGGGGGGTGTGGCCATTGAACCGTTTCTGGTAGTACGGTCCTGAACTCCCCCCGGCGCCCGCCGAGTTCTGCTTCCTAGCAGATCTGTCAGACCGTGATCTATTATTGTCACGGCGTCCTTCGTCGGGTTGTCCTCCGGCGGCTCTTTCTCTCGAGTGCCGGCCTCGCTGGGGGCCAACCTGGTTTTGTGATAGTCCTCCACCTTTATGGCTTGGTCGGCCATCTTCCCGGCGGAGTCTAAGTTTAGGCCGCCGCACTTGATGAGCTCGTTTTTTAAGTCTCCTCTTGGGAGGTCTTTCATCGATCGAAGGCCGCCGATTCATTGTTCGGCTCACCACGAATCTGCCGAACCTTGGCGTCGAACCTCTTCACATAACTCCGGAGAGACTCGCCTCCCTCCTGTCTGATAGTCAGGAGGTCCGATGTCTCGACGGCCCTCCTCTTATTGCAAGAATACTGGGCTAGGAATGTGTCCCTTAGGTCGGCATAACAGTATATCGACCCATCGGGTAGCCCCTTGTACCAACTTTGTGCCATCCCCTGCAGAGTCGTAGGGAAGACTCGGCACCAAACCTCATCAGGTTGCTCCCACACCGACATGTGAGACTCGAAAGCCTCGGCGTGGTCGGTTGGGTCGCCTTCTCCTTTGTATGATATGGGTGGCAACTTTAGCTTAGTCGGCACCGGGACCTCTAGAACGTAGGCATCGAGGGGCTGTCTGACCACGTGTCGAATGACACGCGGCGATCGGCTCCTCATATCCTTGGTCCGGCTCCTCTCCCCGTGGCGGGAAGGGCTTCTTCTCCGACTCTGGTGAGTCGGGCTTCTTTCACTTCTCTGGGGCAGGCCTCGTTGGTGCTGCGGCGACACCGTCCTCCCGCGAGTGCGGGAAGGACTCAGGTCTACCACTAGCACTCTGGGCTCCCGGCGTCTTGACGGGGAGCTTCCTCCAGGTGCTCCGTTCAAGTCTCTTGGAGTCACATTCTAGGCCCTGGTCTCCTGGACGGGTTCCGCCGCTCTTGTCGGTGTGACAGTGTGAGCCGGCGTACTACTAATTAAGTCCAGGAGTAGCTTCAGTTTTGCTGCATTAACCACATGTCCCATGATGGTGACCTGGTCGGCGGGCAGCGGTGTATCTTGTTCCTTTGGCATCCCGTTCGTCGTATCAGTGATACGGCCGGTGGGGGACTGCCCGATTTCTGAGTTGTGGAATGTGTCATCTTGGTAGAATTCATTTTCCACCAGCACCTTCTCTGGTTGTTTCGACATCTTCTTAGCTTTTTGGGTGGGTTTTTGTTTGTGTTTTTTTTTTGTTTGGGAATGAATGTGACTAGCTTCTAGTATCTTTTCGCACAGACGGCGCCAATTGTTCCGGGTGTAATTCCAGAGCAGTTATTTGTTACCACCCGTGCTTGTAGAATGACGTCCTTAGTTGAATCCTCCTCTCGGTCTCCTGAAACAATGAACAAATTGAGGGCTCGGCTTTGGACCGAGCGAACTCACTCCGACGCTCAAGTCAGTAAACTTAAGAGATAAGTTGTTGTTACTTGGCGAAGTATATATTGTAGAGAGATAAGGAAGATATTACCAGATGAATAGTGATTCTTAGGTTAAATTGTGGATCCCTTCCTCAATGAGAGTTGAGGAGTATTTATAGACTTTCACCTTTTGTCACGTAGTGGCCAAGTGGCTAGTAGGTGGAAAGACTGATCTACCCTCGGCCGAGGGACCCATGGCAGGCCGGCGGGCCCTGTTGACTCCATGCCGAGGGGTCTTGGATATGAGTACGCGGATATGTGCCCCGGCTGGTTAGTTGTCCTAGCCGAGGCACAGGAGACAGGCCGACAAGCTGCGTCGGTTAGGCTGTCTAAGTCGTTGACCTGCTTGTGGATATCTTTGACCTTGCTCAATATGTTGACTTGGTCAGCGGGTGCAGAATATGCCCAATCAATAACTATTGACTGATACATTTATAAATAAAAAATGGTAACTATTGACCAGGACAGAGAGTAAAATAGTAAATGAATGAAGTGTGAAACCTCTGAGGAGAAGTATGTACTGTATATGATTCCAAGAATCCAAGGTGTTAGGCTCTATTTGGTACTCATTAGATTATAATTAGTGGAAGCAGATTGGTCAAGCTGATTATAAATGACAGATTTGATTGGCATGTTTGACTAGTACTTCCTCTTATTCTAGATAAATCTCCCTATTTATGGGGGCATTAAAATTAAGGAGATGGATTAAAATAAGGTAAAGTATTGTAGTGGATGTTGATAATTGGAGAGATGGAAGGTATTGTGGGGTATTATTGTGGGTGAAGTGATTAAAATAAGTATTGTTGTGGGGTAACTTGATTAAAATAAGTATTGTTGTGGGTTGGGGTGGGTATAAAACTTTACTAAATAAGGAAATATGGAAGATATTGTGAATAGATGAAAAGGGAAAGAGAGAAGTTTATGTAGAATAGGAGGGAGTATGTTACAATTAACAGATTTAATAGAAGTGTTTGGTAATTAGCGGGTTTATGTTACTAGATTGTTGTATACATGTGCATATTATAGACAGATTCATATTTTACAATCTACTAAAGTGAATATGCTGGGGGAGCAACATATTGAAAAACAGTAGATTTGAGCTCAATTTACTATTTCAATATGCCATTTACCAAACACGTAATTTAGTAGATTGTTAAGTTAAACATGTTAAAAGCCTTGAATATGCTGATTGGGTATCTATCTTTATTCCAAAATATCTCAACCAAATGTTGAAATTAATTAATCCATTTATCCCCTCAACTTGATTTTTAAATCTTATCTAAATCGAGTGGATTTAAACTTTAAACCCCCATTAGTAGTATTAAATAGGCATAAAATTAAATAAAAAAGGAAGGAAATAATACTAGGTACACATATATGGAATGAGATGAAATAATAAAATTTGATGATACTCTATTTGTCCCGGTTATTTGTTGTCATTTTTATATTGGGTTGTCTCAGTCAATTGTTGTTCTTTCTATTTTAAAAATGAATTTGATGGGCAGTTTGATCATTCACACTTAATTTGTTCCACTTATCATAGTAATTGACCCTCTCATCTTTCCTTGTTCTACCAAAGTTGGTTGGTGTGAGTGGTAAGGGCTCTCATCTCTTAAACAAGTGGTCAGGGGTTCGATTCCTGATTCTTGCGAATGAAAAAGCCAAACTTGGGAGGGGTCAACCCATTAAATTGCCTTCAGTACCCCGAAGGAGATTGCCCCAGCTGTCGGTAGGGGATACTCCTGGTCAACACCAAAAAAAAAAAAAATCTTTCCTTGTTCTTTGTGCCAAAACCAAAGAACTACATTGACCGGGATGAAGGGAGTATGTTTTTAACAAATCAACTACAAATTGTGCAATTACTAAAAAAATTGACTAGCATAACTTTGAGAGATGACATTTCACTTAGTGAGTGAGGAACAATTTTACCATTTTAAGTAAAATTGATATTAAAAGTAATAAAATTATAAAACGACTTATTAATAAAAATAAGCACGATCTACGCTATTATGAAAATATATACCAAATTAAATAATCATCCTCAATCAGAATCAATAATAATATGTTTTGGGAAACACACACGGGTTAAGACACTAAAAAAATTATCGGAAAAATGTGGTGAAAAGTCGCAATGAACCCTTCTTCCGCTCAATTCAAATTTTATGGTTTCCCCGAATCTCATTGAAAAATCAAAACACGGGATAGAATTATGCCCGAGCTCCGACTAGGTTCATTTAAATGACTTTTCCACCCCATTACGAGTTACAACGGTTGATCTCATTGAAAAATCAAAATACGTGATAAAATTATGTCCGAGCTCCGATTAGGTTCATTTAAATGACTTTACCGTTTTATTACGAGTTACTACGGTTGTAAACGAGAATTTGTGATCAAATTGGCTTTACCGTCCCACTCTGGAACATATTTATTTCCAGAATTTGAATTGGAATGAAATCCGTTCTGATCACATGAATCATGGGAGATTGGGGGATTTTTCAACATGAAACTGCCCTTAAATACCCCATTTCAAGAACCCTAATCTCAGGTTCACACCTCAGTGACCTCACTATCTGCCGCAGCATCAATTTTTTATCCAAAGGTTCAATTTTCCCCTCTTTTCTTCTATGCCTGATTGTATGTTTGTTCATCAGAATTTCGAATTTTATCATTGTTATTCAATTATTTATGTTTGTTGGCTTGCTTTGATCAAAGTTATTTGTGGGTTAATCCTGTTTTGTATTAATTTTAACTGTAATCTTAGAAAAATTGGGTTTGAATCATAGTTAATTGTATTTTCATGAGGATGAATTTATGGAGAAGTTGAATTGGGTAATTTGATTAATGCATTTTACGACTCCGTCCGTCCCAATCAATTGTTTATTTTGAGAAATAGAATTGGGTTTATTGATTGTACTCATAAAGGTACTCCAGTTGCATGGATGAAATGATGAATGATGCGGAATTGATTGACACAATTTAATAATCCGCCCGTCCCAATCATTTGTTTATTTTTTATTTTTATTTTTCGTTATTGGTATTTAATCAAAGTTAAATAAACGACTGAGGCGGAGGGAGTAGTACATTTCTGTTGGGTTGTTAAAGATTACCATGATAAGAATTGAAACTTGAAGTAGACTAAAGTTCGATGTTTTCATTTGTTGGATTGATTGATAAATAGAGTGGAAACAAGGGCACATTAATTACATGATCATAGAGTGGTAACAAGAGCACATTAATTACATGATCATAGAAATTAGTGGGTTTTAGTGATTCCATGAATATATGATATGCTGGTTGATGTTAGGCGATCCCGATCTATTTTGGGACTAAGTCTGGGTTGCTGTTGATTATTAGGCATGTCATTTCTTTTCAGGATTTTTTTTATGGACTTGATGATTGAACTAGTTTTGTTTTGTGCTGATTGAATATAAAATAATACAGGACATGGTAGGGGACAAAATTAGCTGCTTAGGAGAGTTCTGTATAAAATGCTTGGTTGAAAAACTGATGTTATATAACTTACTCTTGGAGTTGATACTTGATACTTAAAACAGCTCCCAATGTTTCGTATAGGAGCGGTTTGGCCTGAAGTGCCTAATTTGTACAGTTTTATGATTCTCCATGGTAAATTAGTTCCGATATATCGTAAACCTGTGCAGACCATTTGCAATCACTGGTTTAGGCATTTAGCACATATTTTACTTCTTCATATCACTCTGTAACTGTGATGCCCTAGGATATAAGTATCAATGTGAAACACCTTTACTTATAATAGTAAGACCACGCATAAAATAGTGTACTCTTTACGTTGCTTGTTGTTGTAGACTGGAATGATGTCTGGTTGAGGATACTGTGCTTGGCATACGTCCATCAATTTCTGTTGGTTTATATTTTAGAAAAAAATCTTGTACTTACATCAGTGATTCAATTATTTTGCAGGAGCTTCTCAATCTTCTTGGGATGCCTATTCCAACAGCTGTAGGTGAGGCTGAAACCAATTCTTCCTCTGCCGAACAGGGAAGGTTAGTGTATGCTTGCCTTGCAGCTGTTATCGATTTGTTCCTTTGCTGGGATAAGTGTGTGGTAAATCACTTTAACCCTAAATCTGAATTAAACTTCTTTGGCCTGTTTAGCCCCTCAACCTCTGTCTATGATGATACATTTTTTTTTTGCTCTGCACGCCTTCATTTTTGCTCTTTACATAACTTACAGCCTATTGCTCCGAGGAGTCTAATAGGCACACTGAGGCGCCTGCCTCGCTCTGATGTACAAGGCGTGCTTTATTGCTCTGAGGTGTATGACATAGTTTAGATGACTAAAAAAAAATCATTCCAAACCCTTTCATATCTGCCATTATGGCGCCTTCGAAGTGTTGTTAGAAAGCTTCTCCTTCCACAGTTTGTGCTATATCTCTTTGTAAATCCGTCTTCTCTTTTGTTTTGCTCTTTTCTTCTCTACTCCATCTCTCTTCCTTAGATTTTATGATAAAGATTTATCATCACCATCTCATTTTTGTGGTAGTTATATCTTTACTTTACTTTTTTAGTAGGTTATTAATTGGTATGTGGTGAGATTTTAGGTGGAATGGGTTTATCTCCCACTATATAAATACGAAGCTTTCTCTCACGATACCAATTACTCTCTAAACTCAAGATAGTTTCTACCGTTAGATTCCTGCTTTTCAATTAATCCTAACTAATGATGCAGGTTACATGCAATTGGTTCTGGATCCATACTTCCATTGGACTCTGATTTTGTCAAGCAAATTATCTCAGAGACCACAAACTCCACATTGCGGTTTACGTGATGATCCAGGATGCAAAACTTCTCATAGCAGGAGTCTGTTCTGCATATTGTCAAGTACTAGCGTGAACTATAGAAAACAGCCCCCTAGGTTCAAATGTGAGGCACTTGTCCCTGTATATCTCTTTACTATCGATGCAGTTAAATACATGCCATTAAGTTAGACGTTATGAGCATTTCCTATTTCCTATAGTTACTTAGCTCTTCATTCATTTGTTTCATCTGATTGTTTTTAATTGGTATTGATTCCTTAAGATAATGTCATAGTTTGATTTTTTTGTTTTTGTTTTGAATTTTCCTGTTTCCATAACTGCTACTTCTTTTATTGTACGCTTAACTGCAATGTCAATACGTACTGGTTATAGTTTTGGTAACATGTTGAAGAAAAAAATTCTTTCAACTAGTCTAAGCTGGCACTGGTATGCTTAAGTTGCAAAACAAATGTTTTTTTTTCTCTTCGCACTTACTTTTTCCGTATCTTTCAACCGTGTTCTAGCTTTTATCCATTTGTTCATTGGTTTTCCACCTCACATTTCCAGTTCCTTACCGTGATTCGTGTTAACCAACCCCAAATTATCACGAGACAAAGCTTTGCTGTTTAATTATTGTTGTATCCACTATGGCAGATTTGCAGTTAAGTAAACGGTTCACTTATATTCTATTTTTGATTTGATTTGGAATATGATTCAATAAAAAAAATTGCTCAATAAATTTTCTTCGCACCTTATATTATGAAGTAACAATTCTCGACGCACTTTTGACGCAATTTTCATTATGTGTTTTTTGGAAAACAACGTTATGTTAAGAACATGGGGAGAGGTTTCATTCGACCGGAGCCTTGGAGGCATTAGTGTTGATTTTTTTTCCCAAATAATGCTCAATAATTGATAAATTACCAACATAGGGTTTAATTGAAAGCTATTATCTAAAATGGATCCATGTAGGATCGGAAAGTTGTCTCATTTAGCGACTTTATGTAAAAGTATAAGAAATGGTGCTCTAGTAGCTGTCATCCCATTCAACGACTTTGCTGTGGTACCACTTTCTTATATTTTTTATTGGTTTACTTTTAAGGCATTCCGGATCCTTATATCTATTTCGGTTTTCAAAATCGTTTTAATCTTTTCCCCCGATTTAAATTTTAAGTTTTTCTAAAAAAAATCCGGAATTCGATTTTAAAACCTGTAAGTTTACCTTACTTTGCATTACATTTTTGCTCTCCCTTTTGTTTTTCATTTTCCCTTTTCTATTCGCATTTTGAGGTGTGCGTTCACTCATAGACGGTTCGAAAGGATGATTCATGTCAGCCGACCCCAAATCATTTTGGGATTAAGGCTCTGATGTTGTTGTTGTTGTAAAGTCGCCGAATTTTCTCAAAATTCATTCCTTTTGTATTCTATTTATTTACAACATCATTAAAGTCGCTGAATCATTCTCGTTGAGCGATTCAACAACTTTGAACAGAAACTGGAGAACAATCGAGCTTATGAGGACCCTTTTTTGACACGTATTTTCAAATGAATCTCATTTTTTTTAGTTTCTTTGTTTTGGAGCATTATTTTGAAAAAGAAGTCGCATTGTTTATCACTAGAGTACTGCACTATCAAAAATAATTTGGATGATAATTCATGTTATATGACAATAACACCATTTTACCAACATTTATTATTCTGTGCCTTGAAGGCTCCAACAGTTTGTTGGGTAAGGGGAGATTGACTATTTTCGCACGACCCATAATGCACAATGCGTTGATAATGTGTAGAACGACTACTACTTCATAATAGAAGGAAGAGTAGTAAGTTTAGTGAGTCATGTGCATTCCTGATTTGTAATGTCCCTAATGTTGGTGCTGCACAGAACTGTATAAATTGACTGCATAACTGCCTTCTCTCATAAAACGATTGATTAAGTAAGATAAATTACTAGTGTCTTGTTTGATCAACAGAAACGGGAGGAAAAGGATATAGGAAGGCTGAAAACTGGTGTCTGAGAGTGTGCAAGAAGATAGAAAATGGCAGTTCCTCTAGCAATGAGGTCGCTGCATTGTATATGTGATCACGTTAGATGATGCGTTGGTTTTGGTTGGTGAATAACCTTGTTTATGTGTCATTGCATCTATCGTAGTATATGTTGTTTTTTAGCTGTACACCGTTTTAGAAAGGACCGAAAGGTATCACACGGGAAATTGATATGTGCAAATTTAACTAGCTTCTGCTTCTTTTTCTGCCTGGCCTGTAGTCTCTTATTTAATATATATAGTGGTGCATATATAGTCATTATCATTCCTTATTCAAAACAATATTAATATTTTGCACTGTGTCATGTATATCTTTGAGATCATTTGTATCTATGGCTATCGCATTTGATAATCGTAAGCGTTGACCTTTTTTTTTTTTTTTTTTTTTTTTGCAGTTTCTGATGGTTTCAAGCCTTTGTCTATCCTGAAGAGAGCCAAATTTGGAAATGTTGGTAGATTTTAAGTGTATTATCTTCGCTGGGACCCATTTTGTGTAACACAACGGGTTTTTCCAATGCCGGCCACCATTAAAAGCCTATGAATTCCGAGCAAAATTTATTGGACGGCCAAAATGAGTTTGAATCAATTCAATGTTCAAAAGTTAATTGTGGTTATTAACTTTATGAAATCAAGTGGAGGTAGTGTAGTGATCAACAGAGGTGATCTTTCAGTATCGTCTGAAGATTCTTTTCTCGAGCAAGAAGTTCCTCTATAGCGTCAAATAGTTCATCTGTATCTAGTTCCTCGAGGAATCCGCCCTTGAGTTTGTCATCACCTTCCTGAAACTCTGCTAAAACTGACGGGCCAGTCAATGCCACCATTGCTGCCACTTCATGCAAGAACCCTGGTGGTGCGTGTCTCTCAGCCATAGTTGTGTGGATGAACCTTAAAATATCTGGCCAGAGCGAGTGACACTAAAATTGGTGGGACTCATGAAGCATTTGGAAGAACAGTTACCTGTGGTGGCGGCGGCGGTGATATGACCGACAAACCTATTGGTGTCAGAATAGCATCCCATTTACGCATGGATCCCTCAACGAGTTTTTTCAGTTGCTCCCTATAGTGAGGGTTCTCGAGTTACCTTCGTAAGAGAGATTCTCCTTCTTTGTATCTGATGCATTCAGCATTGGTATTGGCTTGTGGGTCCATGGGTTCGTCAGCCATAGCCCATAGGAGGTGAGTTCGGAGCATTCCCAGTCAATTGATCAGCATTAAACATACTAGAAAGTAATGATACGTAATTTGCTGTTCATTTCTGATCAAATTTTTTGAAAGTAATTTTCTGTTCTTGTTGCAAGTTTCCAATTAATGATACGTAAATGCTGGTCCAATTTTATTTTTCTTTTTTATAATCTAGTTTCTTTTGAAACATAAATGGTTAGTAAAGGGAAAGATAGAGGACCAGAGGTGAGAATGGCTACACAGAGATAAAGGGAGTGATGAAAATTTATGCACTAACTTTTTACAGCAATCTCCCTTAAAACGACACTATCCGTCTTAACCTTAAGACGGGTCAAGTACATACCACTTGTGTATAGAAGAATGCATAGGGAAAAAACAATATATTTGTCTTATATACATAAGTGATATGATACTTGGCCCGTCTTAAGCTTAAGACGGATAGTGCCATCATAAATGAGAATTTGTGAACTTTATATAAATTGGTTGTTAATTTTGTATTAGCATGGTAAAATATGCATCTTCATATTCTCAGTTCTCACGGCGTATAAAATGAGTCTTCAAGTAAGTTGGTGAATAATATTTTTGCATTGATAGCTTCCTCAGTGCAAAGAGAAAAGTGGTTAAAAACTCCTGGCTTAAAATGATATTTTAGTCTAATGCAAATAATGAACTAATGAATTCTTCAGGTACGCGGAATATATGCCTACGTGGCTGAACGACTACTACAATTTCCTTCTGGACGCTTTGCAATTATTCTAACCACGGCGTGAAGTCCATAATATGGTAAGCTCATTATTGCTTCCTTTTCGGCTTTTAGATTTTTACCGGTTAGGCATGATGTCCATAATATGGTAAGCACGTTATTGCTTCATTTTCGGCTTTTAGATTTTTACCGAAAGCAATGGTTTTAAATTTTTAATTAGAGGTGTAACAGATAATACTCCATTGCATACTGTCTTAGAAACACATTTCGTGCATTGACTGCCTAATCAATTTTTCCGAACATATTTGTTATACTAATATGGTAGTCTAGTAAAGCTTCAGTAAGTAGAGGATTTTAGGAATAGAACTTTGAGATCATATCCGTTATTGTTATAAAAAATAATTAATTTTCTGGTAGATTTGGAAGGTCGTTCCAATTTTTTGTGTCCTTCCAAATCTACCAGAAAATTAGTTATTTTTGATAACATAACGGATATGATCTCAAAGTTCTTTCCTATAATCCTCCGAGGCTTATTGAAGAAGTTTTACTAGACTACCATAAATAGTATAACAAATATGCTTGGAAAAATTGATTAGGCAGTCAATGCACGATATGTGTTTCTAAAAGACAGTATGCAAAATATTACCTGTTACACCTCTAATTAAAAATTTAAAACCATTGTTTCGGTACAAATCTAAAAGCCGAAAAGGAAGTAATAACGTGCTTACCATAATATGGACTTCATGATGGTAATGGTAATGGTAATGAATGGTAATGGTATGAAGGCAGTAACAAAGGATGTGATTTATGTGTTAAGCAAGATTGCAGATCAACAGTTATAAATATTTATGGAAAAAAATTAGGGAAATCACTCATTAATTTCTTCTATTACAGATTTCATGATTGACGTTATCACAAGTCATTATTATTTATTATTTATTGGAATCTACCATATACACCTAGTTATTTAATTAGCCCAAGAGTTTACAGCTAGAATAAAACCTTTTTATATTATATTTTGATAAGAAAAGGACACGATTGGTGAACATGCCCAAAAACTGAATTGCAGGAAGAAGGCCACAAGAATCCGGTAGATTTTGTAGTTATGGGATAGTTAAAGAAGAAAATCAAAGGACAGTTACGCAATCTAAGGATATCTGTTGGGAAAAAGTTGTATTTCTCCTATTTGGTGTAATTGCTATGGAGATTAAAAATAACGAAACAAACCAAAAAAATACTTCCACAATATAAAAGGTTTTGTTGTAGTCGTAGTCCCTTGGGTAATTAAATAACTTGGTGTATATGGTAGATTCCAGTAAATAATACTACTACATAATGACTTGTGATAACGTGAGTGAATTGAATCATGAAATTTGTCATGGAATCCATTTGGATCTTTAGTTGAAATTAACGAGGGATTTCCCCTATTTTTTTTTCATATTTGCAACCATTGATCAGTATTCTTGCTTAACATAGATATCACATCTTTTGATATTGCCTTCATTTCATTGCCTCCTTCTTCTTTTAGCACTCTAGCAACATGGACACAGTTTCGTCAATAAGTATATGTATTGTACTAGTGGAAAGTAACCCTGCTATTTCAGTGAGAGCTCTAGTCTAAGTATCAAGGTCAATACCACCAAATAATGTGTGTGCGTGTGTATCTTCTTGCATACAGTCTCTTAGATGTACTAAAGTGGTTAAAGTACTGATATTATTATTCTATTGTTCCCATTATTGTTATCGTTAAACATAGTTGAGTGTTGATAACTCACGCAGTGTTAATCTAGCAATTGTTCCCATGTATTTTGGTTTCTTACCCCAGAGTTTATTTAGGTTAAACTACAGGTTGGTTATCTTGGTGTTGGTAAAGAGATTAAAGACGATCTTGTGTGGGATTTAAGGCAAAATTATAAATAAGTCAGATTCTTGGGTCTATGGTAGTCAGTGTCCACTTTCCTTTTATTTAAGGCAAAATGTCTATGATATTGATTTATTCGAGTTCTATTCAGTATGAACTAGGAAGCGATCCAGAGTTAGCGGACTTCAATGGAATCCTTGAGATCCTTAACAGATGTTTCTTATGGGTTTGGTTTTGGTGAATTTAAGATTTAATTCCTTTACGTTTTCTATGTATAACCTTTAGAATCCTTTCCAATAATCTTTCTCTATTATCTCCTGTGCTGTTGCTTTTTTATTCTGAATGCAAGATTTGCAACCCAATTCGGACGTTTTCCTTTATTAGTTTTTGATAAGTTTTCACTTTAGATTTGATAGGTTTAAAAAACAGTTCCTTCTCTCCGACTTGTCACTGTGTGTTACCTATTATGAAGTGATAATGGAATATGGAACTAGTTTTTTTTGGCGAAGTAACTACGGACTGTAACTTCCCTCATCTTTATGACCTTCATATGATTACTGCCTCGTTATCGTCCTTTGACTCCTTGATCCTAATATTACCAGTTGTGATTGTTGACACTGGGAAAAAAGGGCTGCACACTCTACTGAAGAAACATCATGACTCTAACTTAGTCCTTACTGCCATCAATTTACCAGATATGCGCAGTTTTGAGTTTATTACAAAACTGGAAAGGGAAACAAGCTTCCTGCTGTTAGTATGTTCTTTTCTCTATTTCTTCCAGTCGTATACTCCCTATTTTCTCTATAAATTTCTTGTTTGACGTTTGAAATCACTAAGACGGCATTGTGGTATATTTTTTTTTTCTTTTTTCCATGTAGTAGTTGTTGAATTATAAATTTGTGAATCAATTTTAGTAACTAACGTGGATATTTTACTTTTACATTGGACAAAATTAATATATTTTCACTACGTTTATTATCAGTTTCCAACTTTGATTTAAAAAATTGATCAGGATGTTTATGAAATAGATTGCATATTTCTTAAACACACGTCAATAACACTAGGAGCTAATGTCTTTCATTTTGTCCGGCAATTTGTGACTATTATTATGAACCTACCATCATGAACGCTCTTATGAGCGGAGTCACGCCTTGTCTCGTAAAACCCCTGAATTCCAATGACATTAAGCATGTGGCAATTTCCCACATTAAAGCAAAGAGGGGTCATGGTTGAATCATGTCGGTTATCGATGACGGGTAATCCAGAAGCAATGACACGACAAGTTATCCTATAATCCATGGAATTCCGGTAAGCGCTATTTCGGGAAAGGTGGGAAAGAGGATTTGTGCAAATTTGACTAGCGAAAGCCAGTCATTACCTGTTCAGAAGAATATTAATATATTTAACTGCAGAAAGTCATTGTCATTACCTGTTCAGAAGAATATTAATATTATTGTACTATGTCATGTATGGTAACTTTGAGACCATTGTATATGTGGCTTTTGCATTTTACAATTGTAAGTTTTGAATTTCTTATGTGCAGTTTTTGATGGTTTCAACTTTCAAGCCTTGTTTATCCTGGAAAGAGCCAAATTTGGAAATGTTGATTGATTTCAAATGTATTATCGACCCATTTTATGTAAGGCAACGGGTTTTTAAGAGAAAAGGCGTTGAACACCGAAGAAAATTTGTTGGGCAGCCAATATGAGTTTGTTGTGGTTATCAGTTTTGTGAGATCAAGTGGAGGTTGTCTATATAAGTGATCAACAGTGGTGATCAGTCAGTATCCTCAGACGATTCTTCTGTTGATCTGCTCTTTAGTTTAAAGAGATTCATATGGATGAATATCTCAACTTTTTGGATTACGATGACTGCCCAACGGATGACGACAACGATGTTGGTGAAAGCATTAATATCAAAGACTAAAGTATTACTAAATGCAAGGTTCTTACTTGAAAGGTCTACATTCTCAACAACAGTCAGTACTTTGTGCTTTTCATCTGGTGTCCAAACAGATGACGAGGACTGCCCGACGGACCAGCCATTAGTTCTTTGCAGTTCGTCTGCCTTTCTTTTCTGATACTTCTTACGCATGAGGGAATCGTTTATATGTATACCACACATCTGAAGGCCACTGAATTCTTGGGCAACTTTTCCTCTCATTGCCTCTAGATTACCCATCATAGGAAACTGACAGGATTTAGCCATGGCTCGCCTTTGCGAAATTTGCCATAGCTTCTTAATGTCACTGTTTGTCAGTGGCTTTAGTAGACACAGCATGGCTTCTCCGATAAGAGCTTTAACAATGGTAGGTTGCTCATAACAATCGATGAAAACGTGGAGCTAGTCTAGAATGCGTTCCCATCAGACATTGACCTTTTCTGAAGCAGAAAATACATTCCTCTTTTCTGATCTGTCTTTTTTTTTTTTTTTTTTTTTTTAATTTCATCCAGGTTAAACAGTGGCCTGTAGCCTGTAGGTACAACAGTACAAGGATATATTGATAACTTCCAAGTTTATGGACGTGCTTCATGTTTTGTTGGGAAAGTTCTTGAGAGAATCTTAGATGACAATTACCGACTACAACCGTTCAAGCATAACATTAAAGTTGGTGAAAAGTTCTGAAGATTTCGTTTAAGGTTTAGAGCCAGTTTTAGGGAAGAGCAAGGTGTCAAGTGAAACCCTTCCTGATATGTGAGACATTGGATTTTGCTCGGTTATATGACATTATATGGTATGGTTTTATTTTTCTTGTTTCAGTGGATTTAGAGAACTTGTACATATTGTCTTCTGGAAGTTCTTCGGTTAAGTCAGTCACGCTTAATTATGTACTACTCCCTCCGTACCGGACCAATGGTAACACTTACCTAATACGGCCGTACCACACCAATGGTAACATTCCTTATTTGGCCCACAACATTACCAAATTATCCTCGTACACATTTGATATTTACATAAAATGCCACTACATACCCCACCTACCAACTCAGAGTTAAACCCACAATTACATACCCCATCTATTTTCTTCCCTCTTTACCCCTTCTTTTACCCTCTTTTTTTAAAACCCCATTTTTTACCGCGTTACCATTTGTATGGTACGGAGGGAGTATTTTTTTTTTCGTGTCTTATTGATTAGAAATCAGGTCGTGCGATAGAAGGCAGTTTATTGTTTTATACACGGACCTAGCATATATCATTATTCGATTCTGAAACCAATCTAGTTTCTTTTCAAACACTGGTTGGGGAGGGAAAGGTAGAGAACCGGAGGTGAGAATGACTACACAGAGATAGAGGGAGTGCCTGAAGTTTATACCAAAAACTTTATATGAATTGGTTGTTCATTTCTGATTTGCATGGTAAAATTGGTATCTTCGTATTCTCACGGCGTAAAAAGTCAGTCTTGAAATAAGTTAGTTACATCAAGTTGCTTGTTCAATGGATATAAATTTTGTGTCTTGATGGCTTCATCTGTGCGAAGAGAAAAGTACTTAGAAAGTTCTGGCTTAAAATGGGTTTTTAGTCTAAATGCATGCAATTAATGAACTAATGAATGAATTCTTCAGGTACGCGGACGGGCGCGGACCACATGCGTACATGGCTGCATGACTACTACAACTTTCCTTCTGTTGCAACCTCAGTAACCAACTAACGACGGCTTGAAGTCAACAATATGGTAAGTACCTTATTACTTCTTTTTCAGCTCTTATATTTGGAGCGTAAGTAATGGTTTGGTGAGACTTGAGAGGTCTAACTGGTAATATTTAGCATAATATTTTAGAAACACATCAAGCGACAAGCGGTCTAGGTACAAGACTAAAGGCACGTAGAGTGCATTGACTGTTGAAACAATTTTTTCAAGCATACCGATCAATTTTATTTTCATTTCAAATATTTGTGCCTCAGAGGTTCAGTTGCACAATGTTCAGCAGTAAGTCAGTCTGGAGTCTTAGGGCGGAGAATTAGGAAATTTGCGCAAGAGAATAAAAGAAAATTACTCTAGTAAAGCTACTCTTATTATGAATTGTAGTGACCTTCATAGGTTAACATAACAATTGTTTATTATGAACATGAATGGTATATTCAAGTTTTTGTAAAACCGTTGCAAATCAGAGTTCGAATTAATTGTTAGAAAAAATATTATTTACGGCCAATAATTAAGATTGAATAACAACGTTTGTTTATTTATTTTTTGGTCGATATGGACAACATGATTTTTTTGTATGACAAACGACTGATTTATGTATTTTTTAATCTTAACCTTCTTTTTCTATATTTAGGAATAGTGCATTCATTGATGTATTTTATAAAAGTAGATTGATAAAGATGATGAAATACAGTTGAGAGGAAAGAGAAGAAAAATGAAGAGTTACTTGAAATGGAGACTTAACTCTTCATTGAGTTCAAGTAAAGCTTAGTACGCCTGGAGTTATTGCCGAACAATTTTTTCATCTCTCTCTCTCTTCTCTGAAATAACGCTCCATTTTACGAAGTAGGCCATGATACATAGTCAAAACCTTGAAACGTTTTTTTTATTCCCTTGTGTATCGTTGCTTATTTCTTATCTGGAATTTTTTTCAACAGTTCACTTATCTAGCACGGGAATATTGAAACATAGAATCCAAGCAGATATTCCCTTGTGTATCGTTGCTTTGTTGTTCTTGTTATTGCCATATTAGCCCTTTTTTGGACTAAATTGGCCTGTTATGGGCTCCTTACTTTTCAGTTTCTGAGTTTCTCATAGCTTAACAATGCATTTTACTCTGCATCTTAGATGTCCACATTGAACAGGCAGTCTCTCAGGTTGCATGACTGTCCTTTGATTTTCTTCCTTAATTATCCCATAACTACAAAATCTACAAGATTCATATGGCCTTCTTCCTTCAATTCAGTTTTCGACTTTTCGGTCATGGGAACCCATCATCGTGTCCTTTTTTGTCAAAATATATTATGAAAAAGTTATTCTGGTCGTAATCCCCTGGGGTAATTAATATCTTGGTGCATATGGTAGATTTCAAGAAATAATATACGGTGTAAAACATCAATAATATATGGAGGGTGTAATAATTACTTCTCTGGCCTCTCATTTGAATTAATTCCGGAAATCTCTCATTTTATCCATTCAAATCATTAATTGGAAGCTAACCAGGGCTTCCCCCTAATTTTTTTCGCATACATATCTATAATCCATTCATCAGCATTGTTGCTCAACATAGATGTCACATCCTTTTTTTCCGCCTTCATTTCACTGCTTTCTTTCTTCTTTCTTTAGGCCTTTAGCAGCATGGAGACAGTTTCGTCAATGGGTATCTGTATACTACTAGTGGAAAGTAACCTTGATAGTTAAGCGACAGCGTCACTCTTGCTCTATGTATCAAGGTCAGTACCACTAAATAATGTGTATGTGTGATAGTTTTAGAAAACAGTTCCTTCCCTCCGACTTGGAACCGTGCTGCC